>NW_020665277.1:5595833-5630318 GCF_002925995.2 Terrapene triunguis
GGGCCCGAGCCGAGCCGGGGGGCCAGACCCAGGCCCGAGCCGCGGGGGCCGGGCCGGAGCCGAGCCGAGCGGGCCGGGCCGGCGCGCTCGGCCAGAACCGGGGCCGGCGCCGCTGGGGCCAGAGGTGCTCGGCCGGGGCCGGACTGGGCCGCGCCGCGCCTCCCCGGTGCGCTTCTCACGTCCCCCTCCCACACCCCTGACTCAGCTTACCAGGTGCAGCCTGCCCGCCCCTGCTTCTTTTCAGGCTTCCCGCGAATCAGAGGTTCGCGGGAAGCAGGGGCGGGGGAGGAGCAGGGGGCAGAGCGTTCAGGGGAGGGGAGGAGGGGGAAGTGAGCTGGGGGCGGGGTGGAGAGCTGTGGCCCGGGGCCCTCTTGGCGCGGGGCCCAATTCGGCTGAATCGGCCTAAAGCCGGCCCTGCCCCTCAAGATGGATAGGTAAAAATAGCAAGAACTGTATGACCCTTTCATAAGCCAACCCTATATTTCAGGAGTTGGCAAACTTTGGCTCCCGGCCTGTCAGGGTAAGCCGCTAGCAGGCCTCGACATTTTGTTTACCTGGAGCGTTCACAGGCACGGAGCCCCTCAGCTCCCAGTGGCCGCGGTTTGCCATTCCCAGCCAATGGGAGCTGCGGGAAGTGGTGCCACTTTCCACAGCTCCCATTGGCTGGGAACGGCGAACTGTGGCCACAGGGAGCTGAGGGGCTCCATGCCTGCAGACGCTCCAGGTAAACAAAACAACAATGTATTAGATATTCAATTCAATGATTCCATAGAGTTTAAAATCATCAAATTTTGGTGTAGACCCGTTTATAAGCCAACCCCCGCTCTTTGATGCGTCACTTTTTTAACCAAAAATATTCGGCTTATGAACGAGTATATACAGTAGATAAAAAGGGTGTCCTGTAACTAATCCAGTGCTTACTCGACAACTGGGTCGAGAGGAACAAGCATCGCAATAAAGAATAAAGCCTGTACTCAAATCCACCTCTGGGTCAACCTGCTCCTTTTCTTCTTCTTAAAAAGCCATTTCATCCACAGACTTTACATCTTTGTCCCATAGACACTGCTTTACATCAGCCTTACATATACTCAGGAAATGCTCTTGAGCAACAAGATCCAACATTCCCTCAAAACTTGCCACCTCTTTACCCCTCATCAGGAGAAGCTGGCACTGATCAGTGAGATGGAACTCACCCTGTCTACGCTAACCCCTGAACTGCTTCCAAGGAGACTCATGGGTGACGAGTGTCATCCGCACCCGAGCACTTCCCTGCTGTGGAGGATGCTGTAGTTCAGGGCCACTCTCCTGTATTTCCATTATCTCTGATTCTTCACTGTGCCCTAGCTGTGCCCTCTCATCTGTGGGTCCCGTCCTGCTGTGCTCAGCACGCGGGTGGATGGAGGCTAAAAGCCACCTTGCTCCTTTCCTGATCCTCTGCTCAGCCTCCAGCGTAACTTAGGACGAGTCTGCACTCTGTAGCGTACCCAGGTCATGGTACTTGTGCTGTGACACTCTGCACCTCAAAGCAGCACCCTGGAACCTCCATATTCACCATGCTGATATAATTATTATATATTCTTTGTTCAAAACACGCCTTGTGAGGTCTTGATCTGTTGAACATTAATATCCTGTTGGATTGTGTATGCTATCACTGTAGGTGAGGTTATGAAGTATTGCTGTACATGTTACTGAACTATGTTGTGAAGTTGAAAACACCCACAACCAGTCTTTCCCGTACAACAATGGAGTAGCCAGACAGCGGCTAATGGGCCATCAACACCCATCAGGAAAAGAGTCCACTATCCCAGGAACTGTATACAGTGGACACTTCTGTAGACAATGAAGATGGCTTGACCAGTGGGGGCAGACCCCCATGTCACAGCAAAGGACTTTCCAGCACTCTGGAAGAAACTATAAAAGAGGGAAAGTGACATCATCACTTCACCTCTGTGTCCCCCCCAACTCATACCTGGAATAAACATCTGGAGGACAAAGACTCTGAACTGGGGGAGGGGGATCCCAGGCCAGGAAAGAGTCCCACCCTATGTATTGAGAATCTGTATCCTGCTTGTACCATGTGTAAGCCCCTTCGTTTTCAGTTTACCCCCCAAAATTCCCAGATTTTACAAAAAGTATTATTTGTTTTTTCCGCTTTTCACCCTACTTTTGAATCATTCAAATATGTATTATGATAATCTATTAGTCTGTGTGTATATGCAAAGCTGCCTGTTAAAGTAAAGCTATGTATTAGTCTAGAAGATACACACAATAAATGAACACGCATGCAAGCTCTGAGATGTGTGTGCATATCTGCATGTACTGATGAATCTCACGCCCACCACGTACATGTTTCAAGCTGTTAGCAGATAACTTTTTAAAGATCTGATGCACTAAAATGGGAAAAAAATGAAAATCTGTATCAGAATACATTTCAGAACACAAGGAAGTATTCGAAAGCTTTTAAAAAACAAAAACAGGAGAAAAGGATGAAGTTGAGTGTATGCGCTGCCAATCGTGTGGGCCAATTATTAAATGTAAATATTATTTATAGGCTACTAATTCTAAATCTATAGCAGTAAACTGTTTATTCAAATGAGAAGTTTTATTTGGGGATTAGAGATATATTGTTTTCTTAAACTCAGAGGTGGCATTGTGTTTTGAGTTCTGTTTTAGTTCTGCCGTAAACCACATTGAATTCCATTCATCAAAGCATTAATCTACTGAATACTTTTTTCCCCAGTCCTTCCGTCCACCAAAATAAGCTCCGATATTTACCCAGAAAAATATTATTTTTTTTCCCCACTGATTTTGACCTGTTTTTGTTGTAGTAATAAACATCGATAAATTCCTGGGGGAATCTCAATAAAATAAAAACCGAAAACAAAAGGCCCTAACCATCAGTCAGGGTGAGACACTGCTTGATTAGTTTGTAGAACTCAGACTGTGAATTCATTTTTGTTTCTTAAATAACCAACTTTGATCTCTATGCCTGCTACTTTTAATCACTTAAAATCGATCTTTCGGTCATTAATAAATCTGGTTTATATTTTACCTAAAACAGTGTGCTTTGGTTGAAGTGCTTGGGAGATCTCAGCTCAGGTTACAAAGGTTAGTGTGTGTCCACTCACATTGAATAAGGGGCAGACTGGGTAATGAACCTACACTGGTCATGCTTCTGACCAGGGCAAGAAGACGGTACAGCTCTTGGGGGCGAGGCTGGGGAGAATTGGCTGGAACCTCTGTATTGATGGTTCATGAGTAGCTGGGAGATCATTCATGTAACTCAGCTGGGCGTGTCCCTGCCTGTGGATGGCTGTGTAAGTGCAGTGCCTATCCAAGGTTTGTAGCTTGAGAACCACATCACAGTGTGCGACGGAATCCCCAGGTTGGTGGGACAGAGGGCTCAGCAGTCCCGCCATACTCCTGTCCCCGGAACCCCATCACATGTGCTTTCCAAGCTCACCTGCAAACCCACACTGCATTGGTAAGCACACCTCCCAGATCCAAATATGTGCATCCCTCCCAGTGGTGCCCTGACAGGTGTCTGACACTGGGGGTTTCTGTGGGTGTTTCTTGGCACCTTGCTAGCTGGAGCCACTTGAGGGCTTGGTTTGTGGTGTCTCGTCTGTCCATCTCACGATGCTGTGTGATGCTCTGTGGTCTTAGCCCACCAGCGCAGCCATGGCCCTGATGTGTTTCTAAGTTAAATCGACAAAGGAAACACAGTCATAGAGCGGAGAAATGAGCGGCTGCAGATCAGCTGGCGTGCCAGGAATAGAACCCAGTCCAATCTTCTGAATCCCAATCCACAGGCCTATTCGCTAGGCTACCGCACCTCTCTGTTAACCGTGTGGAAGAAACACACTCTTTGTGGAAGAAACCCCTCTCTTCTCACTCACAGCCCTGTTATATTTTACAGGATTATTTCCTGTACCTAGTTTTATTATCATACCAGACACCCTCTTAAAAGTGGTGTTTCCCTTTTGTCTAAGGGGATATCATTCTGTGACCATGTCTACGCTCGCAGTGATGTGTAGGGTATGTGTAACTACACGCCGCAGTGAAAGGCAGGCTGTATTCACACTCACTGTGGCTTGTAGCCACATGGCATTCAGAGTACACTTATAAAGTTTGCGGTGGATACCAAGCTGGGAGAGGTTGCCAGTACTTTGGAGGATAGGATTAAAATTCAAAATGATCTGGGCAAACTGGAGAAAGGGTCTGAAATAAATAGGATGAAATTCAATAAGGACAAATGCAAAGTACTCCACTTGGGAAGCACACAAACAAAATGGGAAATGACCGCCTAGGAAGGCGTACTGCGGAAAAGGATCTGGGGGTCATAGTAGATCAAAAGCTAAATATGAGTTAACAGTGTAACACTGTTGCAAAAAAAGCAAACATCATTCTGGGATGTATTAGCAGGAGTGTTGTAAGCAAGATATGAGAAGTAATTCTTCCGCTCTACTCCGCGCTGATTAGGCCTCAACTGGGAGTATTGTGTCCAGTTCTGGGCGCCGCATTTCAGGATAGATGTGGACAAATTGGAGAACGTCCAGAAAAAAGCAACAAAAATGATGAAAGGTCTAGAAAACATGACCTACGAAGGAAGATTGAAAATACTGGGTTTGTTTAGTCTGGAAAAGAGAAGACAGAGAGGGGACATGATACCAGTTTTCAAGTACATAAAAGGTTGTTACAAGAAGGAGGGAGAAAAAATATTCTCCTTAACCTCTGAGGATAGGACAAGAAGCAATGGGCTTAAATTGCACCAAGGGTGGTTTAGGTTGGACATTAGGAAAAACTTCCTAACTCAGGGTGGTTAAGCACTGGAATAAATTGCCTAGGGAGGTTGTGGAATCTCCATCATTGGAGATATTTAAGAGCAGATTAGACAAACACCTGTCAGGAATGGTCTTGATAATACTTAGTCCTGCCATGAGTGCAGGGGACTGGACCAGATGACCTCTCGAGGTCCCTTCCAGTCCTATGATTCTATGAGCCACAATGAACTTTTAGCTCAGATCCTATGATCAGCTCAATGGCGTTCCTCTGTTTGTGCATCTCTCTGTAATGCAAGAACTATTGAACACTGCATCCAATCCATGACACGGTGTGCGCATTTAATTGTAAGCATGGACCACAATCACAGTTTTTCTTTTGCTCTTATTACAATATCATTGGCTCATTCGGGCAACAGAAAAAAAACCCAACTCAGGTGAAAAACAAAGAAGCCCAAACTGATTCAAGTGAAGCACTGCCGCCACATATATGTATTTGTGTGACGGAGGGTGGAAGGGGCATAAATTAATACAGACACAAAGAAAGGGGGACACAATCAAATAAGTTTGAGAACCACTAGTTGAATAAACATTTTCTCCTTCTTCTAGGGAGTATCCACTTCCGCAGCAGGGCACCACCTGCTGGCTGCAGCTTTCACTGCACTGTTATGCAGTTGGGCTAGAGATGGCAGGAGGCAGTTGGTACCTTGCACTTCAGGAGGCCTTTTTAGAGCATGGGATTGGACCAAAGTCACAAGGCCCCTCAATCTGCTTCCCCCCAGCCTCTTGCTTCTCAAGGGGCATCACTGAGAAGCAAATAATGGGGGCCAGGATGGCAAATGCCCCCAGATCCCTTGGGTTCCCCAGAGCCAATGTCTCGTCCCTCAGCTGCTCCCCCCAAACTCCATCTCGCAGCACATCAGGCAGGAGCTGACATAGCAGGTGGAATGGGCCCTGGTTGGGGGAGCTAGTCAGGCTCTTAGTAGGAGTTATGAAAATGAAGCCTTTGAGAAAAAACCAAACCCCACCCCCAACATTGAACCTGAACCTCTGATTATTCATCCTAATCCCCCCATAAATCTTCACCCCAAGTTCAGAAACCCCACATCTTCTCCTCCCCTCAAATAAAGAATCCCCTGAATATAATTTGGAGGAAGGGGAGAAGAAGAGGGGGGGGCAGTTTTTAGTGTGTGCGTTTGTGTGTGTGTGCGTCCTTTGCTCAATTCTTTACCAAGCATCTTTCCTATTTCCCTGCCACTGGAGCTTTATCATTCATTGTTGATACTTGTCCAGCTTGTTGTGCCAATCAAGTCTCATTGAGTCAAACTGGGTGGTTGAGGGTGACTGGAATGGCTGGTCTATCCAGGAACTTCATTCCAGAATAAGGTTGGGTGTGAATTTACAGTGAAACCTCTTTTCCAGAATAGTTTATAGTCAGAGATTCCAAAGCCAGAAGGAATCGACGTGATCATCTAGTCTGATGTCCTGTGTCGCACATGCCAGAGAACTGTCCCAAAATCATTCCCAGAACAGAGCTTTTAGAAAAACAGCCCATCTCCATATAAAAATTGTCAGTGATGGGGAATCTACCACAAGGCTTGGGAAATTGTTCCCAGGGTTAATTACCCTCACTGTAAAAGTTTATGCTCCATGTGTGAATGAGCCCTGACTACAGCTGGGAGAAACTTTACAAATTAAACTTTTTTTCCTGGCAAAAAATGTAGATTCAGCGACACTGGAATGCATCACGGATTTGTGTTGATGTTGCTGAATTGTTCACTTTGGGTAGGTCTACACTTACCCGGTAGTTCGGCGGCAAGCAAATCGAACTTCTGGGTTCGACTTATCGCGTCTTGTCTGGACGCGATAAGTCGAACCCGGAAGTGCTCGCCGTCGACTGCGGTACTCCAGCTCGACGAGAGGAGTACGCGAAGTCGACGGGGGAGCCTGCCTGCCGCGTCTGGACGGAGGTAAGTTCGAACTAAGGTACTTCGAACTTCAGCTACATTATTCACGTAGCTGAAGTTGCGTACCTTAGTTCGAATTGGGGGGTTAGTGTAGACCTGCCCTTTGAGAGGAAAAAACTGAAAAAATTAGAACAGTTCATTTTGAACATTTTTGGAAATTAACTGGGTTATTTCTCGGTTTGAAACAAGATTTGGTTCCAAGGCATCCTCTCACTTGAATTTAGTTCCATGATTCTACTTCTTTTAAAAATCAAAAATGTTTTGAAGCTGCTGAAATGGAAATGAAACTTTTCGATTTTGTGGAAACAAAACGTCTCGTTTGGCCCAAAACTTCCCCCCGCCCCCTTTTTATTGGCCAAAATGTCCGGATCCGCTTGGAGCTGATACGAAATTTCCCTCGCAACTTTTCGAAACTGCCAACGAACCCCAAAACCCACCCGGGTCCCGCCTTGGCCTGGATTCCCGGCCTCCCCAGACCAGAGCGGGGCAGGTCACCAACCCGTCATGGGCAAAGGGCCTTTTGCCCGGGCAAGCTTCCCCCTGGTGCAAGGCAGGGAGAATCGGACCCGGGAGATGGGATGTCTCTGAACCGAACCCCGCAGCTTCTGTACTGGGGGGGGGGCTGAGCTGTGGGCAGCCCCGATTCCCACAGTGGGCACTGGTGGGAATCTCTGGCAGGGGAGATGGGCTCAGGGCAGAGGTTGGGGGCCCAGCTATGGGGAGGGGGGGCGGGCGATTTGTTTGTGGGCGGGGGGGGGTGGCCAATGGGGAGGTGGCTGCTGTTCCCGGAGGGGCCAGGGGCGGCCAATGGGAGCGGAATCCCGCAGGCTCCATTCAGGAATCCCAAGTATTCAAGATGGACGGCAGAGGAAGGAGGGGGAGGGGCAATGGAGGGGGGGGCGAAAGTTTCACCTCGGCTGCTCGCTGGGGTGGGGAAGGAGCGCGGAGCCCGGAGCCCGGGATGGAGAGAGCGAGGTACGGGGGGACCCCCTGCCTTTGCCCCTGCAGCCCTGCCCCCCCGCTACCCCCATCGCCCTGCCTATGCCCCTGCAACTCTCCTCCCCGCTCCCTGCCCCATCTCCTTGCCCCTAACCCTGCCCCCCTCTCTTCCCTACCCCCCCACATCCCGGCCCGCCTGCTCCCCTGGCCCCAGCTTCCTGCAATCCTCCCTCTCCCTCCCCCCATATCCCTGCCCCTTCTTTCTCCCTCCTCCCCCATTTCCCCCCTCTGTGCCTGCCTGACCTCATCCCTCCTTCTTTTCATTTGGGGGCGGGGGGGGGTCGTGCAGGGGTTGAGGGTTCTGGTTTGCATGGGGACAGGGTGGGGGGGGGGTTGGAATTGGGCCAGGGGCTCTTTATGTGTTGGGGGGAGAGGGAGGAGTTCGCCATCCCGTCCCTTTGAGTGGGGGTGGGGGGGTGAGAGCACTGGGCAGGAGGGGTGTTGGGATCCCGCTGCCCTCTCTTGTGCCCCACAAAGTCTCCCTTCCCCACTTACCCCTGCCACTCAGCACTCTACAATTGCCCTTCCCCAACCCCCACCTCTAGGCCTGTCACCCCACACTGCACCCTACTCCCCCATCGCTACATCTGCCCGTCCCATCCCCTCACCTCCACACCTGTCCCTCCTCCCCGGTCACCCACAATCCCCCAGCCAGGTCCATTCAGTAACACTGTACTGGTGCTTCCTACTGCTGGCTGTGCCAAGCTTAGCCCCCTCCCCCTTCCCCCCCACAAGCCCACCCTAACTTCCCCACAGCCCAGCTGGCTGGCTGCCAAAGGGGGGCGGGGGAAAGGGGGGCTATGGGGTGGGACAGCAGGGGAAATCAGAGCTGGGGTTCACTGCTGCAGGAGTCTTAGGCTTGTGAGGTCTCGGACCTAAGCCCCACTGGCAGATAGGCCCTGTTGCCCTGCTCCGGCAGCATAAAGGGTCTTATGGTGGGGTAGAAACCGCCCCTGAGAATCCCCCCTGCCTGGGAGGTGTCCCTGGGTGGTGTGGAGCTGGCCCAAGGGCCCTTCTCCCAGCCCTTGGCCTAGGGGATTGCTCTAGCTGACATCAGGGACAGGCTGGCTTCTGCCCCACCTCAACCTGCCCCTGTCCCTAAAGCACCTGACTGGCTGGCTGGCTCTGTGAGTGCTTCCTGGAGCTTCTACAGCTCCGCGGCCAGGACTCGTTCAGGGCTTGTAAACTCCCCAGGAGTGGAGAGATACCTCTTCTAGCCTGCGAAGCCCCTGCAGAGCTTATTAACTCCTCTGCCCCCCTCGTCCCAGCAGCTCCCTCTGGGGGGTTTGTAAACTGCCTGAGCAGGGCCAGGGCTGGGAGCTCACTGCAGGAGGGAATCCTTTGACCCAGCTGCCGTGCGCTCCCCGGCCTGAGTAGCTCATCGCTGCCTGTAGTCCCTGGAACGGGGCTGGCATTCTCCTAGCGGCCTTGACCATGATCAAATCCCCCATGGTGTGAGGCAGGGGGCGCTGTCCATTACTCTCTTCCCTTCCCTAGAGAGCCCCCTAGGGTGGAGGTCACGGTACAGGCCGTCTGTCAGTAGCAAACGCCTCTGAGCCTTGTTACGAGAGAGCTCTATGGCTGTATATATGTACATAGTGAATAGGTAAATTGCCAGTAGGTGGCACTCAAACACATGTAGCATGGTTCCTGGGTTCTGTGGGACCAGTATGAATTGCCCTGTGCTACCAGTGGCTTCCTCTGTGCAGCTCCTAACGAATCTCCGTGGTCACAAGGCCACTGCTTCTTCCTTCGCTGCTGAGCTGGATCCGGCACCTAGAGCCTCTGCTCATTGCTTCTGCTGTTTCTCATCACCGGTGTCTGTAGTGTTCTGAGTGTCCGCAGAGCCAGCATCCTCCTCGGTTCCACCTAGGTGTATCTGCTCCTGGTGTAGGCGTCACCAAGGGGTCATGCTGTGTGACCTGATGGTCCCTTTCTCTTTGGGATCTCCCAATTTCACTGTAGTTGTGCACTAAAACAACAACTGTAATCTAATCTCATGCTTCAGGCCTTCAGCTGATCGCCTGTAGGGGTCAGGAGGGAATTTTCTCCCCAATGCACAATTGGCCTCATGTGTGATATCATAAGACAGCGCTCTCTATAGGGAGCCCCATCCTATGCAGCTCTTTCATCTCTGTGGTTCCACTGCGTTTTGATGCATGGAGGTGGCTGGGCGATTTTGCTTGACTGCTCATCTGGAATTGCTCTTGCCACCTGCTGTAACTTTGGATCATTTTCTCCGTTTGAGCTTGATCGATTTGGGAAACGGGTGGCATCTGGGGCACGTTGACTTGATTTGCCTCTCCCTTCAGCACTCTTGCATTCTTGCAAACATCTCTGCTAAAGGAAGCTTCCCTTACCACGCCTGACAGGTACTCTTCGCAATTTTCCAATCCCTTTCTGAAGTTGCAGTGCTGCCTTGCACAGCCCGCCAGTCTCTGTCAGTTTTATCCTGTTGTCCATCACTGTTGTATCTGGGCGCCTTCCATGTAAAATCAATAACCGTATCACAGCCCCTAATGATTTTCATGGAATTTCTGGTACTTTACAGTGTCAAAACTTTGTTTGGGGCAGGGGGTTGGTTTTAATGGTTGGCGTTTGGGTTTTTTAAAAGATTTTTTATTAATTTCCACTTTGGTTGGTAGGGATAGAAGAGGGTATCTGTGCTGTGAATGTCATTCTTACAGTTCATAGATTGCAGAGACAGAAGGGACCATTGGGATTACCTAGTCTGATCTAGTATAACACAGGCCAGTGAACTTCCCTGAATTAATGCCTGTTTGAACTAGAGGTGATCTTTTAGGAAAACATCCCATCTTGACTGAAAAATTGCCAGGGATTGAGAATCCCCCATGACCCTTGGTAAGTTGTTCCAATAATTAATTTCCCCTCTACTAAAAATGTACGCATTGTTTCCAGTCGGAATTTGTTTGGCTTAAACTTCCGGCCGTTGGATCTTGGCTGAAAGGCGTTGTTGAAGAGGAAAGTTTGCAGCGTTTCCTAAAAGACAGAGACTCTGGATTCGCCTGGTTTTTGGAAATTCTTGCCACCCCCAGAGAATGCTTTGGGCCTGCTTCTTAAGCATCGTGGCCTGGGTTGTGTGATCTGCCATGGCCCAGAGGAGCGCTGCTGCACCAGTGGTTCATCGATCTAAATTCAGACATGGCTGTAGCTGGGGCTTGATCCATTATTGCTTAGAAAACTAGGACCAATGGGTGTTGGAAGCTGCCCGGGACCCTGGATGAACTTGACCCTGCAGTACAGCTTCCAATGGTTCAGGGTTTGGCTTCTGCCTCATATTTATGAAAAGGCTCCCACCCCAACTCAATTGCTAGCATTTTCTTCTCAATCTGAGCCTAGCGCTGGTGTGTGCTAGTGAGCACTTTGAAAGCACGTGCCACTGGGTGATCATCTAAGCAGAAGGACAGCTCTGAAACCAGAGTCACTTGTGAGATCAGAGGCTCTGTGTTAACCTCCAAATATTCCCATCTGGAACAATTGCTATTTTCTGGTTTATTCGTTAAGATTTTCCCCTAGTGCCGTTCTCTACTGGCCTCAGACAGCATTCCAAGAGGAGATCTTATCTGTGACAAACAGGATGAATTTGGAGGGTTATAGGAACATGCCTGTGAATTTCTGTGAGGACTTCTTGGCTTAGTCTGCCCTTTTCTGAGAACTCATAAACCTCTCTACTTACTCCAACCGCTACCCCAGCGACACAGAGCAACACTCTGCCAGTGTGTGTGGGGGTGGTTATTAATTATGATTATTATTCCTACAAGCTAAGACCAGATCCTGAGCAGGAATGCATTGAAGCCAACGAAGTGACAGTGATTCACAGCAGCCCAGAAATTGAGGGATTGAAAGAAAACCACCATGATGGTCTCCCAGGAGCAGGAGTTGCAGGTGCTGCTATGGGGACTTTGGAGTGTGTCTGTTGCGGCAGGACAGGGAGGGGAGTAAACCCAGGAGCTGATGACCCAATAGATCCTTTTCATCCCTGGCCTGTTTCTGTGACATGGGATAAATCTGACTGTTAAACAAACGTGGTTGTCCTTTCCCCCTCCCCCGCATGCCGTGGTTTTTGGTTCTGTTTCCCAAATGCCACTTACTCCATATCTGAGCACAAAGTCCAGCCCCACCAGCAGGTCACTGACCTCAGGGGCAGGAGGGCATCCCAATCACTACAGAGCCTGGGAGCCAGCTTCCAGGAAGCCTCGGTCCCTGGAGGTGACTGGCAGCCGACCCCACCCCCCCACAGGTTTGCAGTGGTGCATGTGGGCCTGTGTTTGCTGAAGATTTTAATCAAATGCAGCAGGGGCCTTGAGGGCATGCAGAGGAAACTCACAGCCGAGGAAACTCACAGCCTGGCCATGAGGTCTGATCATGCGCCAGGAGAGGCGGAGAGGGTTGGCCCCCATCTGGTTTCTCTGAGTGCCCCCTCTCTGGTCCCAAGCCTCATGTCATTACCTCTCTGGGGCGGAATCCAATGAGTCTCCCAGTCTTAGACACGCCTCTGGGCTACAACTGCCCATGGATCAACCGTGCTTCCCCAGCAGGTCCGACTGGGTTCAGCACCCAGTTTCTTCCCCTCGGAAGGCTGTGCCCAGTGGTGTATAGGGACCAGGAAACCTTCTCCAACCAAAGGGTTGTTTACTTTAACAGGAAGAGCAAAGCGGTTAGAGAAAAGGACACAGAGATTGCTTTAAGATCCTATCTCATGTAACGGCTTCCCATCCCCTGAGAGTGGCCTGGGCAGGCCAAACCTCTTCAGACCCCCCAGCCCCAGCAACTCGTTGGCGGCTCAGCTGGCCGGCAGCTCGGGGAGCTCAGGGCAGGCTGGGCTCACTTGGCTCTGCCCACCAGAGGGCAGGCAGCGGCCGTCCCTCGCCATCAGTCTTCAAGGGAGGCCATGCTGTCTTGCTCCAGTGCGTAAATACCTTGGGAAATCTGACCCCCAGGAGACCAAAGATAGCGCTGGATTCTGCGTCCCACCAATCCCATTGGTCTTGCCCTTTCGTCAGTTCCAGGGGATGCTGGTCAATTTCATTGTGGGAAACACCATTTCCTGTTGCCTATTCAACCTATTCCAGGATGTGAAATCCCAGCCCATTGGGCCCCTGGAGCAAGGGATGGTTCGATGGCTCTTCGCTTACCCGAAAGGTGCTTGTTAAGGTTTTGCAGTGACTTTCTCCCGTTTTCCCCTCCCAAATCCAGCAGATCTGAATGGGACTGGTCAGAGGGAGGTGGCTGTTAGAAAATACCCAGGAGAGTGTCTCGGGGGAGGAAAGGATGGTTAAAGTACAGGCTGAGGCATGGGTTCTTGTCTTGCTCCAACTCCCAGTGTGACCTCAGGCAAGGCCTTTCCGTGCCTCAGTTTCCCCAGCTTTAAAACGATGCCCCCTCCATACAGGATCGTGAGTCTAAATTCAAGCATGTTAAGATCCTTGGCTGGAAGTTGCTATTAGTGGCAGTGCTGCCTCCAAAGGCCTGACCCCATGGGGTGGGGGTTGAAACCACCGGGCATCTCATGGAAGAGGCGCTCGGTCAGTTGATATAAAATATCATTTTCTTTATTACCTGACCAATGCAGGTGCCTGTACCGCACTAGCCAACAAACAGGGCCCAGAAAGTGAGTCTGACACCAGCTGGGGATCTATCAGCAAGGCACTGTTTACTTCAACAGAGCTGTGCTAATTGACACCAGCTGAGGGTCTGGCCCATTGAGTCCAATAGCTATTGACACCAGCTGGGGATCTGGCCCAGAAGGGGAATTCAGTGAAACCCGGTGTGTAGGTAGGACCTCACGGCTCCCTTCCCTTGAAACAGCAGATTTGTCAACAAATCTCACCTTTGGGAAGGAGCAAATTGGTGACTTGGATTTTTTTGTTGTTGCTGGTAAGGGCTCCCTCAACAATGGGTGAGACTTTTGAGGGTGAGGGTGGATGGGAGGAATCAGGGCTGAAAGGCCCTGTCTACATGGGGAAAGGTACTGGCATTACTGTACTGGTATAATTACACCGCTGTAGATCATAGAGTCTAAGGCTACATCTACACTACAGGGGGGAGTCGATTTAAGATACGCAAATTCAGCTACGTGAATAGCGTAGCTGAATTCGACGTATCACAGCCGACTTACCCCGTTGTGAGGACGGCGGCAAAATCGACTTCTGCGGCTTTTTGTCGGCGGCGCTTACTACCACCTCCCCTGGTGGAGTTAGAGCGCCGATTCGGGGATCGATTGTCGCGTCCCGACGGGACGCGATAAATCGATCCCCGAGAGGTCGATTTCTACCCGCCGATTCAGGCGGGTAGTATAGACCAGACCTAAGGCTGGAGGGATCTCTATGACCATCTACTCTGTCCTCTTGTACAGCACAGGCCACAGGACTTCTCTGAAATAATTCCTGTTTGAACTAGAGCGGGTCTTTTAGGAAAACATCCCGTCTTGATTTAAAAAATTGCCAGTAATGGAGAATCCACCACGAGCCTTGGTAGATTGGTTCAGTGGTTAATTATACTGGTATAACTCCCTGTGGGGATGCTCTTAGGTCCCTTCCAAAGGGATATGAGCTATACTGGAAAAAGGCCACTATTATTCCAAATGAGTGCGTCCACATGGGGGGCTATAGTGGTATAACTATAGTGGGATAATTATACAGGTGTCCCTAAACCTCTGACTGCCAGAAGCTGGGACTGGACGACAGGGGATGGATCACTCGAAATTGCCCTGTTCTGTTCATTCCCTCTGAAGCATCTGGCAGTGGCCACTGTCAGAAGACCGGATACTGGTCTAACCCAGTATGGCTGTTCTTGTGTTCTTATAGTAACGCTGGTAAATTTCCCCATGTAGAAAACCCGTAAGTAGACCAATAAGTCCCCTTGTTTATCCCTCTAGGTGAGGCAGGACTGTTTGCCGCTAGGGATGGATCTGGATGTTAATTACAGTTAGAAAATGGATAATCAGGTTCTGTCTCCAGGGGGAATGTCAACGGAAAGAGTCTGGCTGAAACGAATGTGGTTTAGAGTGTGTGTGTGCGCGCGCATGTGTGTGGAGGGGAGGGGTTGTTCTTTGCTCTTCTTTTTTTTTTCAGATCCCTTTGTGATTTTTGAACACTCTTGTTTATTTGAGAGAAATTCCTTCTCTCTAAAACTCCTGGGTTTTGTTGAGCAGCGAATGAAAAGAACAATATAAAAACGGGTCCAAACAAATTGCTCAGAAGGTTCTTCAGAACCTGGCAGTGAAAATGATCGTAGAAAGTCAGGAAAAGAGAATGAGGGGAAATCCCTTGTTTTTAAACTGTTATCAGAGAAACTGAAGTGGGTCAAAGATTAGGGAATTTGAAGCTTTACCCCCTCCCCCACATCAAACAGATCCAAACAAATAAACCAAAATACTAAGAGTTGAACATAGCCAACTGCTATGCGATTAGGAGGCATTTTGTAGCTTGCGAATTTTAATATGTAGACAGATTTTTAGCATTTTGAATCTAAACAAGATTCGATCATTGCCACAAAGCCTCGCTCCATTGTAATATATCCATTGTAATTCCATGTGGCTGGACTTTACAAAAACGAGACAAGCCATTTACAACGCACACTTCACTTCTCTACAGAGGAAAAAGGACAGTAAACTATCTAAACTCCTACATGCCACAGGGGGCTACAACAGTGGTACCCTCAACTTACCTAACAATATTGTTAATCTATCCATCCACACGCTTAGCTCGGAGGAAGAGTCTGTCCTATCTAGGGAACTCTTTTTCTGCCCCACCACCCCGATGAACATGATACAGTTCTGCGGTGATCTGGAAGCCTACTTTCGTCATCATACAAAAGCCAGTAGGAGAACACTTCAATCTTCCTGGATATTCTATAACAGATTTAAAAGTAGCTATACTTGAACAAAAAAACTTCGGAAACAGACTTCAAAGAGAAACAGCAGAACTAAAATTCATTTGCAAATTTAACACCATCAATTTGGGCTTGAATAGGGACGAGGAGTGGCTGGCTCATTACAAAAGCAGGTTTGCCTCTCCTGGAATAAATCTGTTAGTCTCTAAGGTGCCACAAGTACTCCCGTTCCTTCTCCTGGAATTGACACCTCCTCATCTATTATTGGGAGTGGACTACATCCACCCTGATTGAATTGGCCCCGTCAACACTGATTCTCCACTTGTGAGGTAACTCCCTTCTCTTCATGTGTCAGTATATAATGCCTGCATCTGTAATTTTCACTCCATGCATCTGAAGAAGTGGGTTTTTTACCCACGAAAGCTTACGCCCAAATAAATCGTTAGTCTTTAAGGGGCCACCGGACTCCTTGCTCCATTGTAATGTTCAGCATGCAGTGTCAGGGAAGGGGCACTAGAGGGAGTAGGAGGCAAGAAATACACAGGGCTGGTAATTCAGGGCTGCGGCTCCATAGATTTGCTGTAATAAGGATGCTGATGTGCAGATATTCTTTGTTTCCAGTCTTGTTGAGGGCTGGGATGGATTTTCCCTCTCGGAGCAGCAAGCTCCTTGAAGAGGAGATGCTGCTCAGTGTATTTAGATTGGGAACAGATGTTTCTATTAGTGATCACCACTGAATAGCATCAATTTTGAGGATTCGATTATTTGGGGAGGAGGAATGGGACACGGGGCCTTTCCCCTCTAGGGGCAGCGCTTCCGATCCAGCCCCAGGGAGGGGAATGGCTGGCTCATGGGTCGGGAATGGGATATGGATCCTTTCCTCTCTAGGGGGCGCTGGCTCTGATCCAGCCTCAGGGTGGGGGGACTGGCTGGCTCTGGGGAATAGGGAGTGGGATTCAGATCTCATCAGAGTGGTCTAGGACTGAACAGGCCCGGGGACTGAGCACCTCTTCCCTACAGGCTGGAGCATGCAGAGGGGTGTGGGTGTGTGTTGGGGGAGGGTTTCTGGCTCTGGGGCACACAGAGGGGTGGGGATGGGGGATTTCCAGCTGTGGAGCACACAGGAGCGGGGGAGGGTTTCTGGCTTTGGGGCACATGTGGGGGTTGGCTCTTGGGCACACAGAAGGGCCAGCGGGGGGATAGGAGGTTCCGGCTCTGGAGCACACAAAGGTGCTGGCAGGGAGAGGGGGTTCTGGCTCTGGGGCACACAGAGGGGCCGGTGGGGGTAGAGGGTTCCGGCTCTGGGGCACACGGGGGGGTTGGGGGGGTCCGGCTCTGGGGCACGTGGGGGGTGTTTGGGGGTTCCGGCTCTGGGGCACACAGAGGGGTCGGCCAGGCTGTGGGGTTCTGGTGCTGGGGCCAATGACCCAGGCTTCCTTCTCTTTTTCCAGCTCTGGTTCCTGAGGCCTCTCTCCCGAAAAGCCCCAGCAAAAGAACGTACGAAGAGCCATGAAAATGGAGACTTGCTCCTTCCTGCACCTGTGACCCCTCCATGGCCTGGGGCGCCTCAATACCCCATCCAGCCCCTGGGAGGGGCCCTACCTAGCCCAGGCCCCCCAGCCCTGCGGGGGTGGGTGGGAAGGGGCGATTTCCTAGCTGCTGAGGAGGAGGTGAGAGGGGACGAGAGGTACGGCAGATCCCCACCACCACCACGCCGCCGTCCTGGGCTCTTTTCACATTGTGCTACTGTCTGAGCCCCTGCCAAGCAGTGCAATGTCAAAAGGGCATCGGGCAGGCGGTGCCAGCAGCGCCTGGCCCAGCGCCTCCACCACTCTGCCTCTGGGGGTCTGGGAGAAGGAGGGCAGAGCGAGGATCTGCAGGGGGACACAGACCACCCTTCCCAGAGTGGGGCAGAGGAGGGGATGAAGGGGGTGCTGTGCTCATGGCAGGGGGCTTTGATGCTGAGGAGGGGTGCTGTGCTTGGGGCAGGGGTGTCAGGAACTCAGCTGCCTAGCAACCTAATGAGCTCGTTTGGTTCAATAACCCTAAGTGACTGTGCTCCCTGATTGAACCGAAGGGCCATCAGGTCACCAATTAACCCCTGTAGCAACAGCAGCACAGTGGCTGCTCAATGCAGTCCATGCTCCCAGCTGCGCCAGACCCACTTCCTGCTGGCCCTTGCCCCACTCTTTGCAAGCTCCACGACAGCTCTTCCCTTTGGACTCCTGCCCCCTGCCTCTGACTAATGGCTTGTCCCCTGGCCACGACTCCAGTTCTGCCCTCTGATTCTGCTCCAACCACTAGGCCAGACTCCTGCTCCGACCCCTTGGTCTCACCACCTACACCTTGGCGTGTGACAGTTTGAGCAGCCTGCTAGAAGGTAGCAGGGGTTTTGCTGCACAGCATGGCGCTTCCGTCCAGAATGGCCCCAGCAGGAGTTCACCCCACCTTTGCAGACATTGTTGGAGTCCTGACCAGAATGTGGCCCTCCGGGCCCAGGTACAAGCCCAGGCAGCGTCTTCTGTCCCCACAACTCTTGCATCCATTTTCCGTGAGCCCGAGTTGCCTCTACCCAGTAAGTTGGATGGGGATTGTGACAAATGTCATGGGTTCCTTAGCCAATGTCGTCTCCAGTTCATGTTGTGGCCAGTTGGACCTCACAGCTCAGTTCCAAGTGGGATTAGTTCTCAGTCTGTTCCGAGGAGAGGCCCTGATGTGGGTGTCCCCTTTCCTGGAAGGGAACAGTCCTCTCCTTGAACACTGCGAGAGCCTTGTACGGGCAGGGGTGGGCGTCTCCGTGGACCCTAATGGAGAATGTACAGCAGAAGCTGCTCTCCACGACCTCTGGCAGGGGGTCTGGTCCGTTGCAGCAGAATTCCAGTGTCTGGCCACAGACACTCATTGGAATGAGGCTGTGCCGTGACACCACTTTAGGCAGGCACTCAACAATTCTGCCAAAGATGAATTAGCACAGGTGGAACCTCCGCCTAGTCTAGCAGCTTAAATTGATCTTTGCATCCAGATTGATGGTCGACCAATGGAGCAAGCTCAAGAAAAGCAACATGCCACCTGACCCCCACTGACCAGAACGCTTCCGTCTCCTGCAGTCCCAGTTGTCCTACCAGATCCTGAACCGATGCAAGTTGACCAAATCCTGACCCACCTTTCGTCAGGCATTGGGGTTCTGCTTGTATGGGGGGGGTGATGGGTTGGAGCCCTTGGAAAGCCACCTGATGTTCTGAGATATCACTAAGTCAGAGGGGGGCAAACTATGGCCCGCGGGCCACATCCGGCCCGCAGGACCCTTCCCTCTGCGCCCCTGAGCTCCTGCCAGGGAGCGGAGTCAGGACAGGCTTGCGGAGGAGCCAACCCAACTTCCCGGCAGCGCGGTGAGCGGGGTAGAGTCTAGCCCTTTGCCCCTCCCCTTCTGCTCTCCTCCCTCACAGTCACAGTTCCCCCAGCGCCTGGGCAGCGTGGCTGCAGCTCCGGCCGGGCGGCACGGCTATAGCGCCGCCAGACCTGGTGCTCCAGGGCAGCGCTGTCAGGGGGTGGGGAGCAGGGGGGGCTCCGGGGGGGGGGGGGGATGGCAGGGGGCGGTCAAGGGGCCTGGGCCCTGCTGCTGGGGACAGGGGCAGAGCAAGCCAGGGCCCCCCTCCGCCCCCAGCGTGCTTGGCCCCTGTCCCCAGCAGCCAAGCCCAGACGGGGAGCAAGCCCTGCCCGACTGCCAGGGAGAGCAGCCAAACGAGCAGGGGAAATGCACAGGGAAAGGACTGAGCCCCCCTTTCCCCCACCCCACAGGCAATGTGGGGCGGGGAGAGCAGGGTGGGGACTGGTGTCCTGGGGGGGCAGAGAGCAGGGGTGTTTGGATAGGATTTGGGAGTCAAGGGGGGCAGTCAGGGGTGGGGAGCATGGGGGGGTTAAGATGAGGGTGGGGGTTCTGGGGGGCTGGATAGGGGGCCAGGCCTCACTGTTTGGGAAGGCATTGTCTCCCCCAGCCTTCCCTTCATACAATTTCTGTAGCTGATGTGGCCCTAGGGCCAGAAAGTTTGCCCACCCCTACACTAAGTCTACCTGTTCTGCTAGCATGGGCCCCCTTTCAATCATAGAATATCAGAGTTGGAAGGGACCTCAGGAGGTCATCTAGTCCAACCCCCTACTCAAAGGGGGACTAATCCCCAGACAGATTTTTACCCCAGTTCCCTAAATGCCTCCCTCAAGGATTGAACTCACAACCCTGGGTTTAGCAGGCCAATGCTCAAACCATTGAGCTATCCCTCCCCCCTTTAACTTGTCTTGCTGAGCCAGCCTCTTAAAACCTCCTCTAACACACACACAGGCAGGGACACACCCAGCTGCAGCTCAGCTCTGGGAAGACTCAGCTTCGGGGACTTGCTCCAGCACTCAGATGTCCACCTCCCATGGAGTGCAGACCCAAAGATATATTATGAAATTCATCCCCTCCCTCAATGTGGAGAGAGGTGTGCACACTTCTCCCCCCACCCCCGTTAGAAATGACAGAAATGGCGTTTAATAATAAACCAAATTTTATTAACTATAAAAGGCAGATTTTAAGTGGTAAAAGGGGTAACAAACAGAACAAAGCAGATTACTAAGCAAATGAAACCAAACACACAAACTAAGCTAGTTTCACTAAAGGAATTGGTTACAAATAGTATTTCTCACCCTAGATATTGTTGCAGGCAGTTTGCAAAGTTTCTGTGGTTCAGAGTTCCAGTTATATTCCTTTTCAGACTGGACCCCGTCTCGGTCTGGACTCCCCCCTTGCCTTCCCTTTTGCAGTCTTTCTTCTTGGGCAGACAGGCCATGGAGAGGAGGAGTCCTGTTTGCCTTCCTCCCCACCCTTAAATAGGATTTACATAAGGTGGGAATCCTTTGTTTCCCAAACTTGACCCCCCCTTCCCTTATAGTGGAAAGTTACCAGAAGTTCCAGGTAATGTTTTAGTATCAGGTGACAAGACCACCTGACTGTAGGATCACAGCGTCCATGAGTCAGTGGCAGTATGGAGCATCCGCAGGATGACGAAGCTTTTCACAGTCCATTGTCCTCGCTGATGGGCCATCTGCCCTGTCTGACTTTTCCATTGTTGTACCTGAAGTGTTAGCAGTGGGCGTCACCCACAGTTGAAATACAAGTATATAGTCGATATTCCAAACTTCAGATCCAGAAATGATACAGGCATACAAATTGGATAATTGCATTCAGTAAATCAGAACCTTTCCAATGATATCTCACATGAGCCATCTTGCATAAAGTATATCTCAGTTATGTCATAGCATAAGCATATTTTCATAAAGAATATGGAATGACACGTCACAGGAGGTGCCTGAGCACATTGCATCAGAGTGCCTAGCCAAGGTCCAGCCACCCAGGGTCAGGAAATGCCAGAACCCAGCCCCAGTAGGGGAGCTAGGTTTGAGTCAGTGCTCCGCTATTCCCCACGGTGAATTGTGCTGCTGCCTATCTGCCTGAATCTTGGCATTCCCTAACCAGCATGCCACCCCGCTGCATCTGCCTCTTCAACTTCAGCATGTGCCATGCCAGACATCCACCTACGAGCCTTGGTCAGCTTGGACACTTCTGGCAATTTTATGGACCAGAACTTTAAGGAGCCTCGAATTCGCATCCTCTGCAAGGTCTTCCCTGAGCTTGTTGAGGTTATAGATGGGTCATTCCTATCTTCAGGCCCCGTCATGCATCAAACAACCCACCTGGAGGGCGTCAGCATTGGCAGTCACTGAGAGATCTTGCAGTTCAGGGTCATCTGTGCTTTGCATTCACCGGTCGTCCTTGGTGTCCCCTGGCTCATTGCCCATCAGCCCCAAATTAGCTGGGGCTTGCGATCTATACTTTTCTATTCCCTGCAGAGCCGATGAGCATGCTTTCCCAACTCTAGTGAATGGCTGGTCGCATTCTGTGGCATGCTCCAGCCCCCGAAGCACCCAGAACTGCCAACCAAAGTTTCATTGGCAGTGCCCGGAATTCCTGCCGAGTACGTAGAATATGCCACGGTATTTGACAAACAGAAGGCAGACACTCTATTTCCACAGCACAGTGATGATTGCACAATTGACCTTCAACCAGGAACAGGAGTTCCTTTTGGGTGCATTTACACCTTATCTGTACCCAAACTGCAGGCCCTCCAGGAGTACCTTGAGGAAAATTTGCAGAAGAGGTTCATGGTCCCTTGACTTCCCGAGTGGCAGCACATGTCTTCTTCGTGGCCAAGAAGGATGGCTCCCTCCCTTATATTGATTATTGAACCTTTAACGAGATCACAGTCTGCGACTGATGCCCCTTTTCATGAAAGACTCCGGGTCAGGTCTTCACAAAGCTAGACTGGCGTGGAGCATACAACCTGTCAGAATCCAGCAAGGGAATGTGTGATGCTGACGGACCAGGGGCCAAGGCCCTTAGATCTCAACTGACCACTGGCAAATATGTAGCTGGAACCAGCCTGGCTCACCCATGTGCTAATATTGTTAAAGTAGGTATTAGAGTTTTAAAAATGTGTTGTTGCATGCGCTAATCTAATATCTGTATCCTATGTTACAAGGTAACAAATACAACAAGGAGTCTGGTGGCACCTTAAAGACTAACAGATTTATTTGGGCATAAGAAGTGAGGTTTATTACCCACGAAATCTTATGCCCAAATAAATCTGTTAGTCTTTAAGGTGCCACAGGACTCCTTGTTGTTTTTGTGGATACAGACTAACACGGCTACCCCCTGATACTTGACACCATGTAAGGTAACAAATGTTTGCTCTGTAACTTTAACTCACCAGACAGAGGAGAAGCATTACCAAGTGTGAAATACTAGCTTGCCACAGGAGGTGTTCTCTTTTGCCCAACAAAAGAAGTCCCATCAACACCAGATGAACTGTTGTGGAACATCCGAGGACAAAAGACTTTGTTGATTGCCCCCCCTTACCCCTCCCACTTGAAGAAGAGACAGGCAGCTGAATTTGCAACTCGGCAGAAAGAGGAAAGGAATAAAAAGCCCTAACAAGGAGGAACTGTATCCTCTGCTTGGAGTCTGAGGAGCGGGACTTACTAAGCATAAGCAAAAGATC
Organism: Terrapene triunguis; assembly: GCF_002925995.2. Taxonomy (NCBI): domain Eukaryota; kingdom Metazoa; phylum Chordata; order Testudines; family Emydidae; genus Terrapene; species Terrapene triunguis. The sequence goes on from NW_020665277.1 coordinate 5,618,529, forward strand.
CCCAGTGGTTGGCCTGGATTAGCCCTAAGGGCACAGAGCTTGCTTATTATAGAAGCTTCAGTTACCTTTTGAAACTTAAAAGGGGAACACGTTTGTGTGTACATTTACCTGCTTTAACCTTCTAAATAACTCTATTTCCTTTGCCTAGTTAATAAATCTTTAGATACTTTATTTTAGGATTGGTAAGACCCTTCGTTTTCAGTTTAAACTGATTTTTATTGAAAAATTCTCAGGTTTTAAAAATAGGATTATTCCGTTTTTTTCTGATTTTCACTCTACTTTTGTATCATTCAAATATATAAAAAATAACTAGTTTGATTAGGAAAATACAATACATTCCATGAGCTATATGTATTACGCTAATACACTAGTCTGTGTGTATATGCAAGGCTGCCTGTTGAAGTAAGGCTGTGTATTGGTCTAGAAGATACAATAAACAAAGAGGCGCACACGCAAGCTCTGAAGTGCGTTTGCATCTTAATGTACAGATGAATCTCACGCACACCTCGTACACGTGTCAAGCTGTTAGAGAACGGCTTAAAGATCTGCCACACTAAAATGGGAAGAAAACAAAAATCTGTATCAGAATACATGTCAGAACACAAGGAAGTATTCGAAAGTTTTTAAAAAAAGAAAGGAGAAAAGGATGAAGTTGAGTGTATGTGCTGCCAATTGTGTGGCCCAATTATTAAACGGTAATATTTAAAGACTAATAGTTCTAAATCTACAGCAGTAAACTTTATTCAAATAAAAAGTTTTATTTGGGGATTAGAGATATACACCTCTACCTCAATATAATGCGACCCGATATCACACGAATTTGGATACAACGCGGTAAAGCAGCGCTCCGGGGGGAGGGGCTGCGCACTCCGGTGGATCAAAGCAAGTTCGATATAACGCGGTTTCATCTATAATGTGGTAAGATTTTTTGGCTCCAGGGGACAGCGTTATATTGAGTTAGAGGTGTATTGTTTTCTTAAACTCAGAGGTGGCATTGTGTTTTGAATTCTATTTTAGTTCTGCAGCAAACCACACTGCTGAATGGAATTCAAAGCATTAATCTGAGGAATACTTTCCCCCCCTGTCTTTCTGTCCACCAAAATAAACCCTGATATTTACCCAGAAATATTAATATTTTTTTGCACTGATTTTCACCTGTTTTTGTTGTGGTGGTAATAAACATTGATAAATCCTCAGGAAAAAATAAATAAAATAAAAACTGAAAATGAAGGGCCCCAAGGATTGGCTACAAGCGTTGTCTTTGGTGTGGGATCTAAAGTGCTGTTGAGCTGGGGTAAGTGACTGTCCTTTGGGACTGGGAGTAACTTGAACACCGTTGTGATTTTGTGTGTAAAGGACCATCTATCACAAAGGCAATCTTACCTAGGTGGCAAGATAGAGCAGAACACCCACGTTAAGGCTGTTAATAGTGCCTGAGACATTCACACTTGATACTGGGTTGGTAAAATCTAAGCCTAGAACTCCCAGCCAGTTTGGGGTTTGTGCCCTGCCTCTTAACAGGCTGCCTTTAGGTTGGTACTCATGCTGCTCACCCACTGCTGGACGACAGGATGAATGACATTTTGAACCAGCTATGGCCATTTTGACTATTTGGTCATGTCATTTGGTCCCACTACCTTCCAGCTTTTCATGAATGATGTTTTCAGAGACAGCCTCAACCAACTCATGATCATCTACTTAGATGATAGTCTCACTTTTTCAGAGAATCAAGAATTCCATGACCACCCAGTGCACACACTGTTTTTGAGTGGCTTTGCCAAAGTCAACTTTATGCGAAACGTGAAAAATGCAAATCCCTGCACCTTTTTCTCTCTGAAACTGGTTCCCACTGAGAGAAACTATGATGTGGGACAAAGAACTGCTGGCCGTCTGAGCTGCCTTTGAGGAATGGAGGCACCTCCTCAAGGAGGCCTACAGCTCTGGCCAAGTCTGAACCGATCAAAAGAAGTTGGCGAAATGCAACAACTCAACCGTCAGAATGGCTGGGCTCTTTTTCTCTCCCAATTTGACTTCATTGTTACGTACTGTCCGGGGACTAAGAATGGGATGGCAATGCCTTGCCACACAAGGATGAGTAGCATGAAATGGAGCAGGAAGCTTTCACCACTGTCATTAAACCCTCCCACGTTTGTGTGCGGGAGCCGCACGTTCACTTGATGACCACTTGCCATCCCTTGCTTCCAAGTGACCTGTTTGCGGCCTCAATCTGCCAAAATCCCCAGATTCAAAGTTTCATCTACAACACAACCCCCTTTATTGTGGGGATTGTCTCTACATGCCTGAGGGCAGCTCCTGGCTTCAGGTGCTAGAGTTGTGCCATGACTCGCCCATGGCTGGACATTTCAGCCCATTTAAAATCTGGACCCTGATCGCTAGGTACTTCTGCTGGCTGATCTTATGAACGGATGTTAAAAACAACGCTGGGTCATGCAACCTGTGTGCCCATAGGAAGAATCTATGAGCCGAATCAAGCCCATGGGCTTCCCTCAGCCCCTCCCCACACCTCCTTGTCCTTGCTCTACCCTCTCAATGGACTTTATTGTTGAGTTACCGTGCTTCCAAGGGCACTCAGTTATCCTGACCATAGTGGACCTCCTGACCAAGCTGCCTCATTTTATTCCCGCCCGCACTGTGCCAGCTTTGATTTGCTCTGACCACTGGCTTGTCTCGTGATCACTTCTGCCCTCTGATTCTGCTCTGCCCACTAGGTTGCACTGCCTAGACCCCAGTGTGTGACGGGGGGCTCTGATGCCAGCAGAGTGTGCTGTGCTTGGGTTGTGGGGGGCTCTGATGCCAGCGGGGAGAGGTGAGGTTAAGGGGCCATTGATGCTGGCGGGGGCTGCTCTGACACCAGTGGGGTGCTACTATGCTTGGGCTGGAGGGTTTTCTGATGCCATAAGGGGGTTCTCTGCTCAGGCTGGGGGGGTCCTCTGATGCCAATGGGGGGGAGGGGAGGTCAGGATGCTATTGATGCTGGTGAGATCTGCTCTGACACCGGGGCGGGGGGGGGGGGGCTACTGTGCTCGGGTAGGGGTGAGGGCTGTGATGCCAGAAGGGGGTGCTGTGGTGAGGTTGGTTGGGGGGTCTCTGATGTCAGTGGGAGGTGCTGTGCTCTGGGCGGGGGCTGTGATGCCAGTGGGACATCTCTGATCCATCACCCCCTGTGATTCTCTCAGACCCAGTGCCCCTGGGGGTCCATGCTGCTCAGACACCACAGCACCCTCCACCCATGCCAGCCCCTCCCCCAAAAGGCCCAGGGCCGACAGGCAAGGCATGAGCCTCATCCACTAAAGGATGCCCCTGCTGGGTGTCCGAGCCCAGAAGGACAGACGGGGTGGACAGGCCTTGACTAGCTCCCTTCCCCAATAACAGACTCTCTCCATCTTCTATAAAAACATCTTTATTTATAATACAAAACCCGCGTGCGCTGGTGCTGGTGCCACAGTGTTGGGGCCCCCGGGCCGGGCCCCGTGGCAGCGATGAGGGGGCAAGGATGGGCAGTCCCCAGGGATCACCAAGGCATGGCGACCCACAGAACCAAATGGCCCAGAGCAGACATGAAGGAGTGCGGAAGAAGGCCCAAGGGAGGGATGCGGGAGCAGGGAAATGAACAGCAGAGTCCCAGGCCCAGCTCTGGACCCTCTCACCCCAGGCCTGAGGGCGGAAGCTCCCACCTTCTCATCCCCCACTCTGAGCCCCAGGCCCAGGGGGCAAGCTCCAACCTTCCCACCCCAGGCCAGGGGTCCAGTTCTGACACTCCCTCCTCCCCAACTCCTCATTCCAAGCCCCAGGCCAGGAGCTGGACTCTGATCCTCCTCCCCCCACACACTGCGGGGCCAGGGGGCCTGGCTCTGACCCTCTCTGCCCCCCACCCCACCCTGAGCCCCAGTCCAGTGGGGTCTGTGGTGACCCTCTAGCCCCAGGCCAGGGGGGCCAGCTCCTACCTTCTCTCCCCCAACTCCACCCTGAGCCTCAGGCTGGGGTGGCTTCCCTGATCCCATTGCCCTCCCACCCAGAGCCCCACATGGGGAGGGGGCCAGCTTTGAGTCTGTTCTCGTGCCCATGCTGGGGGGGGGGAGGCAACTCTGATCTTCCCCCCTCCACCCCAGAGCCCCATGCCAAGGGGGGCTGGCTTTGATCCTCATCACCAAGAGTGGGAGGGAAGCTCTTTGATGCTAATGCCCCCCACCCCACACCAGGGGGCCAGCTTTGATTCTCTTGGCCTCTCCCGTCACAACCCCACACCAGGGGCAGGGGTGAGTGTGCACTCAGCTCCCTCACCCCACCAGTTCCCCTCAGCGCCATACCAAAGGAACTGTCTCCTTGCTCCCCATCTCACAGGGCAGGCTCTAGCTAATGGGGGAGACACTCCTACTCCCCCTGATTGGGGGAGTCAAGCTCCCAGGTGTCTGTGCCCCACAGTGCTAGCAGGGGGTCGGTGCCTGCAGGCTCTGAGCCCAGCAGGATGCCCACCCCGGGGCTGGCCTCACAGGTCATGCCTGGTGCTGGGGGTGGGGCGAGGGCCCCGGATCCCCTGCTCCCGAAAGGCGATCGTTGTGCAGGGGAGTTCTCGTGCTGGGATGGGCAATGTGGCAGCGTGATCAGGGAGGGGGAGGCCATGCTGCTGGGGGTGCGGCTGCAAGCCCCCCCCCCTCAGTCCCAGCCGTTGTCCTTCACCATGTGCGACATCTCAATGATGAACTTCCCCTCCTTGTACTTCTGGCTGGTCTCGAAGGCCTGTTCCTGGGGGAGGGGAGAGAGAGCGGAGCGTCTGAGCCAGCCCCCTTCTCTAGGACATGCTGTTCTCCCCAGCAGGGGGCACTGTGACCCCAGGGAGGGGGAAGCCTGCGCTGCCCTCCTCAGCTGGGGGCATTGTGACACCAGGGAGGGGGCACAGTCTGTACTGCCCAGTCCCGCTTCCCCAGCAGGGGGTGCTGTGACATGGGGGGGACTCCTGCAGGGCTGGGGCAGTACTCACATATTTCCACCCCAGGGTGGTCTTGCAGCTCTCACAGAAAATGTCGGCCACAGAGTGAAGCCCAGTGAGCAGGAGGCGCTGTTCAGCCGGCCCGCAGCCAACGTTAACCCTGGCACCAGAAAGAGGAGCAGCGTGGGACAGGGTCACAGACTGACTTCCACCCCCAAATCCCGAGAGCCCTACGTTCCCTCTCAGCTGCACAGCCGCCCAGCAGTCTATCCAGTGCCGCACACTTCAGGTGCCCCCCACCCCACTGCCGTGCTGCTCCTGCCCTCTGCCTTGGGTTGGACCCCCTGGCCAGCTGCTTGCTGTGCAGAGAGGAGAAGGGGAGGGGGGGATACTGATGTCAGAGTGTCCCCCTCCCCCCGTCTATGTACCCCATCTCCACAGAACAGGGGGAGGGGACATGACAGGGCTTAGGAGTGGGACATGGGGCTGAGCTTCCTGGCAGCTGTTGCGGTGTCTGAACAAGCAGGCTGGTGACAGCTGAGCTACTTAAAAGGGCAGCATACTTAAAGGGGCAACACATCTCTCTCTCTCTCACACACGCACACACACACGCCACACTGTCTCTCTCTCTCTCACACACACACCACACTCCCACACACATATGCGCCACACTATGTCTCTCTCATACACCACACTGGGTGTCTCTCACACACACCTCCCAACACATACTTGTATTGTTGTTGTTCTTGATACTTCCTGCAATGCACATATATTCTCTGTAATTTTATTCTTTCCAAGTGCTGTTATTTTAGTTTCTGGACTGGTTTATGCATTTCATAATGTTTATTTCTCTCTTATGCTTAAATTTAATTTTTGAGTAGTGAAGTTCTAAAATGTCTAATCTGTCTTGGCTGGAGTTATTATCCCTATGGTAACTTTTATATATATATAAATACTCAGTATTGGTGCACATAACAAAATTCATTTCACACATGGATGGAAAAAATTAGAGGGAACATTGCTGTGGTAGTGGGGGTTGAATTCAGATGCCAGGGCCCCTAGAAGCTGTGGGGGAGTGTCGTGGTGCCCTAGAAAACATACAGCCCATACAAGACCAGACTGTTCAGGCTTAACCCCCAGGCCCTGCTGCGATCAAAGCCCAGAAGCCCAGCCTGGCTCAGGGATGTGGGGCAGAGCTGAGTCTCATTCATGCACTGGAGACGCTGCAGATTCCCAGTGGCTTCATGTAGAGGCTGAGTGGGAAGGGGGGACTAGCTGGGCCTTGGTGCGGCAGGCTCCCAGCAGGGCCCCATGGAACTCTGTCTGGGACGAAGCGAACTCACCCAAGGGTCCCTCCAGCCATCAGCCCACACTAGCGTGTGAGACAGTGCCACCACGTGGTCAATGGTAAGAGCTACTCCTAGATCAGGAGTAGGCAAACTTTTTGGCCTGAGGGCCACATCTCAGTATGGAAATTGAATGGAGGGCTGGATGGGGCAGGGGATTGAGGCACATGGGGGGGATGAGGGCTCGGCTGGGGGGTGCAGACTTTGAGGTGGGGCTGGGGATGAGGGGTTTGGGGTGCAGGAGGGTGCTCAGGGCTGGGATGAGGGGTTCAGAGGGTGGGAGGGGGCTCTCAGCTGGGCCAGGGGATTGGGGCACATGGGGGGGTGAGGCTTCGGCTGGGGGTGCAGACTCTGGGGTGGGGCTGGGGATGAGGGGTTTGGGGTGCAGGAGGGTGCTCCAGGCTAGGATCAACGGCTTTGGATGGCAATCAGGGCTGGGACAAGGGGTTGGGGCACAGGGGTGGGGGGGCTCAGAGGTGCAGGATCTAGGCGGCTCCTGGAAACAGCGGCCCTTCCCCCTCTGGCTCTCACGCAGAAGTGGGGCCACACCACTCTGCATGCTGCCCTGTCCGCAGGCACTGCCCCCGCAGCTCCCATTGGCTGTGGTTCCCGGGAGCTGCAGAGCCGTCGCTTGGGGCAGGGGCAGCGTGCAGAGCCCCCGGTTGCCCCTGCTTCTGGGAGCCACGTGGAGCTGCTGCACATGCAGAGTGGAGCAAGGCAAGCCTCTGACCATGCTCCCTGGCTGGAGCACCAGAGCGGGGAAAGCTCCCAACCCCGCTCCCCGGCGGGAGTGTGAGGGCCAGATTAAAAGGTCCAATGGGCTGGATGCAGCCCGCGGGCCATAGTTTGCCCACCCCTGTCCTAGATCTAATGGCATCACTAGGAGTCTCTACTCCTGGGGGAATTCTGCACCACTACAGACATGTAGAATTCATGTATCCCGCAGACTTTTTTTCCCTGCAGAAAATACATTTCTGCCTCAGAAGTGCTGCAGTTCTGCCTTTAGCCCACCAGAGGTCACTGTGGTGCCAGAACAATCAGCAGCATGAACACAGCCAGCTGTTCTGGCGCCACAGCAGCCTCTGGTGGGCAAAAGGCAGAACTGCAGCACTTCTGGGGCAGAATGTATTTTCTGTGGGGAAAAAAATTGTGTGTGCGCCCAGTGTTGCAGAATTCCCCCAGGAGTAGAGTGAGAAAGGCCTGGGAGTGGCCTGCTAAGAGCAGGGAACAGAGGTTACTATATTTTGGGACTTTGTGAGTTTTGTTTTGCACACTGATGTTAAGAAATCCAGCCCCTAAGGAGGGGTGGCTGAACAGAGAGCAGCCTGTGTGTGGCGTTTATTGAGGAGCCCTGAAGAGAGGAAAGTGAGGCATGGTGCTTCCAGAGCCTTTCCTGGCCACAAGTGGGCACCTGGCCAGCAAGTGGGCACCTGGGAGGTTGCTGACCCTGTAACACCCTTCCAAAGGGTGGCACTAATAACTCCTTTCAAAAATGGGCCCCTGCGCCTTTTGCTGGCCAGCAAGGATGTGGCTGTATTCCCTAGAGGCTCCTTGCCCATCATTAAGCAAAGCTGCATGAGAACCAGCCAGCAAAGAGGGCATTTCTGTTGTTCCCACAGAACAGAGAAAACTAGTCCCAGCCTGATCAGTCTCTAATGCAAAGCAGACAAACTCATAGCAGTGAGAACCACACAGCTACGCTACTGAGCCAAGGCAGCAAGGAGCCATCATGCCACCCACAGCCTCAGACAGCACCCAAACCACAGCACCGGGAACCCTAAATCCGTAGGGCATGATCTGTCCAGCTCTGCCTTCTCTCTGCCATGTCGTTCATAGATTCCAAGGCCAGAAGGCACTGTTGTGAGCATCTGCTCTGACCTCCCGTATAACCTAAACCAGAGAACTTCCCTGAATTAATTCCAGTTCGACATAATAGAGCAGATTTCTTAGAAAAACAGCCAATCCTGATTTTAAAATGGCCAGGGATGAAGAATCCACCAGGACCCTTGGTAAGTTGTTCCATTGGTTAATTACCCTCACTGTTAAATATGTGCACCTTATTTCCAGTCTGAATTTGTCTAGCTTCAACATCTAGCCATTGGACATTGTTATACCTTTGTCTGCTAGCCAAAAAGAGCCCTCTATTCTCATATTTCTGGACCCCAGGTAGGTACTTCTAGACTGTGATCAAGTCACCCCTTAACCTTCTCTTTACTAAGCTAAATAGATTAAGCTCCTGGAGTCTATCACTATAAAGCAGGTTTTCAATCCCTTAATCATTCTCGTGGCTGTTCTCAGACCCCTCTCCAATGTATCAACATCCTTCGTGAAGTGTGGGCACCAGTAGTAGACACAAGATTCTAGCCGCGGTTGCACCAGAGCCACATACAGAGGTACAGTAGGCTCTCTCCTCCTACTCATGATTGCTTGGTCATGTTTGGGCATTGGCCATGGCCACCCGTAAGCCATGGACCAGACAAGGGAGAAAGTTCCTAGATATTTCTATGTCAATAGCCATTGCTGTTGGCAATGGGATGGCCCACTGGCTGAGTGGTAGAGGTTGTGACCCCCTGCCAGAGTTGACAGTGATGTGGCTGTGGTGGATTTTCATCCCCTTCCCATTACAATCCCAGCCCCTTGCTGGGATCACCCTGGAGTGGACCGACAGGGAGAACCCTGGGCTTGGAGACAAGCCAACCCATATGAGACATCTTTGGGGAGAAAGACCCCAGCGCAAGAGGTTTTGGAGATGGGGCCTGACAAGTTACTGCCAGCTTGAGCAGGCAATTGTCTGCTGGGGAATGATGCTGAGACATGGGGTGTGGTGTGCTCTAGTGGAGCCCAGAGAGTGAGGCACATTGGGGCAGGGTTATACATCACCATGACAACTGCTGTGATTCTACCCCGGGACTCACCATCTCGAGACCCCATTCCAGAGACTACACCTCTGAGTTCAGATGCCAACAGTCACCCTCTTTTGGGTCATGTAGAACAGAGATGGCCTAAATTATCAGCTCTTTGGGGCAGTGACCATCTCTGTTCTGGGTCTGTACAGCGCTTAGCACAACAGGGTCCTGCTTCACCGCTGGGTGACCAAGGCACTACCATAATATACCTCTCAATGATAACGACTGCTAATATAGCTCTATCTGCTGCCTGCTCCCTTCTGACTGGCTGCAAACTCCCCACCCCCCACCCCCACCCGTACTCTCCCCCACTTGTAACTGATGGAGTGATGGATCACGGAGGGGCACTCACACAGAATTGAACAGGTAGGCTCGGCCATGGCTCCCCTGGAAAGACTGCAGAGACAAAGGACAGGAATTATACCCTGCCCCCCTCCCCCTGAAACAACCCTGGTCCCCACCATCCACCTTCATTCACTGCCGTGGGGAAGCTCACAGCACCCAGGGCCTGGCTGGGCACCGATAGGGCATTGCCATAGGCAAGATTGGCAGTGGCAAGGCATGGCTGTGAGGAAGCTCACAGTGGTGGGGTCCTCAGCTGGGCACCGGCAGGGCCCGGCCCTGCAGAAGCTCACAGTGGCCATGGGGAAGCCTGGTGGCTGGTGCAGGCCCCTGGCAGGCTGGAGCGGCTGTACCTTGGAGATGAGCTCATCGTGCTTGGCCAGGTGGGCCTGGCAGTGCACACAGCTGTAGGTGCGGTGGCAGTGCGGAAGGTAGCTGCGGAAGGTCTTGGTGGGCAGGCAGGCGGCAGGCGGCCCTGGCTCACAGCTGGGCATGACAGGCTGGAGGGCGATACCCTGGCGGGGCGGGGGGGCGGGCGCTGTGCACCCCCCACACAGTCGGTCGCAGGTGAAGCAGCGAAGCAGGTTGGCTAGAGCCGTGTTTCAGGGTGGGAAGAGTTTGGGGGGGCTGCACAGCCGGGGCCCCCCCAGATGAGAACCAGGCCGAAAGGGGAGTCACCTGCAGAGAACGAGAGAGAGGAGGGCAATGAATCAGGGGGGCTGCCCCCTTGGCCAGCGCCCATTCTGGCTCCCTCCACCTGGGACACTGGGAAGAGCACCCTCGGATAGGGAAGGGGAAAGGCTCCCCAGCCCTCAGTGCCCGCTCTCTTCTCCCCCGTGCGCTGCCCCCCAACCCAGAAAGCATCCCCCGCTAGAGCTAGAAAGGAAATGCACAGTCCTGGTGAGCCAATTCTCTGGCTGGCCAACCTACGCCCCTGCGTTGGGGACAGCGCCCCCTGCTGGGACAAAGGGATGGTCCTCGTCATTGGGTCTCTTCTCCCCATGCTGCTGTCACTGCCCTGACGAGAGCGCCCCCTGCTGGGACAGACCCATTCCCACCACTGAGCCCCAAGTCTCCCCAGCTCCCAACCCCCAGCCCAGAGACAGTGCCCCATGCTGGTCACTGCCCGGAACTGTCTTTTAAAAAACCCCTGCCTGAGTTTGGCACCAGCCTGACCCAGCTGACTGAGACAGCCCCCAACTCGCTGCATGAGTGTCATGATCCCTCCTCGCTAGTGGACAATGGGCTCACAAACTGGGGCAGCCCAGTGCCAGAACCCCACAAGGTCGGTCCCCTCTTTCTCACCCAGGGAATAACATAAGGGAGGGGGGGTGAGGTGGAAGGTGACATCTGGGGGCGGTGGGGGGTTCCCAAGGATGAGCTCCCCGCAGAGAAGGGAAATGGAGGAGGATCTGGCGTGGGAAAGTTGCAAGTGGGATGGGAGGGGATGGGGGGGGCTGGGCTCTCTCGTCACGGGCTGGATTGATGGATGATGCAGAGGAGGGGAGAGACCCAGGCTCCGTTTGCGGGGCCAGCTGCGGTGGGAGGACAAAGTTTCTCCGCGCAGCCCTTGGCGCTCAGCCCCCTGCCGCCCCTCACCTTGAAATCTCGTCCCAAGCGCCCCGTCCGTCCGTCCCGCGGCCGCTCCTCCGGCGGAGGGGGGTCGCCCTGGGGCTGTGCGGGGCGCAGGGGGCCGGCTCAGGGGGCCGGGGGACCGCGGCTGGGGGGCGAATGGGGCCCTGGGGCTCGGGCTGGAGCCGAATGTGGCTGTGTGTTGTGGCACCGCATCATAACATTGAGTCATCCCCCCCCCACCTCCCGCTACGTCAGAAAGGGGCTGGGAGGCGCGGGGAGGGAGGGGGCCGGGGCCACTGGGGCTGGGCTGCGGGGGTGGGGGGCGCAGTGATTGGAGGGGGGTGAACATGGGGCAGGGGAGGAGCGGCGGGGGGAGGCTCAGGGCCAGCAGTACCCCGGGATGCGCGGGCGGCGCACAGGTAATAAATCATGTATTGCGTCTCTGACGCAGGGAGTGGGGAGCGAGAGACAGCTCGGGATCACGGGCTGCAAATCTGCATGCGCCCCCCAGAACCCAGGCCGGGGCTCCCCGCTGCAGCGCAACTGCGACCTACCTGGCTGGAGATACCCAGCGCACTAAGAGCCCCAAACCTGTCAAATCTGTGACAGCCCCAGCCCTGTCCCCCTGATCTCACTGCCCCAAAACCTAGCACCCACACGGCATGCCGCTCCC
>NW_020665277.1:5630328-5640092 GCF_002925995.2 Terrapene triunguis
CCTGATCTGACTGCCCCAAACATTGGCACCACACGGCATGCTGCTCCCCCAAACATTAGCACCCCCATCTCACTCCCCTAAACACTGGCACCCACATGGCATGCCACTCCCCTAAACACTGGCACCCCCTGATCTCACTCCCCCAAACACTGGCACCCACATGGCATGCTGCTCCCACAAACACTGGCACCTCCTGATCTCACTCTCCCAAACACTGGCACCCACATGGCATGCCACTCCCCTAAACACTAGCACCCCTGATCTCACTGCCCAAAACACTGGCACCCACACGGCATGCCACTCCCCCAAACACTGGCACCCCCGATCTCACTGCCCCAAACACTGGCACCCCCTGATCTGACTGCCTCAAACATTGGCACCCACATGGCATGCTGCTCCCACAAACACTGGCACCTCCAATCTCATTGCTCAAACACTGGCACCCACATGGCATGCCACTCCCCCAAACACTGGCACCCCCTAATCTCAGTGACCCAAACATTTGCACCCACATTGCATACTACTCCCCCAAACATTGGCAGCCCCTGTTCTGTGACAGCTCCAACACTGATTGCTGAATCTGCAACATCCCCAAACACTGACTCAGTTTTTGCTCCCCCCAAACACTGACTGGATCTGTGACCAATCACAAGTCACGGGAGCCCCAATCTATGACACTCCAAGTGGTGGCCTTCCCAATCGCTACCAAATAGCAACATTGGCTCATGATCACCAGGTATCCGGCATCTTGTGTGACACTCCAGCATCAGGCAGCCCTCCTGCCAGCCCCCCCGGAATGGCATGCACCTTCTGAGAGGCTCCCATGGCAAAAGGCTTCAGGCAGCTGGCCCAGGTAGCAGGGAGAGAAGATGGGTGGGGGAAGACTCAGCACTACCCCCAAGCTGCCCAAGCCAGAACCCTGCCCCACAGAGACCCTCTGTCCTCCACAAAGCCTAGCCTCCAAAAGAGACACCCCAACCAGACCCTGGCCAGAAAGGCCCAAGCCAGAGCCCAGCCCCTGAGAGAGATCCCCTGCCCAGCTACCTCAGCACTCCCAGATCTTTCAGCACCCACCCAACTTAGGCTGCACCCAAATACCTCATCCACCCACCAGCACCCACTGATGGAGATGCACTCAGAACCCACTGAGCCACCCACCAGCAACCCTCTCCCCATACACATCCTCATACAACACCGCCCCAGCCTCGCTGCTGCTAAGTTTTGGGTGGCTCCATGTCCCGGCCCCATTATTGCTCAGGCCAGGGGGTGTCGACCAGGGGCTGAAGTTTTTACATCCATGTGCGCGTTATTTGCATATATGCAATTCAACCCTTACAGGATTTGCATACAATGTCGCTCTTGCACAGCTGGGCAGCCGTGTGGCCCTGCCACGGACCTGCCCACTGGGCTGCAGCCGGACCCCCAGTCCAGATTAGGGCCATGCTCCGCAGCATAGTTTGGCCTATATCTGGGAACTACATCTCCCGGCAGGCCCTGCGCTCATCCGCCAGTCCAACCCTCTACTTCCGGGTTCGGCCTACACAGGAGAACTACATCCCCCAGCAGGCAACACGCCCCTCTCCCTGCACTTCCGGGGCCGGCCATTTCTCCCGTCAGGCACTATGCCTTCCCGCACTTCCGGCCCCGGGGCCGGATGTGCGCGTGGCCTTGGGTCTCCTGGTTGGTTGGTTTATCGCCAGGCAGCGGCGGCGGCGGGTGAGTGACGCTTCTGAGGCCCGGCTGGGTTCGGCCCGCTCCCTAGCGCCGGCTGTTGTCATGGCAACACCCAGTCACGCCCTTTGCTGCCTTTAAGGCCGTGGTGGGCAACACGCGGCCCGCCCGGGTAATCCGCATCCTCCGCCCGCCCGCCCAGGGGCCCCGGTTCGCCGGTCCCAGCCAATGGGAGCTGCGGGAAGCAGCGCGGGTTGCAGGGACGTGCTGGCCGCCGCCTCCCGCTGCTCCCATTGGCCGGGAGCAGCGAACTCCGGCTCCTGAGAGCTGCGGCCGGTCCGTGTAAACAGCCTGGCTCGCGCCCGCCAGCGGATTGCCCGGAGGGGCCGCGTGTTGCCCGCCACTGCCTGAAGGTGAGCCCTGGGTACGGGGGGGGGGATGCCGCCATTCTCGGGGGGGGGGGGCCCCGCCTTCCTTTGGGGGGGGGAGCGCTGGCGCCGGGGGGGGGGGGGGGCTGGGGGGGGGGGGTGCGGGGGTGCTGCCATTGGTATGAGTGACGCTGTAGTGACTCCCATTCACCCACCCAGTGGTTTGTTTTCCCATATGAAGCTGCCGTGACCGAAGCTGCCTCGCCTGGGGCAGTGTCTAGGGGGTGAAGCAGTGACCTCCCTTCTCCGGTCCAGCCGTTTCCATGGCCGTCGTCTCCGTGGCTCGATAGCCTTGGTGCTCTTTGGTGGGTGGTGCTCTTTGGGCGTGGTGAGGAATAGCGTTTAATTAGTGGAGCTCCAGAATAACCAATTGCATCGCAGCGTGGGGAGTGGGAACCCTCCTCTCATCCGTATATAATAATGCCTGGGTCTGGGTGACAGTGTAGAGCATCGCAGGGAACGGAGCCCTCTACCAGCTGCAGATAGGGGACCAGAGAGTGGGATTGAGTAGAGTGGAATTCGGGGGTGTGATGGGAGAGCATTATACTCCCTGTGATGTGACCTCATTCCTTGTGTCTGGCCTATACGGGATAGAGATGGCAGAGGAGGCCGGGGATGAGAAGAAGCAGGTGGCAAAGTTTGAGCTGGAGCGGGAGACGGAGCTTCGCTTTGAGGTGGAGGCCTCGCAGACTGTCCAGCTGGAGCTGCTGGCAGGCATGGCGGAGATTTTCGGCACCGAGCTGACCCGTAACAAGAAGTTCACTTTCGATGCTGGTGCCAAGGTGGCCGTGTTCACGTGGCATGGCTGCACAGTGCAGCTGAGCGGCCGCACTGAAGTGGCATACATATCGAAGGATACGCCCATGCTCCTCTACCTCAACACCCACACAGCCCTGGAGCAGATGCGGCGGCAGGCAGAGCGCGAGGATGAGCGGGGGCCCCGGGTCATGGTAGTGGGGCCTACGGATGTGGGTAAGTCGACAGTGTGCCGGCTGCTGCTGAACTACGCTGTGCGGCTGGGGCGCCGACCCACCTTCGTGGAGCTGGACGTGGGCCAAGGCTCGGTCTCCATCCCTGGCACCATGGGGGCACTGTATATCGAGCGGCCTGCTGATGTAGAGGAGGGCTTCTCTGTCCAGGCCCCCTTGGTCTATCACTTTGGCTCCACCACTCCAGGCACCAACATCAAACTCTATAACAAGGTGAGCAGTGGCAGATCTGGGGGGTGAAATTCAAGGCAGCCAGGGCTCTTTCCCACACACACAGTTGTTTTTGGAGACCTAGCAACCTTTAATGACCAAAGCATCTGGTTCTGAGTGAGGGAGGAGTAAAGCAGGCTGTACATGGAACATTGCCCTTTGGAGATGGGATGCTGATATGTACATGTACTCTGGTCCTACTGGAGAAAAGGGTAGGCGGGCACCTTCTCCACAATCCAGAGTATTTTGGAAAGAGAATGCCAATGTGCACACCACCCTCACACCAGGGGATGGTTCAGGCATCTCCATCCTCCCTGGGCTAGACCAATCCAGCAAGGTGAATTCACATATGCACACTTGTTGGTGGGGAAAGGCAGAGATTGCCCCATGCTGAGACTGAACTCACATGAATAGATAGTTGGGGGACCGATCCAAAGAAAAAGGAATTACTGGGAGTAAAGGGGTGACATTCCCTTGTCTCCCAACCCCACGATCACCTCTGGCCCTGCTCAGCTGTATTTTCATCATCTAGTCTGGATGAAACGAGAAGGAGGGCTTTTGACTTGTTGCTTCCTCTTTATCTTCTCTTATCATCAGTACTCTTTAATCTGTTTTGCGCTACCTTGGAAGGAAACAGGCTTGCATCATGGACTGGAAGTCACGGCTCTCGGACCAACTCTGCCACTGACTTCCTGTGTGACTGTGGCAAGTTAATACACTTTCACATAACACAAGAACCCAGGGTCACCAAATGAAATTGATAAACAGCAGGTTTAAAACAAAATAAGGAAGTACTTCTTCACACAGTGCACAGTTAACCTGTGGAACTCTTTGACAGAGGACATTGTGAAAGCCAAAAATATACCTGGGTTCAAAAAATAATTAGATAAGTTCATGGAGGTTAGGTCCATCAATGGCTATTAGCCAAGATGTTCAGGGCCACAATCCTATGTCCAGAGTGTCCCTAAGCCTCTGATTGCCAGAATCTGGGACTGGACAACGAGATGGATTGCTTGATAATTGCCCTGTTCTTTTCATTCCTTCTGAAGCATCTGGCACTGGCCACTATTAGAAGACAGCACACTGGGCTAGATGGACCATTGGTCTGACCCAGTAAGGCTGTTCTTAAGTCACTTCCTTATCTGCAGAATAGGGACAACAATCAAACATTTGCATGGTTTGAGATGAACACTGACATTTATTAACCCAAGATGTAAATACTGTCCAAAGACAGAGAATCTTCTTAATTACACGTCCTTGCAGGTAGCTTATCTTGATTGAGATAAACTTTTATTAAAAAATATAGCTTGAAAAGACTTAAGATGGAAAAAAAAACAGTTAATAAAAAGGATATTCTGTTTATTTGATTATTTGGCAACTTCTGTGTTAAAAGAGCAGAGTTTAGCATTTCACACATTCCTGTTCATTAGGGGTGATGATATTGTCTCTCTAAAGCAGCAATAACTGTCACTTGCTATATTTCATTGTAGACACAAACCTACATTGTTTTTCTGAATCTCTGTATAGTAACATACCTTCTGACTGTCTCCAGCACGACAATAAGCAAATCTCGCCTCTGTGACCTCAAATGTAGAGGTCCAGAAGAAATGATCATTTACTTTAATGACCATTCAATAGGTAGGGTGTTAAATGTCCAATCTGATTAGCCTTCTAGAAGCAAATAAATGCACTGGTGCTTAATAGTTGTCCAAGTAACGAAACAAAATATAGTTATTTGTATCCCCTGCCTCATGGGTAAAGGACAAGACACAGTTTCTGATGGAGTGTATCTCCTCCACTGAGTAAAATGTCAGTGTTAGGGCTGCTCAAGGGCAATTTATATGTGATCAGGCCACCATCTAGTGGCAGCCTGCAAAGGATATAAGCCCCACCTTGAGAAAGGGAAAGACCATGGGTGGAGCCACTTCAGATAGTACAGTCACCGGGCATCTTCCTTGGGTTCCAATTAGCCATGCTGCTTCCTCTCTGCAGATCACATCTCGCTTGGCTGACGTCTTTAACCAGCGCTGCGAAGTGAACCGCCGGGCTTCAGTCAGTGGCTGCGTCATCAACACGTGCGGCTGGGTGAAGGGCTCCGGGTACCACGCCCTGGTGCATGCTGCCTCAGCCTTTGAGGTGGATGTGGTGGTAGTGCTGGACCAAGAGCGCCTATACAATGAGCTGAAGCGGGACCTGCCCCATTTTGTGCGCACAGTGCTGCTCCCCAAATCGGGTGGGGTGGTAGAGCGCTCCAAGGACTTCCGGAGGGAGTGCCGGGATGACCGAATCCGTGAGTACTTTTATGGCTTCCGTGGCTGCTTCTACCCCCACGCCTTCGACGTCAAATTCTCCGATGTCAAGATCTACAAGGTGGGGGCTCCCACCATCCCTGACTCATGCCTGCCCCTGGGCATGTCGCAGGAGGATAACCAGCTCAAGCTTGTGCCAGTGACGCCAGGCCGTGACATGGTGCACCACCTGCTGAGCGTCAGCACTGCTGATGGCAGTGAGGAGAACATCTCCGAGACCAGCGTGGCTGGCTTCATTGTCGTCACTGGGGTGGACGTAGATCGCCAGGTCTTCACAGTGCTGTCACCAGCACCTCGCCCACTGCCCAAGAACTTCCTGCTGATCATGGACATTCGCTTCATGGACCTTAAGTAGGGGCTGCACTGGAGCAGAAGAGGTGGAGTCCACCAGGCCTATAGTGTCTCTGTGGTGGACAGAACTTTTACCAATTGAAGGGGGTGGAAACTGCCACACAGACTGAATCATTTGAAACCAGTGTGGGAAGGGGTAGAGGCTGCTGTCCAGATCAAACAGTTGGGAGAAACCGAAGTGGGTCAGGTGAGGTTTGCGGATTAATTTGTAGACAGAAGCAGGGAGGGAATGTGGGATTAAATGTAACTGTTGATGGTTCACTGTCTGCATCCTTCTCTAGGTTCCCTTCTCCTCCTTAGATTTCAGTCCCTGAAATCTGGACCCATTGTCCCTTTTACACAGCCAATGCTTCGTGGGCCTCCTCTTGTAGAAGAGGATCAATATTGTTTTATATTTTTGTAATTTTAATAAATTTCCTGGTATTTTACTGGTCTCTGGTGACAATGGATGAATTTTGTGTAACCTCCTGCAGTGTGAGAGAGGGATCTGCAGGGCTCGCACACAGGAGGCACTGCTGGGGCTTAGAAAGGGGAATTTCAATGTGATGCCCACAGAGAAACTAGACAGATTGGAACAGGGCCATATGAAGTAGGCTGGGGCACTTCAGTACAGTGGATCATCCCAGGAGCCAGGCTAAGAAGAACCAACAATTTCATTTTCTAGGCCCTTCACCTCTCCTGTGCTATGGAGATGTCTGCTCCACGTTGTTGCCAGCTTGGATCACCAATTTCTCCAATATTCCAACAAATAACTTCACACTTCCCCTTAACCATCGAATGAGCTCCCTATAAACATCTTGAGCATTTCTCCTTCAACTCCCTCCTTAAAGCTCACCTGTGCTGTAATGTGTACAGCACCCGTGGCTGGCATCCCGTGACTGCTCTTTGTGATCATTTCCTTGTTTCCCCACCTTCCTGTCAGTTGTACTCAGCTGTTGTCTCATTTTATATTTAGAGTGGTAGACTTGTTCTGTGTTTATACCGCACCTAGCACTTTGGCCCTCATCTATGACTGGCTGCTACTGCAGTAAAAGTGGACAGTGGTTTTTACTGGGTATGAAGCCAGGAATTTGCCACTGGAAGGAAAAACCATGGCAAGGAACTGCTGCTAGTTGGTGGCACTTCAGGGTAAGAGAGGGGAGAAACAGGTTTGCAAATGGAGAAGGCAGGGGAAGAATGTAATGCTGGAGACTGCATAGCAGGAGAGAGAGAGAGGAAAGGATTGTGGGATTTTAAGCACACAGGAGGAAAAGTTTGTGAATTTTGGGTTGAGGAATTTAGGTTGTCCTGACCTCTCTAGCCAGGAGGTGGCATTGTTGATTAAACCCATATAGTGACTTCCTGTATCAAAGCAATAATGCTCCACTGACTACATGATTCAGTTATCAAAGAGAGTGAATTAGTGGGGAAGGGACAGACCTGAATTTCCCAGTTTAATTAGCACACTGTGATCTGAGTTAATGGCACACACACACACACACTCAAGCTTTCACTTGTTCTAAGGATCAAAACTTTCTTCACAAGTCACAGGTCAGGACCAGTTGCTTAAGCAGATGCACATCCCAGTTGTCAGAGGTGTGAAAACCTCATGTGTTCTGGGATTGCATCAGAACTACTGCCTCAGAGGTGCAAATTCTGCATCTCCCCTCCTGTGATCACCAGTCCCTTTAACTTTCTGGAAGTGCTTTGGACTTGGGGGCTAGCAGGGGGTGGGGAATAAAACAGGACATGCCATGCAACTGTTACAAGAGGACCTTGTGGCTGGGATATGCATGATGCTGTGAAGACAAACCAAGGCTAAGAGGTGCATTTTGTGTCTCATAAGCCTGTGGGGTGGAAGGTCAGTCAATCAGGTGTTTTCCTTGTTCCTGCCCCTTGCATGATGGTTGGAGCTCACCCAGCTCAGGTGGTAGAACACCAGCATTAGAGAGGGAGGCTGGACTTACCTGTGCTATGACTCAGGACATCTGGTTCAATTCCTGGCTCTGCTGCAGGTCACCTGTGTGACCTCAGGCAAGTCATTTAGCATGTCTGGGCCTCAGTTACCCTCTGTAAAAAGACAATAATGATCCTCCCTTTGTCTCTTGTCCATTTAAACTATGACTGCTTTAGTGCAGGGACTGTCTCTGCTATATGCATGTCTGTCTTACCTAACAGTTTCCCACCCCCGATCATTACCTCATCTAACTTCATATGCCCCAGCAAGGGCCCTGCATATTAGTCTTCATAAGAACGCCATGCTGGGGCAGACCAAAGGTCCATCTAGCCCAATAGCCTGTCTTCCAACAGTGGCCAATGCCAGGTGCCCCAAGGGGAATGAACAGAACAGGTAATCAGCAAGGGATCCATCCCCTGTCGCCCATTCGCAGCTTCTGGCAAACAGAGTCTGATTGCCTGGAACAACTTCCCCTCTCAAGAGAGAGTTCCTTTTTAAATGGCTGTAGTCCTTTTGATCTCTGGGGTGTTCTGGTTTTGTCTTGTCATGCCATTGTCTCTTAACAACATGCAGGTGTTTGCAGAGAATAGTGAGCTATTCCTTCCTCCTCACTTTTCGCTGTTCGGAATCCTGCTTGGAGTATAAGGTGGGAGCAAGGAGATAACCTAGCTGCTGGGCTGGTGGTGGGCTCTATCATGGTGTCACTGGGATGGGGGTGGGGGTCACACCCACTGACATTGGGATGGGGGGTGTTGCACAGGCTGGGGGTGAACTGTACCATGGAGTCACTGGGTTGGGGGTCACACCCCCTAGACACTGGGATGGGCTAGCCCATGGTTTCACTGGGTTGGGGGGGATCAATCCCCTCTGCTGTTTTTCAAATTGCTTTAAATAAAGCCCCTCCCCCAATAATCGGTTTAACCAGAGGAGCGAGTTCTTTAAGGCGATCTCCCGGATCAGCCACTGGCAGTGCACGTTTTATCATGCTAGGCGGGGATGAGCACTGATTGGACAGGGCGTTTGTCAATCAGCGTGGCCGGGTACGAATGTGGCTTCTGCAACCGAGTAGGTCCTGAGCACGCGCCGAACATCCCATCGCTCAATGGTCCGCTCCTCTGCCCCCTACCCCTCCTCCCTGATTGCGAGAGGCTGTGGCGCACGCGCAGAGCGATGACGTGCTTGTCCACCTCTCTGGGCATGTGCAACGACTCTTCCTTCTCTCGCTCCCGCCAATCAGCTACTGGCAGTATTCGGACGGGCGCGCGACCCGGCGACGGCCGCTCGGTGGGGGGGAGGAGAGGGCGGAGCGCGCGCCTTGGGACCAACCGGCGAGCGAAGCGCGAGCCCGAATGGGCTCGGGAGCGCGCGCTTCCTCCCTGCTGCCTGGACGCGCCTCTCACACAGGGAGCCGGGCCGGGCGCAGGCGGAGGGAGCGACTGTGCGGTGCGGGTGAGTGCGGGCTGGGCCGGGCCCATCTCCATGGGCAGGGTGGGAAGCCGGGGCCCTCACCCATCGCGGGGAGCCGGGGAAAAGCGCCTGGGGGAGCCCGGGCCTCGCTCCGGGCCTAGCCGCCCCCGGCATCGGACACTCTGGTCCAGAGAGAGAGAGAGACCCACCCCCTCCCCCTCTGCGCTCGCGCACAGCCTCCCCCCCTCAGCGCCCCCCATTGCTCCCTCACCGGCCCTGCCCCATAGCGTGCACAGTATCCAGCTCCCCCACTGCCCCTCTTCCTTCAGCGTCCGCGTCCACAGACCCCTTCCTCCTCCCCCCTCAGATCCCTCAGCCCCCCCACTGCCCCTCTTCCTTCAGCGCCCACCTCCACAGACCCCTTCCTCCTCCAGTGCCCGTGTCCCACGCTACTCCTTCCCCC
>NW_020665277.1:5640192-5676296 GCF_002925995.2 Terrapene triunguis
CCTCCACAGACCCCTTCCTCCTCCCCACACACTGCCCCTCCCCTCAGCCCCTCCACTACCCCTCTTCCTTCAGCGTCCACCTCCACAGACCCCTTCCTCCTCCAGTGCCCATGTCCCACGCTGCTCCTCCCCACACACTGCCCCTCCCCCTCAGATCCTTCAACCCCCCCCACTGCCCCTCTTCCTTCAGCGCCCACCTCCACAGACCCCTTCCTCCTCCCCACACACTGCCCCTCCCCTCAGATCCCTCAGCCCCCCCCACTGCCCCTCTTCCTTCAGCGCCCCCACCTCCACAGACCTCTTCCTCCTCCAGTGCCCGTGTCCCATGCTGCTCCTCCCCCCACTGCCTCCCCACACTGCCCCTCTTCCTTCAGCGCCCCCACCTCCACAGACCCCCTTCCTCCTCCAGTGCCCGTGTCCCACGTTACTCCTCCCCCCCCACTGCCTCTCCCCCTCAGATCCCTCAACCCCCGCACTGCCCCTCCCCATACAGACACCCTCTCAGCACCCCTGCCCCTAGCCTGTTCCTCTCCCCACAGAGACATATCCCACCTCACACTGTTCCTCCTCCCCCAGAGACCCCTGCCTCCACACTGCTTCTCCCCCCTGCCCCTCCACTTACACAGAGACGTCCCTCAGCACCCACGGACCCTTCCTGCATACTGATCCTTCCCCTATGGAGACACTCCACAGCACCCATAGATCCCTCTGCCTTCAGCACCCCATCCACCACAGTGCTTCTCCCCCTACAGACAACCCCAGCATTCACAGATGCCTCTTCCCTAGTACTCCCACCCTGCCCCTCCCTACACAGAGAGAGACCTCTTCTGCACCTACAGACCCATCCCCAAACAGGGAGACATCCCCGCTCCCATAGAGCCCTTTTCCACACTGCCCCTCCCCCTAAAGAGAGACCCCACAGCACCCACAGACCCTTGCCCCTACGATCCCTCCCCTTTCAGTATACCCGCCTCCATAGATTCCTCCACCACAGAGACTCCTCTCAGCACCCCTACCCCCCCAGAGATCTGGTCTCCCACAGAAGCCCTTTCTTTGTGTGTGATCCGGAGACCCCTGGTTCCCTCCCCTCATGTGTGACTCCCTTCCCCCACAGAGACTCTTTTCCCCATATGTGACCTTTCCCCACTCATTGTATCCTGTGTGTGACCCCCCTATTCAGTATGACTCTCCTGCTGATTCTCTCCACCCTGAAGCCCTCCTTCCTTGTATTGAATTCCATCACCCATGTGCAACCCTCCCTTCCCCTATCCCCCTTTATTCTGGTGTGGACCCTTACTATCTTTTGAGTCTGCCTTTGCCACTATAACCCCACTTGTGATCCCTAATTAATTAATTTCCCTGGCTTTACATCCCTATTCTCTAGCCAGCACATGCAGTTATGTTCCCACCCCATCTATATTTCCACTCCTGTTGCTGCCATCCCTGGATTGTATGCCATGTTCCCTGATGTACCACTCCTTCTCCCCTCTTGGATTATTTGTTAGTCTCTAAAGTGCCACAAGGACTCCTTGCTCTTTTTGCTGATACAGACTAACACGGCTACCACTCTGAAACAATGTTCACTTGTGCAAGTCCTGTTTTCTGGTTTTGGAATCCCCATTTCCCTGAATTAAATTCTTCCCTCCACTGGATTACAGTGCCTCCCCTGCATGAAACCTGTTTTCTCTCTCTTGGAGTCCCCCTACCCTGTGCATGAAAAGAAAGGGTGATATTTTAGGATTTGGAGACCCAAGTTCAGTTCCCAGCTCCATCACACACTCTCTGGGTGACCATGGGTGAGTCACTTACCTCATCTGTAAAATGGGGGTAATAGCACTTCCCTACCTCACAGGGGTATTGTGAGGTGTACTATGGTGATGGGGGGGCCAGATAAGTACCTAAAATAGACTTCTCAGATAGTTGCCCTGTATTATATGTGCCCATAGATCAGAAAAGTTACCACTCATCCACCTGAGTAAATGTCAGTTGCATCCACTTTCAAATTTCTTTACCCCAATATAGATTACAATTACAGCCCTAAAAGGAACCTACAATTCACCCCCATTCTAATAAACTCAGGCTACTGACCCCTTCCTGGGTAAACCTGGGTTAGTGGGAGGGGCGGATTTTTTTAAAGTTACTTGTCCAAGGACAGCTTGGATCTCAGATGACTGAGGTAGTTTTTGCTATTGCCTATGGGATATTTTTGTATAATAAAGTGTATATTTTGTCAAAGATTAACATCTGAGCTGAGATGCACTGACTCTTATGTCCCACTGTGATTGAAAATCTAGCATCCTAACTTTGTTTACAGGCCGCTTCTGTCTTATGCTGCACTTTGGGTAGAGTGCAGCATGGATCAATCACACACACAAGCATTTTCCAGCATGCACTGTGGATGCCATCAAATGGGGCCATAAACTAACTGGCAGGCACATTAGTTTCGTGCTGCTGTTTGGTGGCATTTACAAAATAACTGAAAAATTACCCCCCAAGGGAACTATGTATAAAATCCAAATTATTCCTTGCTCTGAATATTGCCCCCCATCTCTGTAAATCTAAATTATGCCCTGCTCTGTGTCACTCCTTCTCTGTGTAAATCCAAATTACACCCTGCCCTGTATATTACTGCCCTGTCTAAATCCAAATTGCCTTCCCAGATGAGATCTTGGAAGTCATTGTAGATAGTTCTCTGAAAACATCCAGTGTGCAGCGGTGGTCAAAAAAAGAACAAAATGTTGGGAATCATTAGGAAAGGGCTAGATAATAAGACAGAAAATATCATATTGCCTCTATATAAATCCATGGTATGCCCATATCTTGAATACTGCGTGCAGATGTGGTCGCTCCATCTCAAAAAAGATATATTTGAATTGGAAAAGGTTCAGAAAAGGGCAACAAAAATGATCAGGGGTATGGAACGGCTGCCATATGAGGAGAGATTAATAAGACTGGGACTTTTCAGCTTGGAAAAGAGACGATGGGGGAGGATATGATAGAGGTCTATTAAAATCATGACTGGTGTGGAGAAAGTAAATAAGGAAGTGTTGTTTACTCATAACACAAGAACTAGGGGTCACCAAATGAAATTAATAGGCAGCAGGTTTAAAACAAACAAAAGGAAGTATTTTTCCACACAACGCACAGTCAACCTGTGGAACTCTTTGCCAAAGGATGTTGTGAAGGCCAAGACTATAACAGGGTTCAAAAAAGAACTAGATAAATTCATGAGGATATATCCTAATGGCTATTAGCCAGGATGGACAGGGATGGTGTCCCTAGGCTCTGTTTTCCAGAAGCTCGGAATGGGTGACAGGATATGGATCACTTGATGATTACATGTTCTGTTCATTCCCTCTGGGGCACCTGGCACTGGCCACTGTCAGAAAACATGATACTGGGCTAGATGGATCTTTGGCCTGACCTAGTGTGGCGCTGGGATGGGAGATTTACATGGTGTTTTTAAATAGGCCAGTCCAGTGGCCATTAAGACACAGCGAATCCAGACCAAGGCTCTCATACTTCACCAAAAGAAGTACTGTACATCACTTCTGTTACAAAAGCCTTCGGTTTCCAGGTGGGAGAGATGCTAATGGGATCTGAAAGGAGTTCCAGACAGCACCTCTGCAGGGAAGGTCATCCATGAAACATAAGGCCCTTTGCTTTCAGTTTTTACTAAAAAATTCCCAGGTTTTACAAAAGCTATTTGATTTTTACCAATATTCACCTGAAATTTGGACCACTTAAGTACATGAAATTCCTGATTATTTTAAGGAAATCCAATGCATTAGATGTAGGCGTATTTATGTTAATAATAAATTAGTCTTAAGTATAAATGTAAAGCAAACTAATGGAAGATGTCAAAAACCCACCTGTGCATATATGTACTTACTGTTAATGGGCAGTTCCTAAAATACACCACAGCATTAAACTGCTTTTACTTTCAATACTTTTGCTTTTTTCTTTTTGTTGCTTTTTTTCTGTCCTCCCATCCCCTAATATTCACCTCACTATTACCCAAAAAAATGAAGTTATTTTTTTGCACTGATTTTCATACATTTAAAAATTTTTGTAATGAACACTGAAAAATTCTGAACAAAATAAAAACTGAAAATGAAGGGCCTTGACGTTACAGTACCTGGGTAAGTGAAAGCCATCTTTTCATTAAAGACAAATATATTCTATAGATAGATTCAGATGTAACCTACAGATTAAAATTAACAAAGTTAAATGCAAAATTAGTCCTGTATTAATGCAATTGTAGAGCTGTACAGCTCAGAATCAGAGTCAGGAAATATAAATATTAAGATTCCCATAGCAACATTAATTTGGGCACACTGTTCATATGAAATATCTTATTTGTACTGAGTTAGCCTCCAGACAGCCCCATTAGGAATCAGGACCCTGTTGGACTAGGCACTGTAATTAAATAACAAACAAAAAAAAGTCCCTGTATCATTTAATCAATTTTCTTCTCCTGTTTTTCTTAAAGAGAATATGTTAAAAAAACACTGAATAGAAAATATTACACACAAGCTGTTAATGTTGCCAGGGGTTGGGAGGAACAACTTTTATTTTTGCATTTCCTTATGTGCAGTGCCTACTATAAGACCTAAACTTTGCACTGGTGGTAGTTTTATGCATTTCATTTTCTATATTTTTTTTAAAGAGGAGGAAAAGGAGGGGCAAAAGTCTTACTCCAGAGGTAACAGGCACCAAATTGGTGCCTGCTTAATACCAGTATGCCGGCCTAGCTGCTGCTACTACTACCGTTCTAGTAAACCCATATAGCCCTGCTTTCCAGCCACAGATCTCAAAGTGCTTTAAAAAGGAGAGCAAGTATTATCCACATTTTACAGATGAGGCACATAGGTGAAATGTCTTGCCCAAGATGTCACAGTGACTCCAGTTGCAGAGTCAGGAATAAAACCCACATCTCCTGCCTCAGTCCTATCCACACAATCAGACTGCCTATCAGAAGCACCCATCACTGGCTGCAACAATGCACATATGGACTATGCTTCCGTAGAGGTGTGAACTCCCAAAAAACAGACCTTGTCCAGCTGAGGATTTAAAGGTGTGATGTTACACCTTCTAAAACTTTGATTAGATCCAGCTACCTAACTCAGTCTAACATCACACACCTTTAAATTCTAGTCTAGACCTAGTTACATTTTTTACTCTAGAAAAAATAATTTTAGGCCAAGATCAAGCATGGAAAATTTCAGCCTAAAATGATACTGTTCAGGGCCATTAACATGTGAGTGAAAACAGGAAGTTCTAGATGAAACCATTTACTACAAATCACCTGCAAGCAAACCTTGTAAATACAAAAGAGGCCTTTTTCCCTGAATCCACAAGTGATAGGGTGGGTTTGGTGAAGTTTAATGTATTAAAGTTTTATTTTGGGGTGTTTCTTCAAAGCAGGTATCAGAATACACAAAATATTGGAAAGCCATTTGGGAGTTTGTTTATATATGGCTTTCCATATATTTTGTGTATTCTGATAATATGAAGAGCTTCACAGCTCATGGGTAACACTCATCCTAAACTCATGCCAATAAAACCTTTTTCTTACATGAGAACAGCCAAACTGGGTCAGACCAATGGTCCATCTAGCCCACTATACTGTTCTCTGACTGTGGTCAATGCCAGGCGCTTCAGAGGGAATAAAATGAACAGGGCAGTTATCAAGTGAGCCATTCCCTGACATCCAGTCCCAGCATCTGTCAGTCAGAGGCTTAACCACCTTGGTTAATAGCCATTGATGGACCTATCCTCTATTAACTTATGTAATTGTTTTTTGAACCCAGTTATAATTTTGGCCTGTATGACATCCCTTGGCAATGAGTTCCACAGGTTGACAGTGTATTTCTTTTGTTTGTTTTAAACATGCCGCCTATTAATTTCATCAGGTGACCCCTAGTTCTTGTGTCATGTGAAGGGGTAAATAACACTTCCCTATTCACTTTCTCCACACCATTCAGGATTTTATAGATCTGTAATATATTCCCCCCTTAGTCCTCTCTTTTCCAAGCTGAACAGTGTCCCAGTCTTTTTGATCTCTCTCATATGGAAGCTGCTCCATACTCCTAATCATTTTTGTTGCCCTTCTCTGTACCTTTTACAATTCTTATATATACACCTCTACCCCAATATAACGCTGTCCTCAGGAGCCAAAAAATCTTACCGCGTTATAGGTGAAACCGCGTTATATTGAACTTACTTTGATCCGGCGGATTCAGCCCCGCCCCCCCGGAGCACTGCTTTACCGCGTTGTATCCAAATTTGTGTTATATTGGGTTGCGTTATATCGGGGTAGAGGGGTGTGTGTGTGTATGTGTATATATATATATATATATTTTTTTTTTTTTGAGATAGTCAACCAGAACTGTATGCAGTATTCAAGGTGTGGGCATACCATGAATTTATATAGTGGCATTATATTTTTTGTCTTATTATCTATCTCTTTCCTAATGGTTCGTCACATTCTGTTAGCTTTTTTTTGACTGCCGCTGCACATTGAGCGGATGTTTTCAGAGAACTGTCCATGACTTCAAGATCTCTTTCTTGTGGGGTAACAGCTAATTTAGACCCCATCATTTTATATGTGTAGTTGAGATTATATTTTCCAATGTGCATTATTTTGCATTTATCAACATTGAATTTAATCTGCCATTTTGTTGCCCAGTCACTCAGTTTTGAGAGATCCTTTTGTAGCTCTTCGCAGTCTGTCAGTACAGATCCCTGGGGGACACCACTATTTACCTCTCTCCATTCTGAAAACTGACCTTTTATTCCTAGCCCTTGTTTCCCATCTTTTAACCAGTTTTATCAATCCATGAGAGGACCTTCCCTCTTATCCCATGACAGCGTACTTTGCTTAAGAGCCTTTGGCGAGGGACCTGGTGAAAGGCTTTCTGAAAATCTAAGTACACTATATCCACTGGATCCTCTTTGTCCACATGCTTGTTGACCCCCTCAAAGAATTCTAGTAGATTGGCGAGCCATGATTTCCCTTTACAAAACCCTGTTGACTCTTCCCCAACAAATTATAGTCATCTATGTGTCTTACAATTTTGTTCTTTACTAGAGTTTCAGCTGGTTTGCCCGGTACTGAAGTCAGGCTTACTGGCCTGTAATTGCCGGGATCACATCTGGAGTCCTTTTTAAAAATTGGCGTCACATTAGCTATCCTCCAGTCATTTGGTACAGAAGCTGATTTAAATGATAGGTTACAGACTACAGTTGTTAGTTCTGCAATTTCACATTTGAGTTCCTTCAGAACTCTTGGGTGAACGCCATCTGGTCCTGGTGACTTATTACTAAGGCTGTGAGTTTGTCACGGAAGTCATGGATTCCGTGACTTTCCATGACTTCTGCAGCGGCCAGTGCGCCTGGCACCCCCCTTGCTCAGCTCCTAGGTGGAGGTGTGGCCAGGCAGCAATGGGTGCTGCCTCTGCTTGCAGGCACTGCCCCCGCAGCTCCCATTGGCCACGGTTCCCGGTCAATGGGAGCTGCAAAGCCGGCTCTCTGGGCAGGGGCAATGCACAGAGCTGCCTGGCCGTGCCTTTGCCAGGAGCTGAGCGAGGGGGATATCTCCGCTTCCGGGGAGCGCGGAGCCAGGTAGGGAACCTGCTGGCCCTGCCAGTCCCGCCCCCCCCGCACCAGCTGGGATCCCGGCCGGGCTGCGAGCTGCTGCCTGCCCGCCCCCCCCCACCAGCCGGGGGCGGATCCCGCCCCCCCCCCCCCCCCCCGCCCCCCCTGCGCCCCCCCCCCCCCCCCCGGGCTGCCCTCTCCCAGCATCTGCGGGCCCACCCAGGCTGCTCTCCCCCCAGATTTAGTCAGGGGTATATAGTAGAAGTCATGGGCAGGTCACGGGCTGTGAATTTTTGTTTACTGCCCATGATCTGCCCATGACTTTTACTAAAAATACCCGTGACTAAAATGTAGCCTTACTTATTACTGTTTAGTTTATCATTTTATTCCAAAACCTCCTCTAATGACACCTCAATCTGGGACAGTTCCTCAGATTTGTCACTTAAAAAGATTGGCTCAGGTTTGTGAATCTCCCTCACATCCTCAGCTGTGAAGACGGATGCAAAAAGAATTCCTTTAGTTTCTCTGCAATGGCCTTATTGTCCTTGAGTGCTCTTTTAGCATCTCGATCATCCAGTGGCCCCACTGATTGTTTAGCCGGCTTCCTGCTTCTGATGTACTTAAACATTTTTTTGTTATTACTTTTTGAGTCTTTGGCTAGCTGTTCTTCAAATTCTTTTTTGGTGTCCTAATTATATTTTTACACTTCATTTGACAGAGTTTATGCTCCTTTCTATTTTCCTCACTAGGATTTAACTTCCACTTTTTAAAGGATGCCTTTTTGCCTCATTGCTTTTTTTACTTTGTTGTTTAGCCACTGGTGACACTTTTTGGTTCTCTTTATTATGTTTTTTAATTTGGGGTATACATTTAAGTTGAGTCTCTATTATGGGGTCTTTAAAAAGTTTCCATGTGACTTGCAGGGATTTCACTTTTGGCGCTGTACCTTTTAATTTCTGTTTAACTAACCTCCTCATTTTTGTATAGTTCTCCTTTCTGAAATTAAATGCTACAGTGTTGGGCTGCTGTGGTGTTTTCCCTGCCACAGGGATGTTAAATTTAATTATATTATGGTCACTAATACCAAGCAGTCCAGCTATATTCACCTCTTGGACCAGATCCTGTTGATTTAGGACTAAATCAAGAATTGTCACTCCTCTTGTGGGAGGACTAGCTACTCCAAGAAGCAGACATTTAAGGTGTAAAGAAACTTTATCTCTGCATCCCGTCCTGAGGTGTCGTACCCAGTTGATATGGGGATAGTTGAAATTCTTAAGTTTGGATGATGAATTTAAAAATGGAATAGGGTCAGTTATGTGACTATCTTCTTTATTTTAATAAAATTATCAATTCAGATTCCAGTGGAAGGGAGAGGCTGATCTCCTGGGCTGGCCAGTGCATCTCTATTCAGAAATGGAAGAAATTTAACGGGCATTTCATGGGGTACAAAGGCAGAGGATGGTGAAGAGAGTGCAGTTTGGGGGTTTAACTTCTCCAAATGAGTTGTAGATTTACACTAACCAAGGGTAGACTGGATGGCTGAGGGGGTTGGGAATTGGGTACAGGGCCTTTCCTCTGTAAGCTGCTGTTTTGGATGTGTTCTTGGGATAGTAGTTACAAAAAGCTCTTGCCCTATTATTTATTATTTGTGTTAATGTAGCACCTAGGAGCCCTTATCATGGACCCAGAACCCCATTGTTCTAAGCGCTGTACAAACATAGAACAAAAAGATGGTCCCTATCCCAGAGAACTTATAGTCTAAGTGTGCTGGTTATTTGGTGGCCTATCCCATGTAAACTGAGTTGAGATTTCTGCCTTAATATGCTCTGGGATAGATAACCACATCACGCAAACCACCACTGTATTTGGCAAAACAACACAGACTATGGAATTGGTCATGGAGACAGAACTCCCCTCTCCTCCCCAGTAAGCTGATCTCCACAAGCATTCTACTTGTAATGCTTGTACCATTGTGTTACAGGGAGTTAAACAGAAACTGCAGTGATTAGCAGTGGCAATGGAAATTAAGTAGTGAAATGTTGTGAAATCATTACAAATTGTTTCTCTAGCATGGTGCATGTGCACTGTTCTTTACAAAGACTAGAGTAAGTTGCGTTCCTTGCCTTGTAGGTCTGATAGTCTTGGAGTGATGAGATACAGGGCAGCAGTTCAGACAAGGGGTGGAGAGACTTGTGGGGAGGAAAACCCAATGGGAAAGATTTCTCAGAGAAATGGATTTTAAGGAGAGACAGGGCTCCTGGCAAACAGGAAGAGTGAAACTGTTCAGGCATCTAAGAGGAAGTATAGTGGAAGACCCAAAGCTGCGGAGGAAGAGGTGATGAAAGGAGGAGTAATGAGAGAACAGTGGGAGGAGCTATAATGAATAAGTGGGTGTAAGAAGAGGACAAAATTAGAATAGTGAGTAGGCATCTTGCAGCTGAAAAGAGAGAGCTTGAATTTGATGAGGTGGAGAGAATGAGAAATAATGGAGGGATTTATGGTGGCCTAAAGGGGGAAAGGTGAGAGGTGGAAGAGAAGAAGGTCCCAGAAATGGAGGTGAGAGATGAACGAGATGTGGCGAAAGGTGCGGGTGGTGGGGTTAGGGAGGAAAGGGCAGATCCTGTTGATATCAGAGAGGAAGAAACAGGACATAGAGGGAACGGGGGGGTGGAGGGAAGGGTTGAAGATGCTGCTGTGGTGGTGAGCTGGGGAAACTGTGACAGTGGAGTTGCCTGTGAGGATAGAAGAGGGAGGCAGTGGAGAAGGATTGGAAGGGAAGATGAAATGTTCAGTGTCGAGTGATTGGGTTGGATGAGAAAGTAGGAGCAGCTGGGGATGAGAGATTGGACAAAGCAGAACAGTGATTACTCTGTGCTGGGGAAAGGGGGATATGGGCCTATGCCGAAGACCTTAAAAACAAAATCAATTCCCAAAGTCTGATAGAACACTTATTTGTATGCATCTTTAAAATTTGCAGCCTTATTCAGTGGGACGTCCTTTCAGATGTGTTGACTGTCCTGTTACAGTAGATAAGCATGTTAGCTGATTGTTAGTTAGTTAAGGCCGTCAGTTACTGACTAAAAATAACAGTTTATGTCTCAGTGAGAGTTGTGTATCATTATCCCAATTATGCAGATGTAGAAACTGAGTCTCAGAGATGTTAAGTGACATGCCCAAGCCTATAGAGTGAGTCTGTGTCAGAGTTGGGTGAGAACTCAACATCTCTTGATCCCCAACCTGGTTCTAAGACCGCTAGACCATGTTTTCCTCTTCAAACTAATGCTTATACAGTACCTTGAAGATGCAGAGTGCATCATTAATATTAAATATATGTTAAATGGTTATTTTTCCTGACTTGTTAATTTTTTTTTCTTTTTTCCCCTAGATGAAGTGTGGAGTTCCAGATGTCAAGTTTTAATTATTTTATGATTTTTTTAACAAATATGGATTGAGGAATGGTTTTATATGGGGGAGGGAGATGAAAATGGAGCAGCTTGGAACAGACTTAGATTCCCAGGCCATGGGTGAGAAGGGCCCAGTCAGCATTGTTTTAATTATCAGTTGCATTCTGGCGTTTTAACAGAATTGTCTGAAAACTTTCAAGTCTCACCTCACCTGCCCAGGATTTTGTGGAGACCATCACCACAGAAAGGATTTGAAATTCAATTTTGTTCATAAAAACCAAGTGGAAACTAGAGTTTTGGGTGTCATACAAAAGGGAACAAATAGGAAGAGGACGAAAACACACAAGCCAACTGACTTCACCCTCTAACCCCCCCTTTCAAAGAAAAGGATTTACAGCTCAACCTCGCACCAGCTGTTACCCAGCTTTAGCCGTCAAGAGAGAAATAAATAAAATTAAACAACCACCGCTAGCCAGCCTCACATCCTGGTGAAATCAGGGAGTGTGTTTCTGCGACTGCCTCGGGTGAGGGGGAGGAGAGGGCCAAGCAGTGTGAGGAAGACAAGCACATTGTTTCAGGATAACCCTGTCCATCTGAGCGGTGACTGGAGGGGACTGCTGGATACCAGGAACAGATTAAAAAGGAAAAGGAGAGGAGGCTTCCTTGGGATTTTGGTGTGGGTTTTTTTAAAGAAATCTAATGGCAGCCTATTCCTGAGTTGGCCAACTTTCCCGGAGCACTCACCAGAGTGGAAAGGACTTCCTCAGCTTGGCTTCCCTCCATGTGCTGCAGAGTTCTGCAACTTCCATTTGCCACTTTCCCCACTCTAACTTATAAAATATCGTTGCCTCCACTTTTGAAGCCAGCCTTTGCCACAAGCTGCTTGGGGAGGTGCTTCTGCACCTGTAGTTTGGCTGCGCCCAGCTGTCGTGTTCCAGCAGTAGTTTAAACTGGAATTCAGGTTCCCATTTTATTTTTTAAATCTCCTTCCATACATCCCCAAACTCTCAGGGAGCAGCGTGGACTCCCTTGGCTGTGTTCTTGGGCCTCTCCCTTCAGGAATCGGTGTGGATCCTTCCTCTGGATTATTTCCTCCTGCTCCATTTGGAACACTCTCTAAGTGTATTTCAGGAAGTTGGGTAACTGCTTACCCGCACGACTTCTCCCTCCCGTCTTCTCCCTCTACCCCCCCTCCCTTCCGAAGGTCCCCTCCCCCTTTTCGTGTCCATTCTGACTCCAGTTGGGCCTGGGCTATGCTGCAGGGCGGATCCCCCACCAGAGCTCCAACATGCCAGCAGCATCTGGAAAGAGATTCAAACCCAGCAAATATGTCCCGGTCTCAGCTGCTGCCATCTTCCTAGTGGGAGCCACCACCCTCTTCTTTGCCTTCACGTGAGTTACAAATAGTTTGCCAGGTATGGGGAGCTGGGCCTGCTGACAAAGTGACTCAGGGCTACCTAAGACATCAAATTGGTCCCATACTCTACTATGACTGAGTGTGGAGGTCAAAGCTGGGCAGGGGGAGAGGTGAGGTGACTTGATACAGGAGTTAATCTCTCGTCAGGAGCCTGCTGAAGAGATGGGAGGGGATGCTGCCTTTTCGAGTCTAAAGTCTGGGCTCTGCAGTTGTGCTTTTTAGCGTCAGAGTGGCCCCCAACCAGCCCCACCACCTCAGCTGGGTTCAGATACATTTTATTTGGCTTTTCCAGTCAAGATGAAGTCAG
Organism: Terrapene triunguis; assembly: GCF_002925995.2. Lineage (NCBI taxonomy): Eukaryota > Metazoa > Chordata > Testudines > Emydidae > Terrapene > Terrapene triunguis. Next base: position 5,652,920 of record NW_020665277.1, read on the forward strand.
AGGAGATGGCACACACGGAATCCTATCCAGTTGCCAGAGCAAGGTGCCTTGTAGCTGTCGAGCCACAATTCTCAGCTTCTTGCTGGCTTTGTACATTTGGAATAACACACAAGCCTTAGCCCAAGGATCATATTACAAATCATCCTGTGTGTGAATAGTGGCCCCATGTGACCTCTGTATCTGTGATGAATCTGGAAGAGTTTTCATATATTGGGGATAACCAAAGCCACAGGCAGTGGGTTGGATCCAGGAAGGATGGTAGGAGTGTGTGTATAATAATTATTTAGAGAGTTAACAGAATTGACTTGGAAGATTCAAGGGAAGGTCCAAGGAATAATGCCCTTTGACTCCCACACAGCCCCTCCCCATCTGGTTCACTCAATGCAGTTAATCTGAGATTTTACCCGAGAGTGGTCTGAGGGGTTCAGTATCTCTGGAATGGGACTTGATTTACCTGTGGGATTGGGGAATAACCATGCCAGGGGTTGATGAGTAAGGGTGGTGATAGATAATCATGCTGGATACTGGTAGGCATGGAAGAGCGTTGAGATATAATAGTGCTGGTTGATGTGACAGGGCTAGGGGATGCCTGTGCCAGGCAGTGATGTTACGGGAGAATCATGCCCCATGTTCACCCCTCAGCTGTGAGGGGCCTTGGATTGTGGTGGGCATCAACCTATTTTTTCTGGTGGGGTAAGTTTTTCTGGGGTAGGGTTCTTTTTCATCCTCGTTTGGGGCAGAGCTGACTAAGTTCTGCAGACAGAGTAAGACCTCAAAGCCTGGGAAGGACTCAGTTTATGTGAGGAGTTGCTGTTCCCATCTCATCCCCCATTCTTGGAAGAGCGTCTTGATTCCAAGTTGTGAGAGTTAGAACTGAGTAGCTCAGGTGCCCTTGACCTTTAAGACTCTGCATATTATACACTGCATGTAGGGTGTGGCTGTGGTTCTCCTAAATACTAGGGTATGCCGGAACCCCAGACCACGTGAATGAGAGAGTCTCTCTAATTCCATTCAGTAAAATAGCAGTACACGTGATTTCTGAGGGATTAAAGCTCGTGCAGGGAGTGGGGAAGAGGGAATGATTGTGTGCTGGAGAGGCTCATTGTCAAAGCAATGAGATGTGGCCTCTTTGCTGAAGCCCCTGTACTATTCAAGCCACGCTTGGGTTTTCTCTCCAGTGCCTGCTGGTAACCACATGTGAGGGGTTCTGGGAGTGTTAGAATTATCCCAGTACTGTATTAGAAATATCCTGATTTTTTTATGTGAAGTGAAATCTTGCCAGTGTTAGGGCTTGGTCCCATTGTAGAGGGGAGGAGGAAAGCGCATTGGGTGCTCAGATGCCCACTTTTTTCAGGGTGGACTTTTTAGTTCAGCTCCCTCTGGTTGGCCATCTGGCCCCATCTCTGGCTTTAATCTTGCTGAGACTTGAGAATGGCTCCTTCTCTCTTTCAACCTCCATGGAGTGGGGAAGTGGTTGTGAAGCTTCAGCCACTGAGCAAAGATTAATCAGGTACTCAGGATAGACAGGGCTCAAACGTACCAAATATAGACTAGTCGAGACTGATGCAGAAGAGACGTGTCCCTTTAGAACCTACCCAACTCCAGTGGAGACAACTGTCAATCAAGCTCTTCTTCCCCTCCCTGCCTGGGTGGATGCTGCCCTTCCTCTTTAGGGGTCTCTCCTCTTCCCAGTGCCTCTCAAACACTAGCTGCTCTGATGTCTGGTCTTTGTGGAGCACATCTACCAGATGGAGTGAGTGAGGAGCTGCAAAGCCTTGTTGCGATTACTTAAACACCTGCACTGTTGAGCAGGTTTGTTCAGGATGGAAATACTTGGGCAGAGTCATTTAATTGTAGGTCAGTTGAAGTTGTTTAACCTACTTTACAGCGTCAGATTAAAACTCAAAGCACCGCCAGACAGGAGCACAGCTCAGGGAGGCCAAAACAGTACATTGCCAGTCAGATTATTGAGGGCTATGTTGTATTGTTTCCTTCAGCTCAGAGACAGTCCCCTCTGGATCCTTTTTTTTTTTTTTTTACACAGCTGCTTGAGTGGGAGGGGGTGGAAAGGAACATAAGGCTGCAAATCTGATTTTACTCTCACTTGATAACAATTCTTGAGATTGAATCATTGTCCTTGTATTTTCCCTCCTCTGTCACTTGTGAGCCACCTGGTTTGTGGCTACAGACAGGTCCCCTCCCCTTCTGGTTTCCCTGGATAGTGACAGCAGCAATCAGGTGACACTGGGGCAAGCCTGGTATGTTTCAGTCTGCTCTCTCCACAGCCTGTGGTCAGGTGTGGGAGCAGCTCAGTCCCAAACTGCCTCCAGTAGGATTGCTCACTAGGACTGTCTTGTTTATTGCAGGGTTGCTTACAAGGGCTGTGCTGCTGGCATTGGTCCTAAAGCATTTGATTTGGAAAACAAAACACACATAGTTACATGGAGTTAAACAAACAGAAGAGAGATGAGGAGAAAAAAGTAGGTTCCGTGTAAAGACTTGCAGGCCCCTCGTTGGCCTGTGATAACATTGCTCAGCAATGGGGTGTGAGAATCGGACTGGTGCCTGGGTTTCTATTTACTCTGCCTGGATGGCTGTCTTTGGAGACTTCATCATTTTGTGGCCCATGTGAATCCTTCACTGCATCTTTCCAGCATGTAATCTGTGCTGCCCATTAGTCCATCTGAGACCTGACCTAGGATTTACGCGCCTAAGTCAAGAAGTCCATTTTAATGTATGGACTTAGTTAGGAGAGGCATCAAGTCACATAATATGATTTAAACTAATTAGGGTTGTCGGCCACTATTGGGACGAAGCTGAGAAAACAGCATTGATTTGAGTGAGAATAAAGAAGGAAGTGAGCTGTGTCCCCCATTCCCCTCTTGGAAGGAGGAAGAAGCTGTGAATTTGTATTGGGGTTTTCTCCTGAACATTTCCTATCATTTAGGACAGGGAAAGCCCTTTGGGGTCCATTTCTCTCCCCCTCTCCCTTCACACCCTTCCAGGCCCACTCCCCTGAGTTTCAATAAATCTAGTTTTCACTGTCTTTCCCCTTTGAAGACAATCTGGCCATCTATATAATCTCACCTTTCACAGAGGTTTCTTAATGTACAGCTGCTATTTGTCCCTTTGCTCAAATTCCTCCCAGAATTCCTAGCTGCCCTCTCTCTGGCTCCCTGATTAAGCAGCACAATTGCCCACTTCTCCAAACAAGCTGCCATCTCTTATGTTTTAGTCTGTACCAAAAAAAGCAACCAGTGGCTGCTAACCCCTCATTCCCTGTCCTCCTTTGGTCACCCCAATCCTTTTCCTTATGGGCATTCTGCAGACAGAAAAGCACCATCCAAATGCAAGGATGGGTTTCGATTTTCAGCTTGCTGTATAGTACTTGTAGTTTGAAAGCATCGGAAAGTCAGGTACCCTGAAAAGTACTATCTCAGGAGGTATGAAATGGAATATAGTCTTTTGCACTGACGGCTGCAGCTCTATTTCAGTCAGGGGGATGGTGAATGGGGTATGGATTCTCTGTCCTGCCTCTGGGGCCCCAGCCAAACCTGTGCCAGATCAGCAGTGATGGAAATTCATCTGCTCACTGCTATTTGGTTCCTATTTGAAATGAGTTGAAGAGTGTATGGGTTGCAGGGATGGCTATCGGCCCGTGTCTCTTTCTTTACAATGAGCCTATTCCTATGATACTTGAGTGCCTTGCATGTTTGTTAAAGTGAATATGCCCATCTCTTCACTTGGTTTATTGGAGACATTTTGGTGGCATTCTTTTGGGCAGGCTGGGTTGTTTTATAGTGGATCTTTTATTTTGTTCTGAGGTGCTGAGATTTATGGTCACTCTGATCTCTCTTGAGCTCTTTGAGCTTGCCTGATTACTGATAAGGCTCAGTCTCCGACAGTCACATGAGTCCATATCACAAAAACCGCTAGTATTGATTTTTCCATTTGTCAGTCTCAGCTGAGAATCCAAGGACTGAATGGGCCAAGGAAACCTAACTTCCCTTTCCATAGGAGGAAATGGGAGCTTGCACCTACCCCATGAGGATGGGTGGGCAATAGTGAAAGTAACGCAGGAAGTGTGGAATACGACACAGTGATCAGATTTGCCTGGAATTGGGGTGGGCTGTGGTATCAGGCCTCCCAGTGGGCCTATCACAGGGAGTCTGAGCAGAGAGTCCTAGCTGGATTGCACCCCTTGCAGTCATGACAAAATGCAACCACATGGAGCTGGAGGGTTATTTGCAATGAGGGTTTAGAGAGAAACTGGAAAGGCCAGTATATGCCCCCCCCCCCCCCCCCGCCCTTGACAGTTCAGCCAGGTGAATGTGATAATGCCAGCAGCATCTACTCTTAACTATACAGAGGGAAAGGTCAGAGTGCAGCACCAGAGTCAGACGTGGGGGGTTGTTTCCTGTGAACTAATTGTCTCCCCCGGGGGAAGTGAAATAGCCACTAGAAGAGGAAGAGGAGGGGGTTTTGGGGGTGGGATTGAGCCTGTGCTGTAACTGCTATTTTTGGGGAGAGAGGAAGATCTGGCTGCATTAAAGAGCATGGTCTATGGCAGGGGTGGGCAAACTTTTTGGCCCTAGGGCTACATCAGATACAGAAATTGTATGGAGGACCAAGTAGGGAAGGCTGGGGGGAGGCTATGCCTCCCCAAACAGCGAGGTGTGGCCTGGCCCCTATCCACCCCCCTGGAACCTCCACCCCCATCCAACCCCCCCTGTTCCCCACCCCTGACCACCCCCGGGATCCACGCCCCTATCCAATCTCCCCTGCTCCCCACCCCCTGACCACCCCTCCTGGGGTCCCCTATCCAACCCTCCCTGCTCTCTCCGCCCCACGTTACCTGTGGGGTGGGGGAAAGGGGGGCTCAGTCCTTTCCCTGTGTGTTTCCCCTGCTCATTTGGCTGCTCTCCCTGGCAGTCGGGCAGGGCTCGCTCCCTGTCTGGGCTTGGCTGCTGGGGACAGGGGCCAAGCACGCTGGGGGCGGAGGGGGGCCCTGGCTTGCTCTGCCCCTGTCCCCGGCAGCAGGGCCCAGGCCCCTTGACCGCCCCCTGCAACTTCCCGCCCCCCCCGAACTCCCCCTGCTCCCCGCCCCCTGACAGTGCCGCCCTGGAGCACCAGGTCTGGCAGCGCTATAGCCGTGCCGGCCCGCCGGAGCTGCAGCCATGCTGCCCAGGCGCTGGGGGAACTGTGACTGTGAGGGAGGCAGGGAGGGAAGGGAGCAGAAGGGAAGGGGCCAGGGGCTAGACTCCGCCCTGCTCACCGAGCTGCTGGGGGAATTGGGCTGGCTCCTCTGCAAGCCTGTCCTGACCCCGCTCCCTGGCAGGAGCTCGGGGGCCAGAGGGAAGGGTCCTGTGGGCCAGATGTGGTCCGCGAGCCGTAGTTTGCCCTCCTCTGGTCTATGGAGTAACTGGTTTCTCCAAGTGTGACTAGCAGAGAAACCATCTATGCCTCAGCTCCCAAGGTATGACTCAGTTTGCCTGGTAGGCTGGAACTGTTGAGTTTCCAAGCGCTCTGTTGTTATCTACAGTGGAAAGACAAGCCTCAACAGCTCCTCTGGAAATCAGTTGATTTCTCTCTAAACGTAAGAGCAAACCTCAGTTCCCTGGGATTCAGATGGTCACTGAGGCTGCTATGTGGAAAACCCCACCTCTCCTGGTTTGGTGTAGGCTAAAGGAGCATGGAAACATTCACTGTCCTTGCTGTCTCTCCTTGGGCATGTTGTTACTCAGTGTGGGAAGTCCAGTCTAGCTAGGAGCATGAAAGGCAGGAATGCATTGCCCCGTCTACTTTCAAATAATGAGGCTTCCTTCCAGCATCAGCCTGGGCCTCTGCTCTGCGAGGAGCAAAGGGAACCTGCCTAGGACTTCCTTATCTCTGGTGCTTGGAGGGTGGATCCTGGCACTGTTGCCCTTGAGGAAATCTCACTGTGCTGGGAAGCTGTGTGGGGGAATCCTGGCACTAGTATCTGATATGTGAATCTTTGTTTGCTTTGAGGGTGAAGTCTGGAACAATTAGCTAGTAGGATCTACACATCAAAGTGCACTAGTGTCAGGCTTCACATTTCCTAGAAGAGTGGATTCCACACACCCAGAGCACTTAGAGCAGGGATCCGCACGCAGTCCGCCAGGGTAAGCCCCCTGCTAGGCCGGGCCGGTTTGTTTACCTGCCACATCCGCAGATGCGGCCGATCGCAGCTCCCACTGGCTGCGGTTCACTGTTCCAGGCCAATGGGGGCTGCCAGAAGCGGTGCGGGCCGAGGGATATGCTGGCCGCCGCTTCCCGCAGCCCCCATTGGCCTGGAACGGCGAACCACGGCCAGTGGGAGCTGCGATCGGTCGAAACTGCGGACGCGGCAGTTAAACAAACCGGCTCGGCCCACCAGGGGGCTTACCCTGGCGGGCTGCGGGCCAAAGGCTGCCGATCCCTGACTTAGAGGCTGGTAATGTGAATCCTGATACTAGCACACTGGTGTGCAGGTTCCACAACATAAAGGCTGGGCATGTGAATGCTGCCATTAGTGCCCTGAGCATGGCTTCCACTGCCCATGGGTGGCATGAAGGTGTGACTTGTGTTGTTAGTGTGCTGTGCTGTGGCTGCTGCTGTGCTTGGGAGCTGGAAGTACAGGGCTTGCTGTGGCTGGAGTCAGGAACACTAATCCCCTGGGGTGTGGATCCTACAGATCTGGAAGAGAATTTTTTTTTCCTTGTGGAATCTGGGCATCTCTGAGCTTTGGCTCAGTTCCTAAACTCCTGCTCTGAAATCCCAGACTGGAATGGCTTTGAATCCCCAGCCTGCCGTTCTGGGTATGAAGTTCACTGTGTACTGAATGGTCTTGGTTTGGCAGCTTGCCTGCCTGGTGGGCTATAACTAGACCTGATATGGGTGGGTGTCGACTTTCCCCAGGGCAGATAGGGGAGATTGGGGAGCTGGTGCTATGCAATCGCTTTTGTTTTCTGTTAACTACATGGAGAAGAATGTGTTGTGGAGGCTCTGAACACCCAAAACACTCTTGGAATGGAATAAAAAGATTCCCCACTAAAGTACTTGTTGTGGGCCCTCCAGACCTCATTCAGAGTTGGGGAGGAGGATAAACTGTTGGAGTTAATCCCTCTGCTCCCTTTGCAGTTGGAGACTTGTTCCGTCAGAACTGTTATGATTCTGATACACTGGGATCACGATTGGGGCTGAAATCAGGCTGCTTTTGTTTTCTCACCCAGCTCATTCTTGAGTGTCCGTCACTGTCTCTTAGAAACTTGACTGCTTCTTCCTGAAATGTCCAGGGGAGGGAGTCCACTTTCCTCCCTGCTTGGGTTTGAATTTGCCCTCTGTACTGGAATGCCCAATGTGGGGTTCTGCCATTCATTCCCCTCAGGAACAGTACATCTCCCTGCTGGAAGACTGGTTACTTGCTTTGTTGGCATTGCGAGGGAGAGAGGAGATAGCGTGAAAGGTGCAACTTTCCTATTAGAAGGTGAAGTTCCTCTGTCCCAGACACACACCTGCAGCTGTGCATGGCCTCTACTAGCTTGCAAAGGTCCAGCTTTCTACATTCTTAGTTGGGTTTTGGGGGGTTTTTTTTTTTGGCTCATTCACTACTTGGGCATTTCTCATGCAAAGTGAGGTAACTAGGACCTAGTGACAAAGGCTCAATGGGTCTCCCTGACTGTTCCCCTTCCCTCTCACCCTGAAAACTTCAGTAGGGCTTTACTTTTACTTTCTTGAAGGGAAGAGAATCTTGCTCTTGGAGAGGGGGGAGCCATTCCAAAATTATAAGTGTGACCCCACACACACATCAGTCCTACTAGGCTCTCCCTTTCCTCCTCCAGTTAACAACCACATCTTCCTCTTCAGTTCCCTCCTCACAAGTTGCTGCCCTCCCAAAGCACCTCTCCTCCACTTCCTTTCCTGTTCAGCAGAGGGAAGAGCTAGGGAGTTGGGCAAAATTCCAACAATAGCTAATAGTCACTCTGAGCTGTAAAATCAAGGGTTCAAGGTCAGGGATTGGGGGTGACTCAGCTCTGCAGGGCCAGCTACTACTCAGCAACTCCCTGTGGTAGGAGGGAGGAGAGGAAGCTGCCGTGAATGTGGGGGCTGCCTTGTAGGGAGGGAACCAAACTTACTCCCCGCCTTGTGAGCAGAGAGGGGACCAGCCCATCTCCTCCCCTGGACTCACCTGCATGGACCTGCTAGGGAGCTGAGGTCTCAACCCCCTTCCTAGACTGCCAGGAGCTGAGTGGGTACAGAGCTCTGGCCCTCCGGAGTGGAGAAAGTGCGAGTGGTTCCCACAATCGCTGACCTTGAAGCCCTGACCTCACAGCTGAGCGAGTACATTGCTGCTATTGGAGTCTTGCCCAACTCCCTATCTCTCTTGCTGCACCATGCTATGCACCACCAGGGGCTTCACAGCTCCATGTGGCTGCAGGCAGTCCAGAAACTAATCAACTGATGGCAACTCAGTGAGTGACTCCTTCAGTGCTTATAGCTTGGCTGTTTGCAGTCTCTCTTCAGCTGCCTTGTGGGTGGTCTTGAAGGAGTGAAGTTCAGCTGCTTTTGCAATGTCCTTGGGTATAGATAGCTATATGAGGTCCTGCATTCCAGCCAACTTCTGCCCCATGTGCTGTCCCTGTTGTATCTTTCCTGGCTGATTAATAGAGTCACCTCACCTCTGCCAGTGGCCCCAGATCAAGAGATATTTTCTTCTCTCTCTGGCAGTGAGGAGCAGAGGAAGATGCTCTGCCCTTTTGGGGGCCCTACGAGTGTCTTATCTGTTTGCAAAAACACTAGCAAAGTGAAAAGCGTCATTCCACCAATCCCTTGAATAGCTTTTCTAACCATTCCGCACTCCCTCCTGGGCCAATGTCACGCAGTTCAGCTCACAAGGAGCGTTTGAGTGGCGGGAAATGGGCAGTTATTACAGAGGCTAAGTTTCACTGTTCACAGTCGTGGGTCCTGTGATATGGCATGTGGGTGTTCCATTATGATGACATTTGGAATTGCAGTCTAATGGCAGCATGGCTCAGAGTTCAGGTCCCGAGCTCCCCTTGCTGGCAGGGACTGGACACCAGAAGAAAGGTGGAATGAGCACCTTGAGTCGCTGAGCAATTCCCAGACCAGCTTTTGTGGGGAGAGGATACAAATCATATACAGATATATTGCTAAACCCAAAGTACAGGCTCATTGGTATGCTGTAGATTCACAGGTGTCTTGGCTCTCCTTGCTAGCCATGCTAGTTCAGCTCTTGCCCTGCAGGAATGCTTGGCAGATGTTACCAATGAGGGGTATTGGAGTCACCTGTAATCCTAGGAAAACTGTAGCCTTGCCTAGTGGATGGGGTGGTTAGTATGAGGGGTCTCTCCCTCCTTCTCAGTCCAGGGTATGGCTTCATTGCACAGTTAACATGGGTGCTTGGCACCTGGGTCTGGGCATGAGGTTAGCATAGCCTGAGGGTTTCTCCACAGCAAAGCCCTATCCACATTTTTCTGTCCTCAGTGTTTCGGCACTTGACCGTGTGTGTGTGTGTGTGGGAACATATCCCATGGCTCTGTGTGCAGAGATGCTCTAGGATTTTTTCCTAGTCAGTTGTCAATTGAAAGAGAACTTGTCTGTCCTTTGGGAGGAATTATGGGGAGACTATGGAGGATTATCAGCACTCAAGTGAGTTAGTCTGTGTCTTCATTGCAAAGTGGGCAGGTTCCAGCCCAAGTTAAAGTGGGGCCTGAGTTCTAACTCCCCCCCACCCCAGGTAAGATAGACTAGGCTTAAACCACCTCCCAGTTTGGGGTTTTTCTGTGTGGATTGTAAGGGGTCTTGGGCTAGAGTCTGGGTTAACTGTGCAGAGAAGAGATACATACCCTTACTGATGTGACATATTCTGAGATAGCGAGCCAGGTTCAGCGTCTTGGTGTCGCTTTTGCCCTCACCTTTCCCTAAGGAAAGCCCCATGTGTTGGGTGTGATTTCAGAGGGGCTTCCACCTGTACAAACGGCACTCTTATTTATCCTATGCTGTGATCCCTCAGCAGCAGCATGTGTAACGTGGGGACCATGAGGCTCAATTGCCAAGTGTAACCCTCCCATAGCAGGTTTCAGAGTAGCAGCCGTGTTAGTCTGTATCCGCAAAAAGAACAGGAGTACTTGTGGCACCTTAGAGACTAACACATTTATTAGAGCATAAGCTTTTGTGGGCTACAGCCCACTTCTTCGGTTTCTTCCCTCCTTGCTCAGACGGTGCATGTTTGGTTCCTGGCCTGATTCACACAGGTCTTTGTAGGCAGCCACTGTAGAGAACATAAAGTGGCAGAAGTGGTCTTTAAAGCCCTTAAAGTGGAGGGACTTCCCCCTTCCTCAGTGAGTCATGGGCTGCTGGATTTCTCTGCACCACCCCTTATCTGACAGCGTCTGCCTTCTAGGGACTCCAGCGTCAGGCAGTCAGGCCTCTGCTGAGGTGGATTGTAGAGTCAGTCCCTCCCCATCTGCTTGGCCAGCCCAGTCAGTGCACCTGGTGCTGTACAATCCATAAAGGAAAACACAGTCTGTGCCCTAAGAAGCTGTCGGGCTACCCTGAACAGATGAGACGGTTCTAGGTATCGCTTCAGGAGAGGGGGAGGGATGGCCAGATGCCCAGGGTGCCAATGAGATGAAGATCACTTTTGAGAGTGGATTGACACTGAAAGATGCAAGGTTTAAGGAGGAATTTGTCCAAACAAAAGGGGTGCTGATTAGGTGCCCAGGAAACAGCTCCACGTATAAGGGGCAGCTTGGATGCACTGAGGAAGGAAGGCGGCTTGGGCAGGGGCTGAGCAGTGCAGAGCTTTGAAGGGGAAGGCAGTGAGGGGGGAGTCAGGGAGGATTTGGGGGTTGATGTGGTCTGAGCTGTGGCAGAAGGGAGGATTTTTAGCCACCCCAGGAAGGGTGTCCTTCAAAAGCCTGGTGGTGTTGCTCCTTGTCTGCCTGCTCTTTGCAAGGCTTTTCCCCTGACTGGCTTCTGGAGTGCAGCTTCGTGTGCCATTCAGAATCACTGTGCAGGGAATCCCCCTGCCAGGAACGGAAAGGATTGAAAGCCACCCCCTCTACCCCACACACTTTTGTTTCCTTTCTGGTACTGGTATAAAATTACTAAAACCTGGGGTAGACTCAGGGATGGTGTAAGGCTGCTTGGGCGCTCGCGGCAGTCACAGGCAAACCAAGCTTGATGCTGCTAGTCAGGCACAGAATGAACGTGCTAGGGGCGGGGTCGTGACACGCCAGGCTGCCTCAGTTTCACTTCACACAGCCTGCGTAGTACATTGTTCCCAGTCTCTGACTTGTGCATGACTTGTGCTTTCTGTGGCTAGCGGCTGTTCAGGTAGGAAAGAACCTAGGTTATGGCTCATTGCAAGAGGGGCTTGTTGGAGCAGAAATTGCCGTCTGTAGCACCTCTGCTATCCAAGGACTTCGCGAGTATTAGTGGATTTAGCCTTCTCCCCGCCCCCGCCTCTCTGTGTGAGAGACTGATGGGGAAACCCAGAAGGGAAGTGATTTGCCCAAGATCACTGAGCAGGTCTGTGGCAGAGTGTGGGACAATACCCAGGAGCAGGGCTCAAGCCATGCCAGAATGCTCCAGTACACGGTTTCAGCACCTTTTTTAGGAGCTGGAATGGCATTCCAGTACTTCTGCTAGTCCTGGTCCAGACGACTCCTTTCCTTCCTGGGTTGCAAAGCATCCTTTGAGCCTGTTCAGTCAGTGAGAGAGTCACCGCTTCCCCTACCCAGGCCAAACAGGGTGTGTGAGAAAGTGAGAGCCTGCCTGGTGGTGGAGTATTTTGGGAGGGACATTGACCTGGATGCAGGCTCCCTTCCCCTGCCCTGCCAGGAGAGAGTGAGGGGAATTAATTGGGTTAATTATCAGATGGGACATGAGCAAGCCTGCCCCAACACCGCCTCCAGCTGGGTGGGGCCACCAGCACCTACCTCCCTTCCTACCTACCTGCTCTCTGGCCATCTCTCCTTTCTCCCCACGCCCTTATTTCCCTCCGCCTCCCTGCTCTTCTTTCATCTCTCTCTCCCACTGCTTGAAGCTGCATGCCAGGACAGGTGTGTGCAGCGGCTCCTCCCTTGGCTTCCAGGACAGGCACATATTGTTTACCTCTCCCTTGCCTCTCAGCACATGGCTCCTCTTCCTACCAGTCCCATCCAGGCCTCACTCCACCTGCTGGCAGCTCCCCGCCCTGCCAGGCACTCCCAGAACAGGCACCACTAACAGAGCGGGTGTGCAGGGACAGCACAGGCAGTGGCAGTGCTTGCTTCCCCCAGCAGTGTCTAACTCTAGCCCTGGGGTGGTGAGAGACTCTTCAATCTGTGGCCTGTCCAGCCATAGTCCCTCTGCTGAGACTACTAATGGGGAGGATTGAGTAAGTGCTGGTGACTTTGGGATGGAAACATCTGTCCACTGAGAAATGTACCAAGGCCCTTCCCAGTTCCCCTTGCATAAGCAGTACAAATGGCTGTGATGGTTCTGACTGCATCACTGCTTCAGCAGCAGGATGGGAAACAAAAGTGGGATAGGAGTAACTCACTATGAACCACTGGATTGGAACTCATGCCCTAGAGCAGACAGACACTGTCCAGTTCTCCATTTCCCTGAGCCCTCCCCTCTTCCCCGCAGCCTGCCGCCTAGCCTTTCCCTCCCCCGGCATCACTGGACTGCTTGCCTCTTGCAAGGCCTAGTCTGTAGGTGTTGGCATTTGAACATACTCTTCCCCTGGCCCATCTCACATTTTCGTTTTGGTTAGCGGTCCCAGAGCCAGGGTTCATATAGCACACGTGGCTGCTGTTGCCCCACCCCTGCCCTCCATTGGAGATTGTCTGTGTTCCCACTGACCTGCATGTGAGAGGATGGTTAAAGTGAGCTTTTCTGTCCTAGCTGTCCCTTTAAAGGGAATGTTAAATGATCCCGTCTGGCAGCGGAGGAGGGGCTGGAAGTGGAACAATGAGCAATGGGGCAGGCCATCCCTGCCCAATCTAGTGTGTGCCCCACAACTGCTGCCCCAGACTCTGAGGCTACCATGGATTACCCCAGTCATGCCATATGTCATCCTGTTCAGCCGGCCATGCGCTCTCCTCTCTGTCTCTGTGCTCCTGCTGCCTAAATCCCTCTGCATGTATTGCAGACTGCTCTGAGTCAGGGGTGGGGGGAGTGGGACAGATGCTGCCCTAGATCTGTGAGATTAAACTCCCAGCAGCAAAGCAGATTAGGGTATTACACCGCGCCTTCAAGGGGGAAGCCCACTATCTCCTGAGCCCAAGCTCCTCCAGGGGAGGAGGGACGGTGATTCCCCTACCAGTGTGTACCATTTCTGACACCACTCTCAGCATCCCTCCAAACCCTCCTGGGATTCTGTAGGAGCTGTTAGCCAGCCAGCCAAACACCCAGCTGTGTGTGTGTGTGTGTGTGTGAATGAATGGGGGGGCTCTATCTAGAATGAGGGGCACTTGAGCCCTGTCTCCCCCATGGCACACCTCGCCCTCCCACACCATGAGAGTTTTCCAGAGCTGGAGAGTGGGTGGTGGCAGATTTCTAAGGGATGTCACACCAGTATCATCACTTGCACCACAGTACGCAATCCTACTCTGTAGTGACTCCTGCTCTTCCAGTCATGCCTTCTACTTTGCTAATGCACCTCAGTCTGGCTCCTGCCCTTTCCGTCCTGCCCCACCCTCGTCAGCTCTGCCAGTCCATCTGCATCCCGGCCTTCGGCACTGAAATGCGCCTCAAGGTTTATAGGAGCCCTTTGCTGTATGGGGTCTGGTTAATTCCAGTGGGGCTGGGTATCGTGGTGGGGATTCTATAAATAAGGTTGGAACTCCCTTATCACTGTCTACCCTATTTTGACCTCCACCCAAACAGGCTTAGCAATAGCAGAGTATTAGCCATTGTGGATCTCAGACCCGCCCCCATGACTGAGCTAGATTTTATTATGTGTATTACAGTAGCACATAAAGGCCCTGGCTAGGGACCAGAGCACGATTGAACTAAGCACTGTACATTATTTATTAGGAGTATTATGGTATCACCTAGTAGCCCCAGCCATGGACCAGAGCACCATTGTGTGGGTGCTGTATAATCACAGAAGAAAAAGGTGGGCCCTTCCCAGATTTCCACTCTGATTCCATCCTCCTTGCTATAACTAGAGACCTTTTTTCCCAAAGTATCCCATCCTCCGGTACAGCCTAGATGCTTGTGACTTCCCTTTGTCCCCCAGAGGGCACTGGGGAGCAGACAATGAACTTCTTTGACCCCCCCACATCCCAGCACAAGGCAGAGTTAGGACTGTTTGGGGAGCCTTAACTGACTGTCCCAGCATTCAGACATAGGGCTGTCTTTTTCACTTGGACATTCTGCTTGGGTTCTTTCTGCTCAATAGCTGCTTTCCCCACTCTAACCTGGTCTCCCTGCACATGTTGTGGGGGACATATTTTTCCCTTGCAAGCTCTCTGTGTGTGGAGCTACTGGTCAGATTGGCTTGTCCTGTTTCTCTCCCTCGCTGTCTAGTTTGCCTTAATGAGTTGGGTTAGTCCTGCTTTTGGTTTGTCCAGGGCTCTGTCTGCCTTGGGTAATTTTGCAGGCCCTATTCCTGTAGTGTCTCAGCACCTCATACCCCATGTACCCTCATACGCCGTGTGAGGCAGGGCAGTGCAGTGCTATTATCCCCATTGTACAGAGGGGGAACTGAGGCACAGAGAGGCCATGCAACTTGCACAAGGTTACACAGAGAGTCTGTGGCAGAGCAGGGGCTTGAACCCAGCTCTCCTAAGTCTTGGGCTGGAGCCCTAACCGCTGGGCCATCCTTCCTTGAGCACAGACTGAGGGCATGGTTAGATCCCACACAGCAGGATGGAACCATCATTTAACTGCTGGGGAATGACCATCTTGTCCTCCAACATGGCTGAATTTGGAGGGAACATTTGTGATGGGATGGAAGGGGAGGACTGTTCTTCACTCTCCCCTTCCAGTGGATTTTCCAAGCTGGTCAGAGGGGCCCAGCAGAATGCTTCCCTTATGTGCCCACTGCTAATCACTTCCCTTCCTGGACTCTCTGGGTTCCCCCTGCCCCGCAGCTACTGTTCAGAGTGTGGAGGGAATGTGCTGCATTTCAAAGTCAGCTACAGGAGGGTAGGGAGAGGTTATGGGAATGAGTTTCTATACCAGCCAGCTCAAGCAAGAGCTGGTGCTCAGTGGAACAAGGTTAGGATCTAGCCAGGGGACCTGTGGCCCAGAAGACAGGCCAGTACTGTTGGGCATTGTTTCTGCTGGAGGGCCCAAGTGCCCCCTCTGTCCCAGAGGAGGGACGCGATCAGTTCTGTGTACCCTAGTCTCCTAGTGCTGCTTGGCTATTTGGCATACCCCTGTCCTACTGAGAAGGCTGCAGGCGAGTTTCCAAGTGCACTATTGTCCTGGTTGGCTCTTCTGGAGAGAACCAAGGGGAGTGGCCTGTTGCGGGAGGAGAAGGGTTAACGGCTGTGTGTTGGAAATTCTTTGGCTCCTGTGCAATGTGGTTCCTAAGCTCCCCTGGGGAGTGTGAATCCCCTCCTCCAATGTTTGCCCAGTGGGAAATATGACCCACCTCTCGGGGGTGGAATGTGGCCTTCCACTTTGGGACACTGCAAAGCACAGCAGGGACGGCTTGTCCAGTGCCCAGCACGTCCATCCACTCGCTCTATCCTCTGCCCAGCTGCTGCCCTACTGAGCGCTGCAGCAAGGAGCAGCAGCTGGGGAAAGGGTATTAAAGGCTACTCTTTCTGCCTTCATGCACAGGGTTGAAGGCAGGACTCTGTCCTCACCCCTTTCCAGTTCACAGCTCCAAACAGCATTGCCTGGAGTCCCTCCTTGGCTAGATGAGTCTGAAGGGCTTCTCTTGGGGTTGCAGAATGCAGTTATTAGACTAAATTGGGGAAGTGCTGGTGGGAAGGGCTGGGGCCATCCTATCTAGAGTCCAATTAGGTCATGAGTTGAGGTGATTTTTCATTGTCTCATCTCTTGTGTCTGTGTGCAGGTGCCCAGGGCTCAGCCTGTACATCTCCCCGATCATCCCCATCTACAATGCTGTTGTCTTCCTCTTCGTGCTGGCCAACTTCAGCATGGCCACCTTCATGGACCCGGGCATATTCCCACGAGGTGAGAGCTGGTCCCGTCTCAGTGCAGTCCAGGAAGTGTCTTGTCAGGAGCCAACTCTTTCCATGCTCTGCTGATGACGGGACAGGGGCTGATACCCCAGATCTCCAGCTTCAGGGCATAAGGCTGGCCACAGAGCTGAGGAAAGAACCTCTTTGCCCTGGTCATTTGGTATTGTGCTGGGACATGCATTGTGAGGGTTTTCCTTTTTCTGTCATGTCTGGTATTGGCCTCTGTTGGAGCCAGCATTCTGGATCAGATGGACCAATGGTCAAAACAGATATAAATCCTGTATTCCTGGATCAGGTCCCTGAGCCTCCCATGGTCAGCAGACATCTGAGAGGCCAAGGCCTAGGAGACCCTCCCGATAGATGGTTCAATATTTGGGGTCCTCTAGACGGCCCCCATGTCTGCTCAGAATGCAGACTTGGGGATTTTCCTGTTAAGGGGCGGCTGAGGTGTCCAGTGCAACAGCATCGGGACAGCAAAGACTGGGGTTCTCAGAAGCTCTCCCAACTCTTGGGGGTAGATAGCAGCTGGGTTTGGCCTGTGACTTCCCAGTGCTCTGACTTATTGCTCTGCTGGGCATTTCCCCTCCCTCAGCAGAGGAAGATGAGGACAAGGAGGATGACTTCAGAGCCCCACTCTACAAGACAGTGGAGATCAAGGGCATCCAGGTGCGCATGAAATGGTGTGCGACGTGCCGCTTCTACCGGCCCCCGCGCTGCTCCCACTGCAGCGTCTGTGACAACTGTGTGGAGGTGAGGAACCGCCGGCAGGGCAGGGTGCAGGCTGGACTGCAGTGATCTGAGCTACTGTGCCCGCAGCACCCTATGTATTGCACAGCTCTGCATGCCAGTGGTGGTCCTGTGCTGTGCTTGGCTGCAGGACATGGAGGGTGGGTCTGTCTGAGTTGCACTCTATTTGCCCTATGGGTTATGGGGTGAGGACCCTAGAGGACAAGGGCATATTGTGCTCTGCTTCCCTGTGGCAGGTGGGTGGGAGAGCCTTCTGCTCTGATCACCATGAGGGTGAGAAGTTCAGACAGTGAGGGTCCTACACACTGATACCAGGTAGATGGTCCTGCTCTATGCTCTCCCTGGAGGGTGAGGAACCATGGGAAGGGGTGGGGTGGCAGGGCAGTCCTGTGCTCCGCTCTCCCTGTGGGGGGAGGAGCTGTGGGGTGGGGTGGCAGGGTGGTCCTGTGCTCTGCTCTCCCTGTGGGGGAGGAGCTGTGGGGTGGGGTGGCAGGGCGGTCCTGTGCTCCACTCTCCGTGCAGGGTGGGGTGGCAGGGGTCCTGTGTTCTGCTTGCCCCATGGTGCAGGTTGGCTAGTGCCTGTAGCCCTGTGCTATTGAACAGAAGCCTCTGACTGTTTTCTGCCCTTCCCTTGTAACTGGCAGGAGTTTGACCATCACTGCCCCTGGGTGAACAACTGCATCGGGCGGCGCAACTACCGCTACTTCTTCCTCTTCCTGCTCTCGCTCACCGTGCACATCATGGGCGTCTTCGGCTTTGGCCTGCTCTATGTCCTCTACCAGGTGGAAGAGCTCTCTGGGGTCCGCATGGCCGTCACGTATCCTCCTCCCATCTCCACGGTGCAGCGAAATCCTGCCTAAAATAGCAGCCCAGACCAGGAGAGGGGGTGTCTCCCATGGGCGTGGGGGTGCCAGGAGATGAGCATTGCAGGCTGGGGAAGGGATGTCTCCCAGGTGCATGGGGGTGCCAGGAGAAGAGCATTCCCAGTCGGGGCAGGATGAGCAGCAGGGCTTGGAGCGGGGAGTGTATATGAGACCAGCACTGTGGTTGGTTCCTTGACTTTGCTGGCAGCATGGCTGTGATGTGCGTGGCTGGTTTGTTCTTCATCCCTGTCGCTGGCCTTACGGGGTTCCACGTGGTGCTGGTAGCCAGGGGACGCACTACTAATGAACAGGTACGTACTCTGCAGGCCACAGGTGTTTGGAGGGTGGGAGGGAGAGCGGTGGCCGGCCTCCCCTCCCTGCATCTCCGTACTGGCTCCCCTGAATGGTTCTCTGTCTCCCACAGGTTACGGGTAAATTCCGGGGTGGTGTGAACCCCTTCACCAATGGCTGCTGTAAGAACGTCAGCCGTGTTCTCTGCAGCTCCCCAGCCCCCAGGTAAGTCTGCCTCACCTGCTACAGGGAGATCCGAGCCAGCCCCTTGGTCCCAGGCCTGCTTAGCTGTTCTGGGAGGTGGATGTCCTCATGTGAGTGTCTGCTTCGCTAGGGCAAGTCCCTGATCCTCTGCTTTAAATCCAAACCTGCCCCTGGGTGTTCTCAGCGCAGCCACCAGCATCCTGCTCATTGAGGCACTCGCCTGAGGGCGCTGCATTCAGGGGCGTCTCCTGGCTTTGTGGGAGGTTTTGATGTCCCCTGTAGAATTGCTTGGTGATTGGGGAACTGCATGGCTAAAAGCACCCTCATTCTGGGCTTAGCATCATAGAGTGCATGGCTCTTCTTTCTCCCCCTCCCTCTCGTGGGGGTCCCTCTGGGGCGTGCAGCTCTTCCTGTAGGGTGCCAACCAGGCAGGAGCAGTCTGTGTGCATAGGGCACTGTCCCAGCTCAGCCGCTCGCGTGTCGAGTCCAGTGCTTACCTCTCCCCTATGCTTCACTAGATACCTCGGACGACCAAAGGCAGAGCAGACAGTGTTGGTGAAGCCGCCCTTCCTGCGGCCTGAGGTGTCGGATGGACAGGTCACTGTCAAGATAATGGACAACGGTATCCAGGCTGAACTGAAGAGAACAAAGGTGAGGAGGACGGCACCCTGGGCGGGGAGAGCCCAGGGGGTGCAGTGTGCAGCCGTGAGTAGGAACCGAGTGAGCCTTTCACGTGCTCCCTTTCTTCCCCTCTCTGTGGTTTCACTGTGTTCGTCCAGCCTGCCCCGCAACTGAAGCCGTGTTCCTTCCATGTGGCGGCCACTGCTGCATGAGGCTCACACCCTCCCTCCCTCTCTCCTCCCGGGTAGCTCTGAGGCACCTCTTCCCTTCCCACCCAGCATCCGAGCCGCAAGTGGACGTTGCTCCTGGGATGCCTTGTCAGCGCCAGGAGGCAGCAAGGCCCCTTTAACACCACCTCACTGCTGCTGAGCCCAGCGGGGAGGACCTTGCGTCCTGCCCTACCCTTCTGATTGCTCCTCTGCCCTTTGTCTCTGCAGTCCAAAGGAAGCCTGGAGGTGATGGAGAGCCAGTCTGCCGATGCTGAGCCGCCACCCCCACCCAAGCCAGACCTCAGCCGCTACACAGGTCTGAGGACGCACTTATCCCTGGCCACCAATGAGGGTAAGGAAGGCATGCTAGGCTGACGAGCAGCTGTGCCCCACCCGACGCAGGGAGGGGAGCCCAGGGGCGCAGACCAGGATCGAGGTGCATCGGCAGAGCCCAGGGCTGGGATAGCAGAAGGGGCTGCAGAGCAGAAGCAAAGTGCGTCAGCAGAGCTGTGCGTAGAAGCGGCTGGGCAGTTTTAGGAATGTCTCTTGGAGCATTTGCAGGGCTTAGTTTGTGTTGCACACAGCCTAGTGAAGGGCAAAGCGGAGCTGGTGACTCCGTTGCCTAGATTGCACTGATCCCTGGCCGGGAAGGTTGCTGTGGTGGCTCTCTGGACTAGCGAGTTAGAATGGTTTGTGCTGCTACCCTCGTGTGTGGGAAGCAGGGATCCAGAGGGGGCCTGAGTCTTGTCTGTAGCCTGATGTCACGATGGTGGTGACTGTCCTGATGTGTAGGTGGGAGCACAGATGCTAGTGCTAATTTCTCTCATGTAGGCGTTATTGCTGGCTCCTGGCCTGCCAGCTCTGTCCCCCGCTGGGAGAGGGAATCTAAGGGAATGTGTGTGGAGAGGGGGCATGGTCTGGTGACTAGACTACCTTCCTGGGAGTCCAGAGCTCTGTGCTCTGACTGACTCACTTAGTGACACCTTGGGTGAATGGCTTCCCCTCTCTGTGCTGCGGTTTCTCCAAGTGTTTGCCTGCCTCTGAGAGATGGTGTTGAGCTCTATCTGTGGGGAGAGGAGGCATGAGCTACTGGTTAGAATGCACAACGGGTCATTGCAGAGGAAGACACTGTCCTTGTCCCAACCTGTTTCCCAGCTGACTGGACCCAGCAGTTCATACTTCCCACAGGATGGGTCTGTACTGGAATGTAGCGAGGCTCCATAGGCAGAACTACAGGGTGCGGTGGAAGAGGCGGCATTTGGACAGAATGGGGCTAGGGTGGAGGCAATTCCAGGGTTCGTGTGGGAGGAGTTGGAGCAGCGGGAGAAGAGGCTTTGGGAGAGGTGGATAAGATCTGGGCAGGGGCAGAGCCTGGAAGGTGACAGCAAGATTCTTGGCCTTGAGGCAGGAGGTGAGGGCAAGCTGTGACGTCTGTAACGCCAGTTGGACAGAGCTCCCGAAATGCCCAGCACGCCTCCCCACCCTCCCTCGTCAGGAAGAGGAGAGCTGCGGGCTTCTGCCTGCGCTCAGAACAGGCAAGGCTCTTGTGTTGGAGCAGTGTTAAGACGATCCACAAAGCCCGTCCCCTGGGCGCCAGGGCAGGACTGTTCCCCCGCAGCGTTTCTCCAGCATGGTTAGAAAAGCCCCAAGCAGTGGAGCCCCTTGAGTATTGCGCAGCTCAGTGTGGGGTTTCTCCACCAGTCACAGGACCCCTTGCTCGGCAGAGTGGAGCCGAGAACCCATGACCCAGCGCTGGCCAAGCTGCACGCAGGGCTGGAAGCTGCCTGCCTGATCTCACTGTTGGGAAATGACCCTCCTGCTCCATTTCATCCCATTCCCAGTGCTGCCCTTTGGCCCATCTAACCCAGCTCCTCCCCCTCCTTGGCGTCCCAACCCCCTATCCCAGGCTCAGAGACGGTTCTCACGGATCAGCACGATGACTCTGGTGTCCCCCAACTGCGGGGAGAGGACCCTGCGGTGAGGCCATGAATGCTGTGTGTGAGTGTGTGTGTCTCTCTCTTCTCCCCTCCACAGACAGCAGCTTGCTAGGCAGGGACAGCCCTCCAACTCCAACCATGTACAAGTACCGCCCTGGCTACAGCAGCAGCAGTGCCTCAGCTGCCATGCCGCACTCCACCAGCGCCAAGGTAATGCTGCCCTTGGAAGGCCCTGGGGGCTGGGTGGGGAGTGACCCTTCTTAGGAGCTGCCCGTGGGCAGGTGGAGGCAGTGGAAGGGGGATATGCAAGAACTAAGTGTCTCAGAACGTCTTGGTTGGGTCTAGCCCCAGGCCACCCACCCAGTCATTGCCATTGGGCTGTGGTGTTATAAGGGGACAGGTTCATGACTCCCACAGGACTCAGGCTTGTCCTCAGAGGGCAGTTCTGGGAGAGGGGCCAGGGCCCTTCTTAAGGGGATGTTACCTCAGCTCCTGAAGCTGATCTCGCAGGGCAGTGCAGGGTGGGGTGCTGAGTTCCCCCTGCTTTATCTCTTGGGATGTGTCCCCTGCCCTGCCTCCGGGGATGCCCTATGCCAACCCTACGGGGCAGAGCTGGGGGGAACGTGGGGGCTGGGCTGTGAGGGGGCTCCGGACCCTTTTAGGGGAGACCTTGCTTTGAGCTCCTCTGCCCCGTCTCTGAGGATGCCTGATGAGGAGTCTGCAGGGTTGAACCCTGGGAAATGGGGTAGGGTCTGGGCTGTCTCTGGAGGTGCCTTGTTCCAGCCCCCAGGACAGTATGGGGGGCAGGGCAGGCTGGAGTGGGTCTCTAGTTCTGTGGGTATTAGGTGAGGGGGTCTCTGACTATACCGTGCATCTCCTGTGCCCTGCAGCTGAGCCGAGGGGACAGCCTGAAGGAGCCCACCTCCATCGCCGAGAGCAGCCGGAATCCCAGCTACCGCTCGGAGCCGAGCCTGGAGCCCGAGAGCTTCCGCTCTCCCACCTTCGGCAAGAGCTTCCACTTTGACCCACTGTCAAGCGGCTCACGCTCCTCTAGCCTCAAGTCGGCCCAGGGCACGGGCTTCGAGCTGGGCCAGCTTCAGTCGATCCGCTCAGAGGGCACCACCTCCACCTCCTACAAGAGTCTGGTGAACCAGACGCGCAATGGCAGCTTATCATACGACAGCCTGCTCACTCCCTCTGAAAGCCCCGACTTCGAGTCAGTGCAGGCTGGGCCGGAGCCGGAGCCCCCCATGGGCTACACCTCGCCCTTTCTCTCGGCCCGCATCACCCAGCAGCGTGAGGCCGACCTGCACAGCCACTTCCCTGGCGCCGGCTCGCCCAAGCATCCACCCCCATGCGAGCCCTCGCCCATGCGCTATGACAATCTCTCCCGCCACATTGTGGCCTCCATGCAGGAGCGGGAGAAGCTGCTGCAGCAGTCGCCTACCCCGCCGCCCCTGGCCAGGGAGGAGGACACGGGGCTGGTGGACTCGGGCATCCAGTCAACACCGGGCTCCAGCAACGCCGCACGCACCAGCTCCTCCTCGGACGATTCGAAGCGCTCACCGCTGGGCAAGAACCCACTGACCCGCCCGGTGCCACCCCGCTTCGGCAAACCGGAGCCACTCCGAGTACGCTCGCCCGACCCGCCCACTGCCCCTCAGCTGGGCAAAGTCGTGTCTTACAGCAGCCAAAAACAGTCGCCTCAGGCCAGCATCCCGGAGACAGAGGAGGTGGCCTTGCAGCCATTACTGGCACCAAAGTAAGTACCAACTCTGCCCACCGCGCGCTTTATGTGTTCCTTGACTCGGCGGGGGACAAGCTGCCTGGGCAAGCACCCCACCGCCATGCCGACGGAGGAGCTCGGAGGGAGCCGACAGCACGCAGGAGGGAGAGGCTGGGGGTGATCCACAAGGAGTCCTGCCTGCCCTCGTCTGGCCCTTCCCCCTCCTCCCTCCAACACATGAGCCAGAGAGCCTGGTGTGAGACAAACCCTCTCCTCCTCTCCCCCACCCCCCAAGCCATGCCCCTCCTCTCCCCTTCCATCCAGGGAGAGCCATGACCTGCTCTGCCTTTCCCCCTCTCTGGGAAGTGCCCTGTGTCTGTGAGTTACCTCTCCCCCATCCCCAGTGCAGTGTAAGGGGGTGAGACCTCCCTCCACCCTTCTGAGGAGTGTGGGGTGTGTCCTCTCTCTCCCTCCTGTGCCCAGAGAGAAAGCAAGGGTGTGGGTGTGTCTGTCCCACCCCTCCCTGGGGAGTGCACAGGCTGTGTGTGCATGCCTGCGTGTCCGACCCCTCCCTGGGAAGTGCACGGGCTGTGTGTGTGTGTGT
>NW_020665277.1:5676306-5691228 GCF_002925995.2 Terrapene triunguis
TGTGTGTGTGTGTGTGCCTGTGTGTCCGACCCCTCCCTGGGGAGTGCACAGGCTCTGTGTGTGTGTGTGTGTGTGTGTGTGTGTGTGTGTGTGTGTGTGTCCGACCCCTCCCTGGGGAGTGCACAGGCTGTGTGGGTGTGGGTGTGTGTCCGACCCCTCCCTGGGGAGTGCACAGGCTGTGTGGGTGTCTCCCATCCTTTGATCGGTGAAGGGAGGGGCAATGTGAATTCTAGCCCTCTTTCCTGGGGGAATGCAGGGCTTCCTCCCAGTGTGCGAGACCCTTCTTTCACCTTAGTGCAGTGGGAATCTCTCTCCCAGAAGGGGTGCGCTGGGCTCTGTCCACCTTCATGGTTTAGTGTGCTCCTGGCCCTTTGCCCCTTTCCTAGTACATACCTACTCTCCCCTTCCCATCCTCTGTCCTGGGGTGTCGGACGCACCTCGAATCCTCCTTCTCTTCCCTATTTGTGTGTGTGGATCCCCTCTCCATCCCCCTGCCATTGAGCGTGCTGTGCTGTGTGGTTGAAAGTTCCACCGATCCCAGCCCTGTGGTGTGTGGTCACTTCCTGACGCCCTTGTGTCCTTCCTTCCCCAGAGACGAGGTGCAGATGAGAACCGCCTACAGCAAGTCCAATGGGCAGCCCAAGAGTCTGGGCCCGGCCTCCCCCTCCCCTGGCCAGCCACCTCTCAGCAGCCCAACTCGAGGAGGAGTCAAGAAGGTCTCTGGAGTGGGCGGGACCACTTATGAGATCTCTGTATGAGGGGCGGAGCTCTCCCCACTGTCGCCTACTCCCTGGCTGATACCAAAACGCCTGGGCCCTGGTGGGCAGGGGCCATGCTCAGGAGCAAGGCACCCCTGCTCTCTCACATGCATGGACATTTTTTAGAATCCTCCAACTGCGGGGGGGAAATAGCTGAGAGGACAGTGACCTTTTAAAATATGACCCCTGGGATTTGGGGTGAGACCCTTGGCACCCCCTAAATCTTCACAGCTGCAACGCAGCCTCGGTCCCCCTCCTCCTCTCAACCAGCTGATTGACTGCAAATGTAGCACACACTGCCGAAAGAAAGGGGGGAGGACTATCACGGCAGCGCCCCCAGCTGGTGGGGGGAGGCGCAGCCTGCAGTTGCGCCACCACCGATGGGCCAGATACGCGTGGACCTCGTGCAATCACTCGCCTCGTGCGGTAGGAACGGATCGTTTTTAAAACAAGGATAATTTTTTTTATGATTGTTACGGATTCTATTTTTTTCCCCTCTTCTGAGTTACCAGGTGTGTGTATATATAAATATCTATATATAAATATAAATATAAAAGAAATTATATATCTACCAGAGAGAGGGAAGAATCGCCCCGCAAGGGCCCAGGCCCCACGTGCCCCTTTAGGACACTCGGCCCCAGGAAGGACGACATGGGGATGTGTGTGTGTGTATAGAGTATATACATCCAGAGGGGTGGGGGACGGGGGGCTTTTTACCACAGGTGCCTGGTTAATTCGAAAGGAGGCACCTGTGGAATTGCCAGCATGGGAGGGATGGGAAAGTATTTTATATTTAGGGACAGACTCCAGGTCCTTGCTCATGTGATCCTAGGCTTGACCATTGCTCAGTTCTTCTGCGGCCTGTCCTTCCTCTAGCAGCCATGCTAAGGTCCTGGGCCCGGCCTGCCTTTTGTGTCTCATCTCCCCCTTTCTGGCTTCTCTGGTTCCTGGGCAGATTTCCTATCCTGAGGAAGCAAAGCAAGGGGGAGAGCTGGAAGGCAGCCCTCCCACCCCCATCGGGCAGTGGTTAGGCGTGACCTCCCCTTTAGCTGAGTGGGGTGAGCAAATCCATGTCTCCCTTGTACGGGTGGGTTTAATTAAGGACTCAGTTTCCCATTTTTACAGCCCCCAGTATTCAGATGAGATGGGATGTGTCATGAAACTGACTCCCAGCAAAGTGGGGAGAAGGGACTGGTGGGTTTCTTCTGTTTCCCGATGCTACCCCTTCCGCAACAAACAGATGAACTTGCACAGCGCTAGAGACATATCATTGGGGCTCAGAAGAGCAGTGGGGGGCTTGAGGGCTGTGTTCCCCTGTATAGAGATTTGACCTGTATCTAATCCCTCCCCCACAGACAATTTTAGCAGTTCTTCTCTCTGATGTTTTTACATTTCTTATTTTTGATGGTTCCGTTATGGTTTCTCACTATCACACGGTTGTTTTTATTTCCAAACTGGGGAAGAGTAAAAAAGAGGAAACAAAACCAAACCCCAAAAAGCAATATTTTCATGTCATATGCCAAAAAAATTATAGACATCCACACCAAAACCCCATGAAAGTCAAAGCAAACCAAGCAGAAATCCAACCTAATCTCCAGGCACTACTTGACTCTTTCTCTATGGCAATATCTCTCTTGTGGCCTCCACAGAGCCGCACTTTTATTTTTTATTATGATTAGCCATTTTAAAACGAGGAATAAAAAAAATCTAATAAGCCACCCTCCAGGCTTGTGTGGTTTTTGTTTCATTTTCCTAGGGGGAGGCGTTGTCTCCTTTGGTATCTTCCTTTCCCATTATTCCATCCAAAAGAAAGATCTGCGGAAAAATTGCCTAAGTCTTGAAGAGCCAGAAGGTCAAAGAATTAAGCTGAGTTGCCAAGAGAGGTCTCCAGAAGGTACATGAGTGGGTCCTCGCGCTGTGTTCTGAGCTGTGGTAGCAAAGGGGAAGGCCTGCTTGCTAATGAGGCATAACTGCTAGTAGTGGTCAGTTCCTTGTTACCTGGTGGTGTGTGAGGAGTGGG
The DNA here is from genome assembly GCF_002925995.2 of Terrapene triunguis. Lineage (NCBI taxonomy): Eukaryota > Metazoa > Chordata > Testudines > Emydidae > Terrapene > Terrapene triunguis. The sequence goes on from NW_020665277.1 coordinate 5,679,085, forward strand.
AAGACCAATTGACTTTGGAAACGATCAGTGAAGGGCTGAGTAAGGCTCGGGTGAAGGGCGGCTATCGAGGAGTCTGTGAGAGATTGCAAGTAGGGCATCTGCATAACCTGGTGAGGGCCAGGGCCTGGCTGTGAAAGAGGCAGTGCTTGCATTTTGGGGAAGATGGAGGCTGATGGTAATGAAAGAGATGGGAAATAAGGGCGCCACCCAGCCCTCCCCACTTGATCTATTCCATCGAAGGGTAAAGGAAAGTTTTCTGGATATGAAACCTGCCTAAGCAGCAACTAGAGCTTCAAGCATTCCCAGCACACCCAGCAAGCCCACTGTGTAACCAGGCATAGGAACATGCTAGGCTCTATCCATTCAATCAGCAAAACCCTTTGAGATAGCAAAAGGTTCCTGCACGAATAGCCAGGTGCTATAAGTACTTAGATACTATCTGGAAACCTCTGCCTATCTGATGAAGATTAAAGACCTTCTCCCTCCCTAATTTCAAACCTGAGGGTCCCTGATCATTACCACAGAGTCCCCAAATGGCATCCCTCAATTGAGTTGTTGGGTTTAGCTGAATCAGGAAGAACTACTGCTGGAAATCCACAAATAAAGCCATTGAACCTGAGCTACCATTGTAGGGGACTTATCCAAATAGCTCCTGAAACTGTAAAGTTTCAGGGCCTTGGCTCATCCTGGATCTCTGAGATCTCAAATGCTAGGTAAGTTCAAACCAGTGCCTGGTACTGATCTGTTAGTGGAAGGTTGCTAGTTGTGGACCTTGTGGTAAAATGGGTCCTAGCGATGGATCTCCAATTCCTGGTGGGGGACCAGCACTGTCAATATAAGATGTGGTCTTTGTGGGCCGGTGTCAGCACCACATGCATTCAGGTCCACACACTTGGTTTCAAAAGCCAGTGCCAAGTTGCTACAGCAAGTGACGCAAATATACAAACATGTTCTTATCAGCCATGGTTTTCAAAGAGACCAACTGGAGGCACCTTTAAAAGGGCCTACATTTCAGGAAGTGATGAGCACCCACCCTCCAAAAATCAGGCCCCATTAAGATGTCTCCATTTGGGCTCCCAAAATCTCTAGACACTTCTGAAAATGTTGGTCAAGTGTGTATATAAAAAAATCGATATTTCATCCCAAACCAGTAACAGCCTTAACTCGAATGAGCCCTGGCTTGCTGTTTGGTTAATACACATGCCTTACCTTGATTTTGGTATCAAAACATTTTCTTTTAAGAGAGATTATGGGAAATATCAGTATATACTGGATTCTTCTTCTAGTGATTGCACGTGTCCATTCCAATGTAGGGGTGTGCGTACGTGCACAGTCACCGGAAGTTTTGCCCTCGGTGGTATCTGTCAGGATGGCTCTGGTGCCCTGTGGTGCCATGCGCTCATAGCGTCAATGTGAAGGGTACAACCGACCCCGCGTCCCCTCAGTTCCTTCTTACCGCCTGTGACTGGTGCTGGGACTGTTTCCCTTGCTGTGGCGAGCGTCTCTCCAAGAGAAGGGCGCATCCATCCCATCAGGCAGTCCCCAATCCAGCCTCTGGTCCCGAGGCCAGTGCCAAGCTTCAGAAGCCAGTTCTGTGGGATCTCGTCAGTGCAGAAGGGGAGGAATACCCTCAGCTGCTGCAAGCGCCCTCTCCGGATGAGGCTGTGTCAGGGGCCAGGCATGTCACCTCCCCAAGACGACTATAAGGCCCACCAGGAGCTACTGAAGAGGGTGACCTCGAACTTGGGCTTGCAGGCGGAGGTAGTGAAAGAATCCTCCCACAGCCTGGTTGACATTCTGGCCATAGCATGGCTGCCAAAAGTAGCCCTGCCCCTCAATGAGACCATTATGGACCCAGTGAAAGCCCTGTGGCAAATCCCAACTTCCCTTAACCTCCACCTCAAGAAGAGCTGAGAGGAAGTATTTGATTGGGGTCTGGAACAGCTTCCTTATGAGGAGAGAATAAGACTGGGACTTTTCAGTTTGGAAAAGAGACGACTAAGGGGGGATATGATTGAGGTCTATAAAATCATGACTGATGTGGAGAAAGTAAATAAGGAAGTATTATTTACTCCTTCTCATGACACAAGAACCAGGGGTCACCAAATGAAATTAATAGGCAGCAGGTTTAAAACAAACAAAAGGAAGTATTTCTTCACACAATGCACAGTCAACCTGTGGAACTCTTTGCCGGAGGATGTTGTGAAGGCCAAGACTGGATTAAAAAAAGAACCAGATAAATTCATGGAGGATAAATCCATCAATGGCTATTAGTTGGGATGGACAGGGATGGTGTCCCTAGGCTCTGTTTGCGAGAAACTGGGAATGAGCGACAGGGGATGGATCACTTGATGATTCCCTGTTCTGTTCATTCCCTCTGGGACACCTGGCATTGGCCACTGTCGGAAGACAGGATACTGGGCTAGATGGACCTTTGGTCTGACCCAATATGGCCGTTATGTTCTCATGTGCCTGCCCAGGTTTATGAGTTCCTCTATACTCATCCCCCGTCTTTCCAGATCCTTAGTGGTGTCTGCAGCCAACGAAAGGGAGAGGCAAGGTCTGCAGGGGATGACTCCTCAGGCAAAGGACTCCAAGAAGCTGGAGCTTTTCAGTAGAAAAGTTTACTCTACCAGGGGGCTGCACTCCATGTTGAAGTTCAAGGAGTCGCTTCCCCAAGAATCCAGGCAGGAGTTATCAGTCGTGGAAGAAGGGAAGTCGATAGCCAGGGCTTCATTGCGGATGCAGCAGATTCAGTGGCTAGGTCCATAGCCACCACAGTAGTAGTCTCCGGCATGAGGTCCAGCAAACCGTTCAAGGTCTCTCCTGTGAGGGAGCTTCGCTCTTTTCAGAGCAGACTGATGCTAAGCTCCATGGGCTCAAAGAATCCAGAGCGACCCTCAAGTCCCTGAGTGTGTGTATACCCTTTTTGCTCATATCAGAATGTGGTCAGTATATTATTGGATGTTGTGAGTTTATACATCCAGTCGAGAGAGTCTTCACATGTTTGTCACCATGCCTCAGGGCATTCTGGATTCACTGAGGTGGTGGACGAACAGATCAAATGTTCTCCCAAGTGTGCTATTCATTCCCCTTCCCCATTGGTGACGATAACATGAGACGCATCCAACATGGAATGGGGAGCCCATGTGTCTCAATTTACGATCAGGGGCTTTCCAAGAAAAGACCATACACATCAGTGTGTTAGAATTAAGAGCCATCCGTCTGGTGCTCAGATCATTCCTCATATACAATGGAGCATGGTGCAGGCATCAACAGACAATACGACTGCTATGTATTATCTGAACAAACCGGGGGAGCTCGCTCATTCCAGTTATATGCCGATTGGTGTATTCTGCATGAGATCTATCCAATGGCCCTGTATTTAGCAGGGGAAAGCAACCTGCCAGCAGGTCGTCTCAGCAGGGACAGTTCTCAAATTCACGAGTGGTCCCTGAAGGATCGAGTAATTCAATATATCTTTTCCTATTGGGGTCAACTTGAGGCACACCTGTTTTGTGATGAAAAATGCCCCATCTTCTGTTCAAGAGCTGGGAGGAACCGTCAGTCCCTTTCAGATGCCTTCCTTCTACATGGGCGAAAGGGCCTGCTGTATGCTTCCTCCCCGCCATTCAGAAAAAGTAGATGGAGATTTGGCAGGACAGGGCAAGCATGATTTGGATTGCTCCAGCTTGGCCAAGACAGCAGTGGTATACAAGACCTGTGTCATCTGTCAGACGGATGGTACACTGTCTCTGGATATTTTGTCACAGCAACGAGGCAGGATTCTCCATCCAGACCCACAGTCTCTTCATCTAACTGCGTGGGCCATCGGACTTTGCCTAGTTGTGAGCAGTCGTGTTCTTCCTTGGTACAAAATGTTTTGCTAATTTCTATCGACAGGACCATGTTACCAATGTAAATGATTAGATTTGTCACTTGGGGGGAGAGAAAATCTGATTCTCCAGCTTCTATACCCTGGGTTCTGGAGTATTTAATGTGTGTAAAGTCTGAAGGATTGGCTAATCCTTCTTTTAAGAGTTCACTTGGCTGCTATTTCAGTTTACGGTGATTTGGTTGAGGGTAGATTGTTTGTACATGATTCTGTCAAAAGGTTTATGAAGGGGATGTCTAATATATATCCTGCTTCAAGGGATCTTGTCCCATCTTGGGTCCTTAATTTGGTATTATCTATATAAGGTCACCCCTTTGAACCCAAATTAGAGTGTTCATTATTTTAATCACTATTACATCAGCCAGAAGAGTGAATGAACTACATGCTCTGATGGCTGACCTGCCATTTACTAGTCTTCACAGAGATAAAGTGGTTCTTAGACCTGATCCTAGGTTTTTTACCAAAAGTAGCATTTGAGTTTCACATCAGTCAGATAACTAAACTTGCCTTTTCTTTCCCAACCTTCATGCTAGTAAAGTGGAGCCTGCGTTGTAAGACAACCTGTTAGGTTGTAAGACAGCTCTTGTTTACTACTTAGATAGAACTAAGAGTTTTAGGATGTCATCTAGACTGTTTCTTATGCTAAGATTCATATGGGTCATAGCTTGTCTGCTCAGTCTGTTTCCAGATGGGGTTAGCTCAAGTTCCTGAGCTGCCTGTAGTATCTGTGGACCTTCCCCTCTTTCTCAGAGTCCTATCCTGGTCTTCTGGGTTGGCAGTGAAAGGAATTGAGGCGGCAGAGGGTGCAGCACCCCCTTTTATAGCCTTGCCCTCGGAACGTTCAGAGACATTGAGGAGAGGAGTGGGAGGGGGTGCACATGCACTCTAGCAGGCACTGCTTGGAGAAGGTTCTACCATAAAGCGCCACCAGGCAGCTCTATACCCATAAGTATGGATATGCAGAGTCATCGAAAAAAGCTCCAGTTACAAGTAACCTTCATTTTTTCATCTGTAGATCAAAGGATTAGCATTCCTAGTACTATGGGGCCCTGATCTCGGTAATATAAACCAAGACAAGATTGTGGATGAGGTGCTGTCTTTTATTGGCCCAACTTCTGTGGGTGAGGCAAGCTTTTGAGCTCCACAGAGCTCTTCTTCAGCTCTGTGTAAGCTTGAAAGCTCTTTCACCAGCAGAAGCTGGTCCAATCAAAGATGTTACTTCACCCAACATGTGTCTGATATCCTGGGTCCAGCACAGCTACAACAACACCGCCTAAGATAATGTGTGAGTTTCTATGGTTGAGTGGATAAGCCATGGGTCTAACAGCAAAGATTAGGGCTCTACCACAGACCTCCTCAGTGATCTTTTAAGTCATTTATTTTTTCTTTACCCAGTCTGGAAAGTGGACTCGTGCACATTCCCCTTCGGCCAACAGGGAACGTAGGAGGCAAGTATCTCAGCTCGGGTTGGAGGCTGCTAAGAATATTTTCTCACCTGGTTTTCTCCCTGCTTTCATTGACAGAATTGTGTCCAAGTTTTCAAATAGGTAGGAGTTTCTTAAACTCTTGACTATTCTGCCCTTGAAAACTTGTCTCTTTCATAAGCCAGCGTCAGTCCACCTGTTTCAAATTGAGTGGTGTCATGTGACTCTCTGTTGGTCTAAAAGAGGGATGTGAACATGCAACACTGCTAAAATCTCAAATGAAGAGGGAGACATTTTGGAGTTGGCTTCTCTGAAAACCATTTAATTGATCGAGTTTGCAGGGCATTTGCTAGTTGGTACTAAAAGTTTGAAAGCATGAGGCTATTTTTGTTTGGAATTATAAGATCAGCTTTATAAATGGACTGGCATCCATGGCACCTTACCAATCATTTTTCCATAAGAAACCACCTTCCTCTGTAGAGAACTCTGCCTAGAACTCTGATGCTGCAGCATCGCAAATGCGGTCATGTCCTGTTGAGCGAGAGGAAGATCTGCTAGCTGTCGGTTATAGGGGGACCCTTATTTTCTTTCTAAACTTCAGCCAGCTAACGATCTCTCACACAGTGAATGATTCTACGTCCACTGAAATTAGTGACCAAAAAATTACATTGAAATTTAGTGGGAATAAAATTGGGTCCAAGAGCTTCCCCAACAAAAATGAATAGTGTTAGCTTATTTCCTTCAAATGCAGCTGGGTCAGAAGTTTCAAAGTATAGTGACAAGATGGTCAGTTTGAAGCATAGTGAAGTCACTTTTGAGCTACAGCGGGATGCAGAACTGTTACACCAAAAGGCTGAAATCAGGGTCATTTTTGTAATGATCCATTTGAATTAGAATCATAGACTATCAGGGTTGGAAGGGACCTCAGGAGGTCATCTAGTCCCACCCCCTGCTCAAAGCAGGACCAATCCCCAACTAAATCCCCAAATGGCCCCCTCAAGGATTGAACTCACAACCCTGGGTTTAGCAGGCCAATGCTCAAACCACTGAGCTATCCCTCCGCCTTGACTTGGCAGAAACCGTGTCCTATGCATTCCAAGCAAATCTGGACTTTTTTAGGACAAACACATTTTCCGAGCTAGTGTTTCAAAGGGTGCTAGTGTACACTTTTGTGTAAGGAGGATGTGGGCTGGACTGAGCCATTGTTTGTGAGGCCCTCCGATACGGCAGTAATGGGAGCCATCTAAGCACCTAGAGAGAGCTAGGTAGTAGGTGTCTGCAAAGAAAGGTTGTTCCTCCATCAGACTAACAGCACTTTGGAAGGGTTTAAAAATTCTGTTCTACCAGTGGGTTGCTGAGTCATGAGAATTCCCCTTCTATTACCCAAAGGCTCATCCCTGTGGGACAGCTGGAATACATAGCTGCTAGCCAAGGGTCAGTTTCAAAAGCCTCTTAGCACTCTGGGGTGTTGTAGGTGTGGCAGAATTAGCAGCAGAGACTACCCCAGGAAGGTTGCAGCCCGTGGCTGTAACTTTTTATGGGAGCTATGGCATATCTGTACAAGAGACCATCCTCAAAGGCTCCAGACCACACAGCTCCCCATGCCTCTAGCAGACCCTTGGACATGCACTGACTTGGGAGCACTTGAGATATGGAATTACTGCCTAAATTCCACTAGTCCAAACTGTAGTGACCACAGATGCACCTGCCCTGGGACTTAGGAGCCTACTCTTGGGGTGCAGGATCTCTGCAGGAATCCAAACATCCTGGCACGGAGGTGGCTCCTGTCTGCTTTGGGCATAGGTGTTCCAGAAGATGGCTCTGATTCAGTCTGGTCAGAGTTTCATAGACAACTCGCGAGGGATAGGTTCTCTTCTGTGTTGAGAAGCTACGGAGGTGGGGCACTGGAACCTGGCTCACCCAATAGGTCCTAAGTGTCAGCCTGAGGGAGAAGGAAGAACATGAACCCAGCCAAGCCCAGCCCAGTGGTGATACCCCCCCCCCAGGTGTGGCATCTAGATCAAGCAGGTGGCGAAGCAAATCACTCTTTGTGGATCACCCCAAGATGAATGCCATGCCTCTGAATGCAGCTGCTCTTTCTGCAGCCCTCTGGCGATGGAGGTCTTTCCCATCCTCTGGGATGTCTCCTCTGACAAACCTTTGGAGAGAGACGGATTCCAGGGTCTTCATGTCCCCACATGGGTCAGGACAAGGCTGGGTGCACTCACGTTAGAGACGGCCAGAGCCCATTCCATCAGGTGGACTCTTCTGTGCATTCTGACCCCGGCTCACTATCTCTGGGGGACTGGTCCTCACATAAGTTACCTGTATAAGGTCATCAGTCCTGGCTGTACTGTGACTGGACTCATGTTACTAGCGCAGTCCTAGCAGAGTATCCCAGAGGAGCACGGAGTTTTCTTCTTAGTCTATGAACCAATTTCTAATGCTCTGCTTGTGCACTATTCCTATCTAGGATGTTTAGCAACAACCAGTCTTGTTCTCAGGCTTGGAGCTGGGGCTTGGTTTAGGGTCAATGTGCATCAAAACCTCTTGGCTGCTTAGAAATGGTCAAAGGTTGGGAATAAAGCTTGTGACCTGGTGTGAAGCAGCTGTAACACGTCCCTCCCATGTGATTGGGTTGTCTTTTGGCTGTGAGGGCTAACAGGGCTGCCCTTATTGAAGTCAACAGTAAAACCCCCACTGTGATGTCTGGCAACTATTTCAACTTTCCATACTGTAGCCAGCCAGCCCTGATTGCCCAGGTACTTGTCATCTGAGTTGTAAGGTGCTTATTGGAGAGAAATATGATGGGGATATGGATGCAGCCCTTGCAAAGTGTCTGAAAGCGCAGCCTGAACTTCTTGATACTTCACAACTTAAGTGTCTAATGAGGTAAGTTTTCTTCAGTGTCAATCTCCTTGGATCATAGGGATCTTCCTCCCCTACACTGGACTCCATGGAGATGCTGCTATCCTGGCCTCCTCCAACATTCCTTCTTGCAGCAGTGACCACTTCACCTCTGTGGATGGTCCTGCAGTAGTGTTCCCATCTCGGTGAGGTCCTTCTCCACAAATTAATAGCAAAGGGCCCCTCACTTGTGATGTGGTGCTGTCTATGCTAAACCTTTTAGACGGGCCATTGCCTGTGCAGGCCCACTGGGGAGGATCTTTCCATACAAATCAGTGGATTCACTTTAGGTGGGTAACTTCTGTATGCGGGTGGCGTCTGAAACCAAGGCACAGGCTCAAACTGTGGCTGGGAGAAACCACTGCACTTTGATGGCAACTGTTCAGAAAGGAGCAACAGCTATGAAAATGAGGTTGAAGCAAGATACCAAAAGGGATTGAGATACAAGTGGAGGATAAGACAAGCAGAAAACACTGGACACACCCTTTGTTCACCCTCTCTTGAACATTGACTTTATTCCGTGTGAATTGCTGCTCTGCGGTAGGAGTGGCTGTTTGCAGTAAACATATAAATGTTCCTAGGCTCAGATCTGTGCCCCTTTTTGATCACTACGGCTCACGCCCTCGTTTCTGCTGTGAAAAGCTGGCAGGCTTGATGCAGGAGAACAACTTCCTCATTCATTCATTGTTTGTAGTAGGAACTGACTAGAACCACCCTTGTGCTTTCCCACCTGCTCCTTAGTGTGTGTGTGTGGGGAGGGGGGTGTTAGGATATTTGGCTGTCACATTACGAGAGTGTTAGAACTTCCAGGCAGTTTGGAAACCTGAATGTCAGGGTCAAATCTGCCCCCAAACGTGTGTGCGTAGCCAAGTAAAGGAAACCTTTCTGCGATTCACTAAAGCAAACACGCCTTTCCCAGCAATTGTTGCAACCCGACTATCCCCACCATGTGCTGTGGGGAACCTGAGTGTAAAATTGGCAACGAGCAAGCGAAAGCAAAGCTGCCACGGCCAAGTTGAGCACCATGCAACCAGCGAGAGAGAAACACAACACGCTAATGATTGGGGTGGGCATGACTACCAAAGCAAAGGAAACTTGGTTACTGCACCTGCGGTCACTCCTTCAATTAACCCTCCCAACAGGAGAGGAGACAACTCTAGCCCAGGTCTACAGGCAGGGTGGGATGTGGCAGAACTGGGCTCCACCTGCATCCCCCCTCTCAGCTGTGTACATGCCTAGTGGCTGAAGCTGGGTCAGAAATGGGGCTGGCTGCTCTGAACGTGCACCCCTCTCCCTTGGCAGAACAGGAATGACAGGTGCGTAAGCCAGCCCTAAGGAGCAGAGATGGGTAAGTGCTAGAGGGGCCTCCAGGGGCAGGGAAAGGCAGTCTATTCCCAACTCTAGCTGGTGGGACTGCAGGGGAATGGGGCAAAGCTGCTGCCACGCCGGGGTGGTAGCCAGGATCCAGTGAGGGTCAGGCAGAGCATATGTCCCAAGAGGGCCCCCATCCAGTGCATGAGACAGCAGGATGCCGTGGCTGCGCCAGGGAGAGCTTCAACGAGGGCCGGTGCTCCAACCAGCTCAGCTGGGCATCTCTGTATTGGCCTGTCTGTAACCAAAGCACGGCTCTCCTGCGCCTGTGGATATTTCAGCCAGGGAGGTGCAGTAACAGCTGGAAACAGCTTCCTTGAACTAGGACGGTAGGGGGAGAGAAAGGAAGGGGGCTGGAACCTAGGGACAGAAATGGGGTACCTCAGTGGGTGCTGGGGGAATAGGCAGAGACAATGTCTAGCCTCAGCAGGACTAGAAGGGATGCCCTACTGGGGGGGCAGCAGCTGGCCCCTTTGCACCTGGGCCCCAGGCTGGATCCCCTCTTCCACTGTAAAAGCAGGAGAGGAACCCAGCTGTGCTCCACCCCCAATCCAGTTCAACCTTGTGAGGCGGCTGTAATCACCTGAGCAGCTCTGCTCCCTGCTTGACTGGGGCTGGGGCAAGGCAAGGGTGACCCTATTGCCTACAGCTGTGTGGGATGGTAGCTAGTCAGGGAGTGGAAGTCAGGACTCCTGGGTTCTATGCTGGCCTGTGTGACTGGCCATGTTATCCCAAGCTTGCACACTTGAATACTTGGGCCAGAGGGCCAGGGCTGCATTGGCCTTACAGGTCTCATGGGAGAAGGGTTGTTCCATTGCTCCGGGGCACTGCCCAACAGTAAGCGGAGCGTGCTGTCTCTTTGGGCCTCTCCCATCTATGCAGTTAGCTAGGCCCTTCCCCCACACAGGCCCTGCTGCTGGGGCCAGATTCCCCAGCTACCCTCTCTTGCCAGGGGAAGCGGTTCGCCATCGCCTAGATCCTGCGGTGGGGGGATGGCAAAGGCTCGAGTCTCCCGCCACCCTCCTCCAAGACAGCAGCAGTCAGTTCAGCCAGGCCCTGGAGCGGGGACCCTTGGGGTTGCGTGAAGGAATTGGACCCAGGCTGCACGGTGGTATTTTGCAGGGGGCCTGGTGAACACAGCTGCCTGGGTCAGACAGCATCTGATCCAAAGGAGTGGATGGGGGGGGGGGGGGAAGGCAACAGCCACCCCACAGCTGTTGGGGAGGGGCTGAGCTGCCACCTGGGGTGGATTTCTGGCCACTGCTGCCTTCTGAGGTTGCAGCAGCTGACCCACATTGCCTCCCAGCGGGAGTGGCTCCCAGCTGGCCCCAGTCTGTCATCACCACTGGGAGGCAGGTCTGCACTGCACTGCCCCAGCATGCATGCAGCTTAACCCTGCAGGCTGTGCGGGGACAGGATGGGTGGAGCCACCACTCCAGGAGAGGACCACAGGAAAGGGATGGAGCTCCTCCTGCTTGAACGCCCCACACCTGGCAGGGCACATGGTTCCTGCAGGAAGGCAGCAGCTGCTACCCCATGGAGATAGCCTGTGCTTGGCTCACACCTACAGGGCAGAGGGTGCATTCTCCCTCCCCGGGGAAAAACCCCAGTGCAGCAGTGGTGACACCTCCCCCTTCCCCCGCCCTGCAGCCGGCACAGAAGAGAGACACAGGGAGCTTTGAGGAGCAGTGAGGAAGCCCAGTCCAGAGAGAAGGGGCCCCAAAACCTGCTGGGACAGGGGATCCCCACCACAGGAGAGCTGACCCCTGACCCATGCAAGATGCTCCATGCAGAGGGTGCTGTGAGCTTGTTCTGCTTCAGGCTAGTTCAGGGGAGTCCACCTCCCTTGATGTAAAACACGTGGCCCCCTGGGAACTGCTGGGAGTCAAGCCCTGAGGAGCAGCACACAGCGGCCAGGCCTCCACTGTGAAGCAGTTCCCTGCAGAAGGAGGAAGGGAACTAGAACCCCTGGTTAAGGCACCAGCCACTTTGCCCCCTTGACAGGAAGAGAGGCAGCTGAGAGCCTGGCTGGGGTGGGAGGGTTCCTAGGGGATGCACAGGGAACCAAACCGACTCGGGCAGTCACTACCTTCAGCAGCATCCTCCAGCCCTGGGCACTGCAGCACCGTGTGGTTTATTTAGTGAGGGTACTGCCCCCTGCTGGCCTGTTAGGCCAGTGATCCCAGCTGGCCAGGGCAGCAGAAAACAACAGGCTGTCCCCCACCCCCATAAGGCTTGGGCTGTTAGCTCCAGGCAGCCATGCTAGAGCCAGAGCCCTGCAGCAGAGCTGCCTGGCTGAACCCAGGAGTCTACTCCCCATTGCCCGGTCAGGATTGGGCCTAATTAACGCCCTGGAGAGTTGTGAGCCGGACACCTGCCCCCTTAGGAAATAGACTCGGCCCCTTCCTCCCCTCTGCTCCACACAGCCAGGAGGCAGAGCTCTGCCCATCCGGCCTGTTATCTGCTTCCCGCAGCCCAGGCCCCTGCTGAAATCTATGTCCTCAAGGCTCACTCTGCTGGTGGCTGGCCAGCACCCGCTCTGCCCTG
>NW_020665277.1:5696228-5718014 GCF_002925995.2 Terrapene triunguis
CACAAGCTCTGTGGGACAGGGATTGTTGTCTGGTTCTGTGTTTGTACAGCACCTAGCACAAGGTCCTGGGCCATGACTGGGCTACTAGCGCACACGTTATACAGTCTGTGTCCCTGTGCGCCTTAGAGTGAAACAAAGCTGTCGTCCCTTGGCTGAGCCCTCCGTTCTGAGATGCACCATCCCTTTCTGTGTGAGTGCGTTCAGCCTCTTTCCGTCCTGTCCTCCTGACTCTGGAGCAGCTTGGGGAAATCCCCGGTAATACCCCCAGGGGAGATGTGATGTCCCCAGGTCCTCTGTGGGGGATGGGGGTGAACAATACCCACTTTCTAATGGAGACTCGCTTCAACCTTCACTACGATGAGCTCCCTCTCCCTCCAGCATTCCTCTGGGTGAGAACCAGCTCCCTGACCTGCTGTGACATGAGGCCTTTTAGTGACTGCTGGCAATTGGGAGACAGGCTGGCTTGGTGGGTTCAGCGCTAGGCTGGCAGCTCTGCCCTAGCCCACTGTGACCCCGGACGAGTCACTGCCCTTTTCAGTACTTTGAGATCTCCGAGTGAAAAGTGCTGAGTGGTGTTCCTGGTGGGCCCAGCTCTTCCCCGTGCTGTGTGGCGTCCACTCAGACAGCCGTGTTTCCATGCAAACACATTGGTTCCTATCTCAATGTACCACACGTTACACCATTACCCATAAAACAGCCACCTCCCCCCTGCGTCTCAGCCACCCTCCCTGCTTTGCTTGTGTCTGCCAGGGTATGAGCTTGTGTGTTAAGCTTTGCCTCAATCGTGAGTATTGGAGCCACTGGCAGCCTTGTGCATTTCCACTGCTCCCTAGCCTCCAGCCCTTCAATTCCTTCCCCTTGTTCCCTACCTGCTAACACATGCATCCCCTGTCTGGCTTAACCACCCCACATTTGGAGAGCTCAGACTGTAAGGAGGCAGTGTTGCCTAGTGGATAGAGCACTGGTGCAGACCTCAGTTCTGTTCCCTGCTTGGCGGCTGGCCTGCTGTGGGGCCTTGGACAAGTCACTTCCTTGCTGTGTGCCTTGGTTTCCCCATCTGCACAATGGAGAGACTGCTACTGACTTTCATTGTGAAGTGCTTTGAGATCCACTGATGCAAAGCACTATAGGAAAACTACATAGAATTATAGAACTGTAGGGCTGGAAGGGACCTTGAGAAGTCATCAGATCCAGTCCCAGTGCTGAGGCAGGACCATGTAAACCTAGACCATCCTTGACAGGTGTTTGATCAATCTGTTCTTAAACGCCTCCAGTGATGGTGATTCCACCACCTCCCTAGGAAGCCTATTGCAGAGCTTACCTACCCTTCGAGTTAGTTTTTTTGTGATAGCTAATCTAAATCTCCCTTGCTGCAGATTAAGTCTATTGCGTCTTGTCCTACCTTCAGTGGACGTGGAGAACAATTGATCCCCATCCTCTTTATAACAGCCCTCAACGTATTTGAAGACTGTTATTAGGTCCCCCACCTCCTCCAGTCATCTTTTCTCAACACTAAACATGCCCAGTTTCTCAGGTTTTCTAAACCTTTTATCAGTTTTGTTGCTCTCCTCTGGACTCTCTCCAATTTGTCCTTCTCATTCTGAAAATGTGGCACCCAGAACTGGACACAGGACTCCAGCTGAGGTCTCACCAGTGCCAAGCAGAGCAGGACAATTACCTGCCGTGTCTTACATCTGATACTCTATTAATATACCCCAGAATGAGATTAGCCTTTTTTGCACTGCATCACATTGTTGGCTCGTGTTCCATTTGTGATCCACTGTAACCCCTAGATCCTTTTCAGCAGTACTACCTCCTAGCCAGTTATTCCCCAGTGTGTAGTTGTGCATCTGATTTTTTTTTTCCTTCCTGTGTGTAATACTTGTCTTTATTGAATTTCACCTTGTTGAATTCAGACCAATTATTCAATTTGCCAAGGTCATTTTGATTTCTAATCCTGTCCTCCAATGTGCTTGCAGCCCCTCCCAGCTTGGTTTCGACTGCAGATTTTATATGCATACCCTCCACTCCATTTCCAAGGCATTAGTGAAAGTATTGTATGCTGCTGTCCCCAGGACTGACCCCTGCGGGACCCCACTAGGCAGGCTCTCCCAGTTTGACAGCGAGCCATTGATGACTGCTCTTTGAGTACGCGCTTTCAACCAGCTGGCCACCCACCTTACTATAATTTCATCTAGACCACATTTCCCTAGTTTGCTTAGGAGAACATCATGTGAGACTGTCAAAAGCCGGATTAAAATCCAGGTATATCACATCTATAGCTTCCCCCCATCCACAAGGGCAGGAACCCAGCGTGAAATGCTTTATCCAACCTTCCCGTAAGGCCACAGAGCAAGCAAACTAGTCCTGGAAACCAAACGTTTGATTTCTATGCCTGCCTGGGCTCCCTGCCCCCTCTCCTCAAATCTGTGTCCAAGCCTCCAAAGTGCAGCCAGTCACAGCAGGCCTCACCTGTGTGTGTGCGCTGGGGGGTGAGTCTATTTTAAGCCCGGGTTTAGGGTTGATGAGTAAATAGCTGCTGGTGTGGGGGTTCGTACAGGGTGAAGACTCATGCTGTGATGTGTGTGTACTTTCAGTGTTCCTGATGACCTGCAAGCCGCCTCTGTACCTGGGCCCAGAGTATATCAAATACTTCAGCGATAAAACCATCGACGTGAGTATCGGCTGCCCCATAGCCCCAGGCCACCATTCACACATGGGCTGCTGTGGCTTGGGGACCAGCTTCAGTCTGCAGTTGCTGATCTCTGCCCTGACCTGCAGCCCACACTGTGACCCCAGGGAGGGGGCACTGGGCTGGCGGTGTTGGGGCTGTGGCCCTCGTGGTACCTGTGATCGCAGGTGGGGCGTGGTTCCTCCAGCTGACCCTTCTGCCTGTGCCGCAGGAGGAACTGGAGCGGGACAAGCGGGTGACCTGGATTGTGGAGTTCTTTGCCAACTGGTCCAATGAATGCCAGTCGTTCGCGCCCATCTACGCCGACCTGTCTCTCAAGTGAGTGGTGCCCAGCCTGTAATTCGGTGAGTAGGGGAGGGGGAACTCCTGCCTCTCCCTTGGCTGAGGCTGCCCCGGGGGCAGGGAATGGAGCTGACCCAGCTGGGGTTTGTGGTGGAGGATTCAGCCCAGCCACGTGCTCTTGCCCCCATGCTCCCCTCCCATGCATTGGGATCTCCCTGCACTAACTGCCTCTCCCCCCTCCCCCACCCAGGTACAACTGCACGGGGCTCAACTTCGGCAAGGTGGACGTGGGCCGCTACCCCGATGTCAGCACCAGGTGAGCGGGTCCAGGCTGCCGTGAGTAACTAGATCAGTCTCATGCCTCCACAATGTGGGCAAAAGTGGGTTAGTTCCACTGCCCATCCCACCCCAGCCGATTCAGCAACAGCCCAGCCACGAGGATGCTGAGGGTCATTGCTTCACACCGGGGGTCTCTTCTCTGCTGGGATCCCCCTGGAGGGATATGGCTGTGCTGGGAACCAGACCTCCTTCCCCAGCTGGAGTGGCCCTGGGTAGTCTACTCCCCGCTCAGCCCTGCTTCAGAGAGGTCCTGAAATTAATGAGCTCTGGGAGTCTGCGTCCCTCCTTGCTGGCTTCGAGCCCTTGGGATGTTGCAACCACAGAGACTGTCCTGTTAGCTTGGATTGAGGTGGGGGTTGTTGCCCGGGAAGCGGAGTCTTCCCCTTTCCCTCTAGCCTGGGGGGCTGGGACATGGATGTGTCTAGGGGCAAGGAAAGAGCAATGCAGAGCCTGAGGAGTGAATGGGGAGAGGGGTTGGGATCGCTTGGTGCTCCAAGGGGTCACTCTGTCCATCCATCCCCACAGGTACACAGTGAGCACCTCACCCCTCACCAAGCAGCTGCCCACCCTGATCCTCTTCCAGGGCGGGAAGGAGGTGATGCGCCGGCCGCAGATCGACAAGAAGGGCCGGGCCGTCTCCTGGACCTTCTCCGAGGTGGGATGCCTGGGGACACGCTGTAGGGCGAGGGGCATGTGTAATCCACTGCCCTTCCTGGGCTGCTGCAGGAGCTGCCTAGTTCAATCAGTGGGCTCTTCCCTGAGCATTGGGGCACTGGCTCTGTTGCACCAGCCATGGGCTGGATAGGGCCATTCTCTCTGTTGGGTCCTTCCCCTGCTGAGCTCCTGACCTGGCTACAGGGCAGAATTCGCGTCTTAACCCATTTCCTGTGAGCGGGGGAGCTTCCCACCCCCCCTCCGGCCCCCCCCCCCCCCCCCCCCGGAGCTCCCTGTTCCCCGCTGCGACATTACTCTGGGCAATCTGTACCCAGCCTGCAGGGCACCCCAAGCTGCCAGCGGCTGGCCAGACCTATGGTGTTGCCCCCTTCCTCCTCTGTTCCCGGCAAGAGGCTGTGGCCTGCAGCAGGCCCTGGCAGTGGACTCGCAGGAGGCGGTGGCAGGGCGTGCGCTGAGGTCTGTTTCTGTGCCGCAGGAGAATGTGATCCGGGAGTTCAGCCTGAACGAGCTGTACCAGAAGGCCAAGAAACTGTCGAAGCAGCGAGACGAGGGGCCCAAGGAGCCACCGGAGCAGCAGGATCCCCTGGGGGCCAGCATGGAGCTCCCCAACGGCGAGAGCAAGAAGGACAAATAGACCTGCCTCGCTCCCTGTAGTTGCCCCCCCGCCCTCTCCCGGCAGCTGTTTCACGGTGCCCAGCACAACCTGTCTCGAAGACGGTGACGAGGGGAGCTGCGTGAGGGAGTCACCACCCTCCCCCTGGGGCTCAGCCATGCCCCAGCTCCCCAGTGGGCCATGCTGGACTGTTCATGTCTCTGTGGCATCTTATTTATTCCTGTTCCTCTCTGGCATCACTTCAAGAACTGGCTGCTGATTGGCTGCAAGGGGTGGGCAGTGATTGGTCCAGCAGGGGCTGGGGGTAGAATTCCCCTAGGACTCTAGAGCAGCTGAGTTTAAGGGTGCACCCTCTCCTGGTTGAGTGGAACCAGTGGGAGTGTGGGTGGAGAGTGTTGACTTGACTTGACCTGAACCAGCTTGGGGTGGGGGGGGGTATTGCTGATGGGCCCAACCACTTCTTCCTGGAAGATATTCTCTCCTCCCCCCCTTTTCTGTTTGGGGGTAAGGAGGTGCACGGGACTCTTCCCAGCCATACGGTGCATGTGTGGGGTGTAGGTCAGGTCCCCATTGGACCTGTTCTCCCCCATGGCTTGCTTGGGAGGGCTGTTGGCTAGCCCAGTGGCTGGGAGAGAAGAGCTGGAGAGTATGTGCTGCTCTGGGGGCAGCAGAGAAGCCTGAGCGTGTAACTCTCTGCCCAGCCCGGGGCTGGTGGGAACTGGACTCTGCTGCTCTGGAGGACTCCTGGCCAGTGCCTGACTTCTGCCCCTTCCCCACTGAAGAGCCAGGCCACTACTAGTTTCCTTTCCCTTCCTTCCAGCTGGTCTTGGTTTAACCCTTCATGTGCCAAAAGTCCACTCCTGGGGCAAGGAGGGCAGGTGGTGCCAGGCTGAGTGTAGCACCTGAACTCCTTGTGAGCTGGAGGGGGGGAATTGACTGGTTGGCCCTAGAAGGGCTCCCTGTTTCTGTGCCTGCAGCTGCGTGGAGCACTGCCCCTCCTGAATCATAGCGAGGGCCTCCTCATCCCAGCCATGAAGGGGAGAGGAAGTTGTGGTGGCTGAGCAGCTGTGGCTCCTAGGACAAATACTCCATGCTTCTGTTAATCATCTCTTCCTGTGACAGTGTCTGTAATAAACCAAGCTAAGAATGAACCCTCCCTTCCCATCTGGCTGTGTCCTGTCTCCTGGGGCAGGGTGGATATTCACTGAGCCATTGCTGGTCTCAGCAGGCCAGCCCTGGCTCCAGGGAGCTGCCTCCAGCAGCAGGTGAGCTCTGTGCTGGTGGCTGCAGCCCAGTTAAAGAATAGCTGTTCTAGGGTTCCTACCCTGTGGGGTTGGCCCTGCTCTAAACTCAGTACCTGTGGGTGGGAGGAAGAGGCTCCAGAGGGGGTGGTGAGGCTAGGCTGCAAACTCTGGTCTGAAAGGTCTGCATCAGGACTCCCTGGCTGGGGCAATGGTTGTACTGGCAATGGCTCAGTGCTGAGAACCACCAGCAGGGGCGACCGGCCCATGCCGCCTGTTTGTACAAGTCGGGTCCAATACACCCGAAAGGCCCAAGTGCCCCTGCTGCTCACAGGCGCTTAACAGCTGCTGGGAATAAGCCTGCATGGCCACAGCATTTGCGTGCATGCTACTGTGAAGAAACTTGCACTGCTGGAGATGGCAGTGCAGCACCCAGGTTTCTACTGGACGCTGCTCTCGGGAAGCTGATGTTCCATGGGTCCTGTCTGGGCACTGCTGTGGAGAAGCTCGCAGCACTGAGGTCCCTGTTGGGCACTGCTGTAACGAAGCTCTCAGCACCGTGGTCCCTACGGGACACTTGTAGCCCTGCACGCTCAGGTTGCTGGAGTCTCACTGAGCCCTTGGGACCTGCCCTGTGAGGCAGGGTGACCAGACAGCAAGTGTGAAAAATTGGGATGGGGGTGGGGGAGTAATAGGAGCCTATATAAGACAAAGCCCCAAATCTCAGGACTATCTGGTCACCCTACAGCCTGGGGAAACAGCTGGGCCCAGGCCTGATACAGACAGCAAGTCGCGGTAGCCCAGGTTGAGCTCTGATTGGCTGCAAAGAAGTCTCATTAATATTCAGAACGTTGTGTAACAAATTCGGGCAGGAACCATCCTGCAGAAATGGGGGGGGGGGGAGGCTGTGCAGTAAAAACTGCACAGCTACATGTGTTTTCATTACAACGCTGCCCTGGCTGGAGCCTGGCGCGGCTCCGATCACGCTCAGCTGCACCGGGGACAAAGGCAGGGCTGGCTCAGCTGATGCCTTTCCCCACTGTTATTTCCCCCGGTCCCCCCTCTCTGTGGTGTCGAATGGTTGGGAGCAGGGCACTTGCCTCTGCCTGGCTGGCCCGCGTGGCTGCGCGGAGGTTCACCGTGGGGCCCTTGCTGTGGAGAAGGCGGTAGGTCTGTGGGGCGGTCCTGTGTCTCTGCTGCCCTCCGTGGGTCTGGTGTGTCTTGGCCTTGGGGCTCCACTGCTGGGGGAGGGGCTGCTCCGCCTAGACCCCCAGCGCTGGGATGTGCAGGAAAGAAACGCCACTGGTACCAATTGCAGGGGGGGGCGCTTTACCCACGCCTCGAGTCTGCCCTCTAATCCCGGCGGTCTCCCCGTCCGTCTAGTCCTGGCTCTCGCCTTGTTGGGGCCCCCTCAGGCATGCCCTGCAAACATGCTGGTGCCCCTTGACCCTGCCCTGTATTATCTCCCCACCCTTGCTGTTCTAGTCCTCTCGCCCCCCTGCCTCTTGGTTTCCATTGTCCCTTGAAAGTCTCTCCACTTTCTGCCACATCCTCCCCCCCCTCCGGTTATTTCTGTGGCTGGGTGGAAGGGGCCTGTGGTCCTGTCTCTAAGGGTAGAAGACACCACCGTGATTATGTATCCTAACCCCCTCTGAATAACCCAGGCCAGAGAACTTCCCTGGATTAACTCCTGCTCGAGCCAGAGTAGATCTGTTCCAAAAACATCCCATCTGGACTGAAAAATACCCAGAGATGCATGGGAAGGGGCTCTTGTTTATTCTCCCAGAGCACGATGGCCCCCAAAGTGAGGAAGAGGAAGGCGAAGGAGCCTGAGGCAAAGGCTGTGAACTCTGAGGACGTGAAGGCGAACGGCGGTGCGGATACACTGCCAAAGAGGTCACGGGGTGAGGGAAGTCGGGGCCCTGGACCCCGCGTGGTTATTGAGCATTGGTGAGTCCTGGCCAGTGCAAGAGAGTGGGTGTTTTTTAAGCCCCAGCAGGCTCATGTCCCTGTGGAAGGCACCAGGGATGCTCAGGTGGTGGATGGGGGCCAATAGCTGGCAGGAGGGGGCCTGTCTGTGGAGAGGAAGGGGAGGGTTACCTTGGGGGACTCAGTCTGAGACACTTCCAGAGGGGGAGCAGCTTTGGGTGGCGGGGACACAGGCACTGGGTTCGGGGATGTGGTCATGGATCAGGCTGGGCTGTGCTGGGAGTGTGGCATTACTCGACATGGGGCTGGTTTGCTAGCAGGATCCCCATAGGAGGCCTGCTAGCAGGCTCCCCAGCCCCGCTGACCCCCATCACCCCCCACCTCCCCCGCAGTAAGAGCTGACGAGTCTACGGGCGCAATGCCGACGCCGTGAGCCAGGCGCTGCGCCGCACCGTCGCCAACGTGGTGGTGGAGATCAACCCCGAGACACCGCGCAGGAACAGCTTTGAGGTGTCCCTGGTGAAGGAGGATGGAAGAAGTAAGTGCTGGAGTTTCTGTACAGCAGTGCTCAGTCAGGGTGCAATGATTGGGGGGGGCAGGGGCGAGCCAGGACAGGGCACTGCCTGGGTGACCGCACACTGGGGTAGGGATGCTCACACGTCCCAATTTGGCACAGGCTGACATGGTGAGCGCCTCATGCGGAGTGAGCTACTTCACGATTTGGTTCCTAAATGCATATGTTGTATCCCTTTCTCCCACCCTTTGTCTGACTGTTCAGAGCTCTGTGGGGCAGAGATTGTGCCGCAGTGTGGGCCCAATTTTAGTTGTGGCAGGGGGAGGGGTCTGTGCAGTGCCTGGTACATTGGGGGGCCCCTGAATTCCATCAGTGGGGGGTCTGTGCAGTACCTAGTACATGGGGGGGGGGTGTCTGTGCAGCGCCTGGCACAATAGGGGCCCCGTTGTCGCTCAGTGGGGGTCTCTAGGGTCTACTGCAATACAAACCAATGGGTAGCATCCCACCCGTCACCACCCCTGCCTTGTTGTTGGGGTTTCAGCGGTGGAGCTATGGAGCGGCATTAAGAAAGGGCCGCCTCGCAAGCTCAAGTTCCCTGAGCCAGAGAAGGTGGCTGACATGCTGAAGAGCAGCTTGGTCTAACGCAGAGCTACACCGAGGTGAGTTATTCCTGCTCCAAGACTGGACCAGCAGAAGGGATGGCCACTGGAAATCCGAGGGAGGACGGGAGAAGTGACTGTCACAACTAGTATGGTTGAGATCTGTGTGTCTGACTCCAGCACAAACCCCCTCAGCTTGTGCTTTTTTTAATTGCCGGCACCACCTGGGCTCACAAGTCAAGCTGGGCTCGTTCCTTCTCCCGCACCATGGCCAGTCATAAAGGTCTTGCAGAGCAAACTACACCCTGAACGACCCCTGTGCCACCTCCTTGCCCTCCGTAGCCAAGCCCTAGCATCAGGGTCAGCAGATGATGCATGAGGAGGAATAGAGTCCAGCTTGTGCTCTCCAAGCGGTGGTGTCTCTGCAGGGCTAATGGGAGCCGAAACACACAGTTGTCACTAAAGACAGCAGATCCGACTCCATGCACCCGGGGTCACTTCTGGAACCCATGTCCAATCAAATACCGGCTATGGGGCATGTTGCCTTAACTGGACATGCTGAACTTGTCAGCAGGCCAGTGCTAGGGATGCGAGAACGCGGCTGTCGTTGGAGCCTCGGTCCATTCCAAGCCCAGAACGCCTACAGCATAAAACCTAGTCCAGGCTGTGTTGGCTATTCCTGTGAGGGTGAAGTGTCTACTTTCCCGGAGATGGAAGCAGGGCTGGATCCATCAAAAATGCCTTGTGGTGGGGAGGAGGTAGCAGGCACATGTAAGCAGGGAGGGCATGGCAGGTGCATGCTCTGTATTCCAACTGCTGAGCAGAAACCCCATCCACACCCTGCATGGTCTCTCCCCCATGGTGGGAGCCCTTTATCTGGGGGGGCTAAGGTAATATGAGTGTATCACAACACACCTGAGAATCCAAGTGCTGGGCTAGTACACTGACCTCTGGACCATCCTTCCTCTCAAGGAGATGTCACCCCTTAAGTTGGCAGGCTTGTCAGTGGCTTAAGGGTGACCTCAGTGTGGCTGCCTCTAGCCAACAAGCTAATGCAGGTCCGTGTTTTGGGCCCAAACGACTGGATGCTTAATGCAGGAGTGAGGTGGCCATATGTCATTTCCTGCGTGAACAGCCAGGGCTGACACCTCTCTTTCTCATCCCGGCAGCCGGGTCTAGGACCCATCCATTCCTTGTGTGGACCGGAGCATCCATGATGAGGCATGATGAAGTGGGGGAAGGGGCCAATGGCCAAACCTCAGTCATGTCTCTGAAGCTGCAGCTCTTCCCACTGGGAGTGGTGGGCCAGATGATGCCACTCTGTCCTTTGCTTCTGCTCTGCTCCCACAACCATCCTCTGGCCTTCCTTAGCAGATGATCTTTCACTGTTTTGTGGTTAGACTTCTTTTTGTAATAAAGCTTCTAAAAAAACTATTTGTAAGTGGCAGCAAGGTGGGGTGATGGCTCAGAGGTCACCATGCAGGCTGGTCAGCTGGACTGCACCTTCTCCTCCTCCCACTATGTTGCACAGCTTGCAGCCATCAGTGGATAGCCCCACTCCAGGACATGCCCATGCATTCTGTTAGGAGTCTTGCCAGGTGTCCTGCTCCCTGCGGGAGGGAGGAGACGGCTCCTGGCAGCTTGCACTGCATGGCTAGGAAAGCAGGGTGGTGCAGTCCATGTAACAGAGGGCAAATCCAGCAGAACAAACAAGAGGCAAATACAACCAACTATTTATTTCAAACAAGCCCCACTCTCTCACGCTCCAGGCTCTCCTTGCTATCCCGTCTTCTCCATTGCCAAAGGGGCTGCTGCAGCAGGTGGTCAGTCCCTGCAATGAGAGAAGTGGAGGGAGCATGGCACAAAGCCCACATGCTTCCTGGAGGGGGGATGAAAATACATGCTGATGTTAAGGGTAACCGATGTTCTCATTAGGACAGTGATGCGTGAAGATGAGCACTAAGTAACTATGGAGCTGGTGTTCTTTGTCAGCGAAGGGATACATGTGCTGTGGCAAGCAGCAGGGAAGAAAGGGGAGCTGGGTCGTAACAGGAGAACATCAACTCTGGATGAGATGCACAACAGGTCCATGGGGCAGCAATGTGATCGTGGGACATGAGGGGCAGTGGCTTGTGCTATGGCATTGCCAGGCAGGAGTGGAGTTTGCGCCTGAGAGAGCCGTGACTCCAGGGAGGTAGGCTGGTACCACTGCTGGCCAGATATTTTGCAAAACGAGAGTCCTGGCTGCAGCCTTAGGAGCGCCTAATAGTGCTCCACCAGCATCTGTGGCCTGTGTCCCCGTGGCCAGGCTTAGGAAGGTTAAGATGTTTACGTACATAAATGTAGAGGAAAAAGCTTAAGCTAAATGCACAACAGGGGCAGGAAAGAAAACGCAGACAATTAGGCAAGGCCTATCCTGGGTGCCAGCACTGGGAGTGTGAGCTGAGAGCACTGTTCGCATCACCTTTAAAGAGACTCTACAACACACAGGGGTGCTGACTACTACCCCCAATTGATACTTCCACCGTTTGATCCATGTTGGGCCCATTCATTCCCTTCTATCGCTGCACCCACACAACTGCCTTGTACATCAACAAAATGTCCATGGGTCTGAAAGTGGCTGTGACAGCAGGAAAAGCTGCTTCAACATGTGCAGCCCCTCAGCCCTCTGTCCCAGCACAGGTGGAGGCGGCTGCGGCGGGGGGGGCTCCAGATGACTGGGAAGGGCTGTTCTCTTTCCACCCCTTGCCAGCCTCCTCCCCTCCAAACACAGGCTGCTCAGCAGAACTGAAGCAGTGGTAAGATGATTCAACCACACAGGTCAGCAGAGCTCCAACAAAGTAGTAGGTAACACTGGGGCCACCCCGTTCTCAGTCCTACTGCATCATCGAGTGACCAGTGCATTTCTTGTTTAAATCCCAGTGACATCCCTGTGTATGGCTCAGCCCCATCCCAGAATTAACGGGGGGGGGGGGGGAGATGCTGCACCTCCATCCTGGCTTAAACCCAGCTGTGCCCTCCAACTGATCCCTGTCCCCCCCCTTGCAGAACGGTGGGAGAGCTCTTCCCACTATCAGGCTCCGCAGAGCTCCCCACTCCAACAACCTGATTCATTTTGTTACTAGCAGCTTCCCATAGTCAGTCTCAGCTATGACAGCTACCCCTCAGTGGCCAGTTGGCTGTGATGGCTCCCATAAGCTAGACTCCCTCCCCCTCTGCTATAGACCACTAGTTCAGAATGTCCACCTCTTCATCAGACTCCGAGGAGGGGTCAGGCCTGACACAGGTGCTGCCAGCCGGTACCAGGGCCTCCTCAGCGCCGGCCATGATGTCAATCTCGTCGCCCTCCGGACTGTCCGGGGGCTGATGGTCCAAAGGGCCATGCTTTGGGCGGCTTTGGGGCAGCCCCCAGGGTGCCTGAAACTGGGACCCTGTCTCCGTCCCAGCAGCCTGGGTGGTGCAGAGTCCCTGCCCTTTCCCCGTGCTGCCTTCCGCAGGAACACGGGGCAGTGGGCCCGACGGAGCCTCCCTGCTGGCAGCTGCCAGCTGCGGATGCTGAAGAGTCTGGGGGCTGGCGGGTGCCAGGGGCACTGGGCTGCATGAGGTGGGGTGGTGACCGCTGGAGAGAGCCCTCCTGGGTGCAAGATGGCCACCTGCAGGCTGCCCCGGGGGATCCCCATCTGCAGTGCTAAGGGCGGAGTGACCACCCCCCACGTCCCATCCTGGCAGGGGGCCCTTCCCTGGGTCGTCCCACTCTGGCCACAGCTGCACCTCTGGGGGATGCCACTCCTCGCCTGCTGCAGCAGCACTCACGGGTGTTGTATTCGGCCCACGTGAGGGGCCCATGGACGGGGCACAGCCTGCTGTCCCTCCTGGCCCAGCAGTGCCCAGACCCTCCACACCACTGCCTGAGAGCAGCAGGTCCAGCATCTGCTCCAGCGGGGCTGAGTCCCCAAACTCCTCATTCTCACTCAAGGGCTCCAATGCCGCCATGTCCAGTTCGTAAGGGTCCCTGCAGCCTCCTCTCCCATCTGAGGGCCCCTGTTCTACCATCGCCTGCTCAGGAAGCGGCACAGCCTCCAGCCTTCCAGCCAGCAGCTCAGTGGAGCTGGCTGCCCGCGTCTCTGCCAGCTCTGGCCAGCGCGTAAAGTTGTGCGGTCTGGAGCTGGGCGGGGAAGCAACACGGGAGGTGCCTGTCTCTCCCATGGTCACTGGAGCTCCTTGGGGCTCCCTGGCTGGTGGCTCTTGTACCACCTCCCAGCAACTCCCGTTGACGACCTTCCTGAGCTTCACACTACCCACATGCCCCTTCTCTGGGGTAGTGTCTGAGCCAGAAGCCGATGCACTGGAGCTTCGCTTCCTGTTGCTGGTCTTTGGAGGCACAGGGAGGCTCCCAGCATGGCAAGAGGGGCTGGCCTGCTCTAGCCCACCTGCTTCATCCCAGCCTGGGGTCTTCTGCCGCCAGAGGCGCCGGATGGACGTGGGGGTCTTGCCGGGTGCTGCAGTGGGGGGTGCCTTTGCGGCACAGGCATTGTGGGGGGGCGGCAGTTTCAGGCGGCTGAGCTTGATCTTCCTTGGCAGTGGTGAGCAGTCTGTGGTGCAACCCTCGCTGGGAAAGGCCTGCTCAGCGCTCCTCTCGCCCGGTGACCCTTCAGCCTTGCCCAGTGTGCTCCCCACACCGAGGCTCCTGTCTAAGCCCAAGGAGCGGCTCTTGGTTCTCATGTTCCCAGTCTCCACAGGAGCCACTGCACCCTGCATCCCCGGCTGGGCTCCCCCGTTCTGAGGTACTACAGCCGCCCAATACTTGGCGCTCTCCGCCTGACAGGCGGTGCTGCTGGCACGTACCCCACCATCACCTGGGGGCTTTGCCGTACGTTGCTTGCCTGCCACCAGGGGGTGGAATGTCCGTGGGGTGGTGGGAGCCGGCGGACAGGCCTGCGGCACGACCCTAGCAGAGATAGGAGCCAGGCTGGGCGGCTGCAGGCACTTCCGGTTCAAGCGCCGACCCAGCACCTGTTTCACCAGCTTCCCACCCTCCAGCTGCAGCGACTCCAGTTCTGCTACTTGGAACTGCCGGGCGGCAGCCAGGATATCCCGGGCCTCCTCCCGGGACACTTCCATCTCTGAGGTGTATAGGAAATCCACCAGCTTCCGCAGAGTCCCGATCTTCAGACCCCGCAGCTCCAGCACCACTTTGCACCCCTTGGAGGGCATTTGCCTCTCCAGGCACTCCATGAAGAAGGGACTGCAGGCGGAGAGAATGCAGCAGTGAGCGGGTACAGCCTCTCCTGCAAACAAAGGAGTGGACCATCAGTGTCATAGGTTAGCTGGACTCTGCTACTGCATTAGCTATTACTACCCTGTTCCAACCCCTTTAACAATGGTGCTTTATTAGGTTTGGGTTGGCCTGCTCTGTGCTGCTCCAGTCCCCGAATATGCATCCTCTCAAGAACCCTGCTCTGTGTGGGACTCGGCTCCTCTCTATTCGGTATTAATAAACCTCACTTATGCAAGAGGGCAGTTCACATTTTAACTACCCCAAAGCCCTAGTATCGCCAACCCACAAAAATTCAAAAATCAGGAGTTGGACCCCACCCCAAAAATCATGATATTGGCTTAAAATCGTTATTTTTATTTGCCTTCTGATTTCAGAACCTTTCGGGGGTCCTTGCTTCACTTTTTCCAGCTTTCTTCCACAAGCACAAGGAAGGCTAGAAACACACTTTAAAAAAAAATTAAAGCAAAGATTCTCTTCCTCTCTTCCAAGTCCCGCAGCCGGGGCTATAAGAAAAGCACCAAATATTGCAAGACTCATGATAAAAATCACATGAGTTGGCAACACTTCATTACGGTTCCTGAGGCAGCTCTAACTCAGCCTGCTTATGCTGGGATTTGGTTTCATTCTCGTCTGAGGAGAGATCACATCTCCATGGCCCCCTCTCCAGCCTTTCTTCCCCGCCCCCGGCAAAGGAGGCCACTCCCCGAGTCACTTCTTAGTAGCAAAGACCGTGCTTCCATACTAGGCGGAGGGTAATGCAAGTGGATGCTTTTATTTCTGAGGTTCCTTCCATGGCTCCAGTTAACTGCATCGACAGCCAAATAAAACTAACAAACCCCACTTGAAATAAAATTAAGCTGTCTGCTTCCTTTAAAAAAACAAGCCACCCACACTTTTCTCCGTATCCCTTTTCTATCCCATGACACATGGTCCCTGAAGAGAAACTACGCAAGGGAGGCACCGTAAGGGTGGGGCTCTGGGGAGAGCATGCATAAGCTACTAGGGAGGCCTGGGTGGTTCAGCACTGGTCCTGGGGGTTGGGGGCAGGAGGAATACTGGATGAGATCGGTGTCCCAGGATTGTGCCTAAGAGGACAGACCTAGAGTGTCTGGACTCTGCCCAGACCCAGTGGGCTGGAAAGCATGTGGGGTCCAAAGATTTGGGTCCAATCCAGCAGTCGCGTGACTATCCACAAAGGGGAGACTCAGACAGACCTGTGCCCTGGAGGAGCAGTGATTTTATTGAGAATGTATCCACTTTTCTGGGTGCCTCTCCTGCTGCCTTGAACCCAGCCAGCACCCCCAACCCAGCCTCTCCCTAGCACTGCTGCTTAGGGCAGCTCGGAATACTGTAAGGATGGCCACCTTGGCTGCACCCGTCTTTGGTTCTTTAGGACGTCCAGCCAGGAAGTTGCTCCAAACCCTCCCCTCCAGAAGAGGCGGAGAACCATAGGGGCAGGTACAATGCTGCCAGAGTTTTCAGTATTTCAGACTTCAACCCGGATGTTATCTTAAAGGAGGGATTTTATTTTTCATTTAATTTCCTCTTTCAAAAACCACCTAAGAAAGAGGACATTGAGCACTGGCACATCAAGGCAAATGTTATTTCAGCGAGAGACTGACAGGCATGTCTCTAGCTACAGAACAGCTGGTTTATGTGTCTCTGGAGTTCCATTCGGACACAGCCAAAGCTACCAGCCAGCAAGAAATAAAAGCTTCCTTACATACAGAAACAAACAATATACAGTATGAGCAAGACAGTGAGATGCATGGCCATGTTCCCCAAACACACACACTCTCTCGTGTCCATAACTAGAGTCCTGGGTCTTGGTTCACACTCTATGTGCACCATCTGCTAAAAGTAAGATTCTGAAACAAAGGGCCAGGGAAGCATATGGAAGCCTCACTGATTCGAAGGATGCCACTCCCAAGACACTTCTTCTTAGCAGCAAAGACAGTACTTCCGATGAATATTAAAAAAATTAAACTTTGCAGAGCAGCGGGGACCTTGCTTATAGATGCAATGAGATAGGAGGCTGTTGCTTGAAACGTCCCCTCATCCAATAAAAGTTTAAACAGAATAACAAGACACTTACAAAATATTAGTGAGACAGTCGCCCCCACGCTTAACAAATCAGGAAGCTTCAAGATTAGTTTGATTAATGAGTCAGAGACTTTCACAGACCAAAATATGCTCAAGTTGTCAGCTGAACATGAAGCAGCTGAGGGCAAAGTTCATATAAAATGGTCTCACAATGCTCCAATCAAGGATGTACACTTAATTTCCATATGTCTGCTGACAGATATCTGGCGCCATGTAGGAAGGCTGCTATTTGCAAAACCTCTTTGGAAGTACTTCCACTTTTGTGCAGACTTTTTTCTACTTATGATTCCCAAACATAATCAAGCCCATCAGTGCCGCCTATCACACAAGGCCGCATCAGTATCACGGTCCCCAATGATACAACAGCCACTGCAAACAGCAAAGCTAAGGGCTGAGCGTACGTATAGTGCCCTTTATGTTAAAATGTAACTACATACTCATGTATAATTAATATTCTATGGAAATGTACATCAAATCACATCATTAAGAGCACGGGCAAGGTGACAATTCAGCAGATACAAGAAAGGTGGGTACCAATCCCCTCTTTCAGGTTACCTTCTGCCTGCAGGATGACATCACAGAATACATCTGCCCTCTGCTGGCGATGGAGCTGCAGGAACGCCATGCGCAGGAGGCGGGAGTTCCGATAGAGAATCTTAGAACCGGCCACAGGGGAGCACATGTCAGCAGAGCCTCCCGCTCGTTACCAGACACCAGATTCCCTGCAAACAGAACACAGTCCTGGGAACGCAGCCGGCTCTATCTAGCAGAGCTCCCTTGGTGGATTTGGTACTCCTAAAAGTGAAAGACTGGAGGCAGGAAGTGAGCCTATGCAAGCTTCTGCCAAACCATCTCCCCCTGGAAGGGCAGTGACTGTTATAAACTATTTTATTCCTGGCTCAATGATAAATTGGGAGGGAGTCAGTGAAGAGCCACAAGGATGATTAAGGGATTGGAAAAATACACCTTAGAGTGAATGACTCAAGGAGCAAAATCTATTTATCTTAACAAAGAGAAGGTTTAAGGGTGATTTGATCACAGGTTATGAGAACTACCTGGGGACCAAAAATCTGATAATTGAGGGCTCTTCAATCTAGCAGACAAAGATCTGATAAGTTCCAATGGCTGGAAGTTGACGCTAGCCAAATTCAGACTGGAAATAAGGTGGACAATTTTAACAGTGAGGGTAATTAACCATTGGTACAACTTACTACGCCTTGTGATGGATTCTCTACCACTGGCAATTTTTCATTCAAGATGGGATGTTTTTCTAAAAGATCTGTTTTGGTTCAAACAGGAATTAATTCAGGGAAATTCTCTGGCCTGTGTTATACAGGAGCTCAGACCAGATTATCACAATGGTCCCTGCTAGCCTTGGGATCTATGTATTATCCATGTGCTACTTTCCCTGAGGTAGTGTTGATATATTTAACTAGCAGGGGGCACGGAGCAGAGACTCTCACAGAAAAGAGTATTGAATGGTACCGAAATATATTTTTTCCATAATTCAGTACACAGCCTGTCACCTCTGGGTCACTGGCCCCCACCCAGCCAGCTCAGGGGATTGGGGAAACAGATAGGGAGTCAGTCACCAATGGGCACTGGTTCCAATCCGGCTCAGGGTTGGGGGAACTGGATAGCTCACAGACTGCCACGTGGAGTCTCTCACCCCCCTTCGGTGAGGAAGTGGATGACTTGGCTTGGGGAATTAGCGAATGGGATAGAGAACTTCCTCTCTAGAGCGGATTCCAAACCAGCCCCAGGTTGGGGCAGGGAACAGCTGGCTTCAGAGCATCAGGGAACGGGACAGGGAGAATGGCTCCACCATTGCAATGCTCAATTGTCTCAAGAGACTGGCAAGTAGGATATGGACCTTTCCCTATATGGCCTCATCTACACTCCGAATTGCAGGCAATTCTCCCACCATTTGTCTAACGCCACCGCTGCTCCACCGGCCCTAGCAATGGTGGGAGCACTAAGGTCAGCCACCATCATGACTCTGTTCTGAAGTAAGTCAGATGACTCAGGGGTAAAAACGCAAGCAGGTCTACAATAATGTCCCTGCTGCTGCCACCACTGCTTGACCAACAGTGCAGATACAGCCTAGGGCACGAGGACAGAGGAGACCCAGTTCAAT
Organism: Terrapene triunguis; assembly: GCF_002925995.2. Lineage (NCBI taxonomy): Eukaryota > Metazoa > Chordata > Testudines > Emydidae > Terrapene > Terrapene triunguis. The sequence goes on from NW_020665277.1 coordinate 5,714,631, forward strand.
TCCCTGCTTTACCACAGACACCTGGTGTGACCTTGGGTAAATCACTTAGCTTTTCTGTGCATCAGTTCCCCATCGATACAATGGGGACAACTGCGCTGCCCAGCTTCACATGGGTGTGGTGAGAACAAATACATTAAAGGTGCTCAGATACTAGAGTGACGGAGTCTGTGTAATTAACTAAGGCCTTGACTACAAGGGAAAGTTTTCTGCTGTATCCTAAGGTGTGAATTTAAACCAGCATAGTTATACCAATTATATAATTACAACTGATGCACACATGGACACTTTAAGGGCTGCTCTACAGTTTTTGTACATGGCAGGGGTGTGGGTTTTTTTTAACTGGCAGCGTTATACCGAGACAATACCTAGCATGGATGGAGTTCTCCCTGCATAGCTTATTCCCTTTCCCATACAGGAATAGCTATAAGCACTTTTATACTAGTATACTAATAGATAGTCTTATACAGGGCTTTTTGTCAGTAGATCTCAAAGGAGGTCAGTATCATTAACCCCATTTTACAGATGGGGAAACTGAGACACGGAGAGGTGAAGCGACTTGGACAAGGTCACCCAGCAGGCTAGTGGCAGAACCAGGAATAGAACCCAGATTTCGCAAGTTTCAGTCCAGTGATCTCTCCACTAGGCATAAATGCAGCCACACAAGTGGTCTGTATCGCTTTAACTATACCAGTAGTGTTAAACGGATACTTTTGTGTGTGGACAATGGCTTATTCTGGGGCGAGGGTGGCCTTTGTTCAGTTTAGCTTATGTTGTTCAGGAAGGTGTTCCTGCTTAAACAAAAAAAAAAAAAGTCACTTTTATATAGGAATAAGAGTCTACACATCATCAATAGAACTGTATCAGTATAACTGGCAAGACTTTCCCACATAGACAAGCCCTGGATAGATAGATATTGTAGGCAGGGCGAACCATCCATAAGCATCCATTTTTGCTGGTTCAGCTTTCCCTGGTTTCAAAACAGTGATAAGCTCTACCCATACAAACTATCTATCCCTAGTAGTCACACGGCGCCCATCGCAGCAATATCTGATTGCTTCACAATCTTTATTGTATTTAGCCTCCCAATATACCTGTGAGGTTATCCCATTGTACAGATGGGAAACGGAGGCAAAAATGAGGCTGAGGCTACACCTAAAAACTTAGGTAGACCTAGCTATGTCGCTCAGAGATATAAAAAATTCACACCCCTGAGATATAGTTAAACCAATTTAAGAATTTTTCCATCAACCTACCTACCGCCTCTTGAGGAAGTGCATTTACTACAGCAGGGGTCGGCAACCTTTCAGAAGTGGTGTGCCTAGTCTTCATTTATTCACTCTAATTGAAGGTTTCACGTGCCAGTAATATATTTTAACGTTTTTAGAAGGTCTCTTTCTATAAGTCTATAATAGAAAACTAAACTATTGTTGTATGTAAAGTAAATAAGGTTTTTAAAATGTTTAAGAAGCTTCATTTAAAATTAAATTAAAATGCAGAGCCCCCTGGACCGGTGGCCAGGACCCGGGCAGCGTGAGCGCCACCAAAAATCAGCTCACGTGCCGCCTTTGGCACGCGTGCCATAGGTTGCCTACCGATGTACTACAGTGATGAAAAAACCCCTTCTGTTGCTGTAGTAAGCATCTACACTACAGCGGCGCAGCTGTGCTGCGGTATCGCTTGTAGTGTAAACAAAGCCTAAGTCACTTGCCCAAGGTCATACAGGGGGGTTGTGGCTAAGCAGGGAATTCAACCTGGGTCTCCTGAGTGTCCTAACCACTAGAGCATCCTTCCTCTCATGGCTTTACCAGTGCAGCTACCCCCATGTCTGTAATTGGAGCAAATCTCTAACTCATCCTAAGCTCCCCTCACATTTTAGTGTCAAGACACCTTCAGTGCTGAGATGTAATTAGACACTGGTTTGTTACCACCAACCCCTGCTTGTTTTCTTTCGGGGATAAATTGCCCCACCCAGATCCCCACCCCCTTTCTGCTGCTGAGGAAGGGAGCAACAGTAATGGGGTACCTGTTATTTAGGTTAATGGAGTGTGCACAGGGATGTTGGAAAGCTGGGGGCTGCCAAACACTAGGAATCTTAAGAGCCACCCGGGTGTGGTGGCAGCATTGAGGATGGGAGCCAGCCAGAGACGGGACAGGTGCTGCCAAGACACAGATAAGAAACATGGACGTCTCAGCATAAGAGGCAAAAGGATCCCGACATTCTTTTGGCCACAGACCCCTTCCTCCCCTCTCCTAATACACAACACATTGCTCAGAGAGTTGCAACCCATGCAAGGGGCTTCCCCTCACAACCATTCCCTGCTACTCCAAAAAGATCCACATTCCTTCTCCATTCCAGTACACCACCCAGCTCCTGCATTGAAGGGGGTCTATTCCCTCTTCATTATTGCGCTCCCCCCCACTAAGGGAGCTCAATTCCCCCCACAGCTGCCTCTCATACACAAGAGAGGACTCCATTCTCCCATAGTCAGCCCCTCACACACATACTAAGCAGAGCTCCATTTCCCCCCTCACACACTAAGGGGGGGGGCTCCCTTCCCCCACCATTCCCCCCCACTAAGGGGGGGCTCCATTTCCCTCCCCCGACTGAGACATGCTCTATTCCCTGCACCCCAATCATCTGCCTCCTGAACGGTGCCCACCGACCCCTCTCTGCAGCCCTCCTTTACTGCTACTGCTGCTGCTGCAAACTCCAGCTCCTGCAAGACTCAGCACGAGCCCCTCCCTAGCGCCTGCACGCGCGCCACGCCTCCGATGGAACCTTCCCCGGGAAGGGACGTGGCTCCTCCTCCCCGCCGAGCCCAGTAACAGCCCTTTCATTGGCCAGACGCTCCGGCCAATCACAGTGGAGGAGGTGTTTTGGCGGGAGGAGTTCGAAGGGAGCCGTTGCCCCTGAGGAGAATGGCGGGTGGGAGAAGGGGAGTTTGCTGGATCTCAACCCAGTGAGCCGGGGAGCTCCAGGTCCCAGCCCCTGCCAGTCAGTGCCCACCCTGGCCACCAAAACCACATGTCCCCAGTCCCCTGAAGCCAAATGGGGACTCCCTGCTCCAGGCCAGCCCCAACCCACCAGAGCTTGGGTGTTTCGCTTAAAGACCCAGCTCCTGGAGTCCCGTGATTTTTTTCAAGACTCTCAGTTTGCATTTCATTTCTAGCCCTTACGATTGTGCACAAATGCTCGAAAATGTGACACCCACTTGCAAGGGCTCAGACATCTAAAAGCAGAGAAAATGAACCCAAAGTGTGTGGATTTAAAATCTACAACTCAGGATTTTTAGGCCAATCTTATGATTTTGGAGACCCTGACTCATGGCGTTTGAACGCTTGGGGCTTATGATGCTGCAGACCCAGAGCCCAGTCACTGGTCCT
>NW_020665277.1:5718024-5727985 GCF_002925995.2 Terrapene triunguis
ACTGGGCCTGCCTGGCAGCGTCCACCCTGGCCATCACCGCCATGTCAATAGTACAATCAAGCACATGGGGAATTCCTTGCCCCTGTCCCAAAACTTAATCGCTGGACCTGTTCCATCAGTGCCCATACGGAAGGAGCACAACATTCCCCTTACAGACCCGCAGCCCCGCCGCACTTGCTGAGCATGGCTCTATTTGTGACTCTGACAAGATGGGTCACTGAGTTGCCAGGCGTGATTTTCGACTGGAACAACTGGACAAAAAGGGACCCTGGTGGCTCCGGTCAGCACTGCTGACTGGGCTGTTAAAAGTCCTGGAAGTGGCCAGCATGTCTGTCCCCTAGGCACAGGGGCGGCCAGGAAGCTCCATGCACTGCCCCCACCTTGAACGCCAGCTCCGCAGCTCCCATTGGCCAGGAACCACAGCCAATGGGAGCAGGGCCAGTGCAAGGATATTTTGCGCCCTAGGCAAAACTTCCACCTTGTGCCCCCCCTCCCCCTCCTCTCCCCCCGGAGCATCGCCTAGTGGTTACACCAGCCCTGAATGGGAGCTGTGGGGGTGGCGCCTGTGGGCGCAGGAAGCATGCACTGCGCTGAGCCCCCTGGCCCCTCTGCCTAGGGGCCAGACATGCTAGCCGCTTCCAGGAGCAGTGTGGAGCCAGGGCAGGTAGGGCGCCTGCCTCAGCCCAATTGCACCACTGACCGGGAGCTGCCTGAGGTAAGCGCCGCCCAGCCAGAGCCCGCACCCTGAATCCCCTCCCGCACCTCAACCCCTACCCCAGCCCTGAGCCCCCTCACGCACCCAAACTCCCTCCCAGAGCCTGCACCCCTTCCTATACCCCAGCTCCCTGCTTCAGCCCAGAGCCCCCTCCTGCACCCTGAACCCCTCATTTCTGGCCTGACCCCAGAGCCCACACCCGCAGCTGGAGCCCTCACCTCCTCCCACACACCAAACCTCTGCCCCAGCCCAGTGAAAGTGAGTGTGGGGGGGCTGGAATAAGTGGGGGGGGGCTCAGAGAAGGGGTGGGGCAGGGGCATTGCAGCGGGGCAGGGCAAGGGTGTTTGGTTTTGCGCAATTAGAAAGTTGGCAACCCTATGGGTCAGGAATCTCGAGTTGGGTCCTCCTACTGCCTGACTCTGGGCCCATTTCTCACTCCAGGTCGGCGGGGGAGAGAGAGGAAACATGGCTTTAAGATTTAAACCACATTTGCACCTCCCAGTATTCTGGGCTTCTCCAGCCCCCAATATAAATTAGAGTCGCCTCAGGGCTGCTCTGATTCACAGTCAACCTGCCCATGGTCTCCTAGGGACTGTGAACAGCTGAGAATAATGAGACATGAACCAGGACATCACCTGTATTTTCTGGCATAAAGCCATTCCACAATCTATATACCAATGCCTTACACTGGGGTTATTTTCACCTATAAGGCAACAATTATAATGTAGCCCCAAATTAAGTGAGATTGGCTAGTTTTGAGGGAGGGGAAGTCAGGGTAGTGTTAAAGGTGACATAGTCGTTATAGCACCGGACTAGAACTCTGAAGACCTCGGTCCCATTTCTGGCTCTGGCATTGCCCTGCTGGGGGACCATGGGCAAATCATGTCCCCTCTATGTGCCTCAGTTTCCCCATCTGCAAAATGGGAATAAAAATATTGCCCTTCTTTGTAAAGCACTTTGAGATCTACTCATGACAAGCACTACAGAAGCGCTAGGTATTAGTTGTTATCATTTCACTGCTAAGACACTAGTTCCAGTCTGTCCCAGATTAACTTTCAGCAGAATTTAGCCTCCTATGTGACTTCAGGAGCTTTTGATAGTAGGAAGTAGGAATTAGGCTCCTAAGTCACTTATTATTATTATTATTATACAATGGCTGTAATTAAGATTCCCCTGAATCTTTTCTCATCACTCTATGAAATAAGAATTGTCACTCTTTGCATGTGTCTAGATTTAAGAAGTTCTGTTCCAGTGTAACTGCTGAGGGCTGCTAGAATAGATACTCTGTATGCCACCTAGCCCAGTGCCACACTTGGAAACCATTTTGTCGATGGCAATGGACAGCAAACCAGTTATATCGCTGCATTCACCCATCTTAGGAATGTTCCCAGGGTGAGGCACGTGGTGTTTTATATACCACAGAGCTGCACACTGTTGCCACTCAAGCAGTAGTACTAGATGTCGTAATGAATAATATGGTTAGTCAGGAAAGGGATCGCTAAGAGCCCAATGAAACTGATCTGACACCATCTATTTCCTAGGGCACACCCTTACAATTGGTCCTCCACCTCCAAGCAGCTCGAGTTCCCTCATTTTTGTCTGCATAATGTAGTGGTCAGATCATAATCAGACAGATCATCACAATCAAAATAGAGATTAAAAGCATATATGCATCTTTCTGTGTGCTCCCTGTAGCCACTTGGCACAAATGTTTTGGAGGCCTGAGGCTCTGTAGACTCGTGCTGACAAAGATGTGCTGTTGTCCACACATGGAGGTTGAAGTCTCTCGGAACCAAAAGTGTAGAGGACATAATTACCAAAGCAGATACCATGCTCTGCATTTCTTCTCATTCATGCTATTGCTCATCTTCATGGTCCTGTAGGCCAGTGAGCCAGAAGGCCAGGGTTAAAGACTGGAGCCTAGAGTTAGCAGACTGTTCTCATTGCATTAACTCCTTGTAGCCTACAGGGCCACATCTTGGGAAATGCACCTCCTATGTGGCACAGTTCACAAACATTCCTTTTCCTCTGCTTAGATATTCTGTGGCAGTGTAAAGATGAAAGGCCATGAGTGTATTCTTAGCAGAGGTTTTGAGTTATATTGTCCAGACATTCTGTGGGACATGGCACCATGAAGATGACTGTATCACATGAAAAATGTTCTACACATCTTATGATGGTTACTAAGACAGGAAGTCCATCAACTGCTGTGGAGAAACAGTAGGAGTACATCTCATGTTACTCTGTTTGTGAAGTGGTCAGGGCTCTAAAGTAGGGTGACCACCCATCCCTAATTGGGTGGGACAGTCCCAAAATGTACATTTCAAGGCCTGGTCCTGGGCTGAATGACTCCAGCATGGCATTTGTCCTGGATTCCCTGTGGCGCCACTCCACATCTGCCCAAAGCTCAGGGGCGGTGCCAGCCTCTTCTCAGTAGGGGGTGGTGAGCGCTGAGGTGGGCCTTAGCCCCTCCTCACCACCAGGCCCCGCCCCCTGCTCCTCCTCTTCCCCCCGAGGCCTTGCCCCTGGCCAGGTCAGAAGCCGGAGCCGGGCACTCAGGGAGCCTGGGACACATGGGGAGTTCCAAACCCTCCACCCGCCATGGATGGCAGGCCATGGGGGACAAGGCCAGGGGCTGCTCTTGGGCACCCCGCCCAGGGCAGGTGAAGGGTCCAGGGCTCTCCACAGCAGCCTGGTCTCCCTGGGCGGCTCTTACCACTGCCCAGCTCTCGCTTCCGGCCTGGTCAGGGAGTGGGGCCACAGAGGGGGGCGGGGCTCCTGCATGTGTCCCGTTTTTGCATTTTGAAAAGGTGGTCACTCTATTCCCAAGTCAAAAATCCTCCCTGGAATCCCTTCTGGGTAGGTTGGCAGAGTGGGCCACTTTGGAATCAGATTCATTATCATCTTTGTCCCCTGCTGGAAAGTGACTTAGAGCAGCCTCTTAACATGTCAGTTTCACATGTCCCCCTTTTAGGTGACAACAGCCTCCATTGAAAATCCTGGGTGCAAAACAAATGGTGGACCCTTTGGTTGAAGGGGTCTTTGAAATTTCCAACAATATGCAGTTCTAATTCTCCTTATCCCAAAGCCCGGGGGATAATGCCTGCTAAACAACAGAAGCAATAGTCAAGGTGTGAACTACACCTCCCCTCTCTCTCTTCTATTGTGTTATCTTCCAGGCCTAGAGGGGTTATTAACATTATTATGCAGCCTGAAAAACAATGGCTTGTCTGGAGACAAGACACTTCCTCTCTTTTTTATTGTTTAAACTGTTGTCTTTACTCTCTCTTAGAACCTTGATTTTTCCAGCAATGGTCTCTTTGTTCTTTATCACTAGACTCCCCCATCCTGCTGCTGGAGAAGGAAGGAGATTGCAGAAGGAGGGGGTTCCTCAGCCTCTCCATTCTTAGAATATTTCAATTTTTTATTTCTCAGCCTCCCTTCCTCTGTTACAAAGGGAAGAGTGAGGGCTGGGGAGAAGGACGGGGATGGGAATCAGACCCATGGGTAGGGAGACCTGGAAAGAGGAAGAGGAGTTGAAGGGGCTGCATTATAGTGGAGTGGAACAGAAAGGGGAAGAGATTTCTGTCAGTCCTGCAGTCAGTTGGGCATTTGAGCTAAAGGTGTGTGAAAGTTTAATAGAAACTTGAGGGCCCATATAAGCAGCTACTACAGTCTGATTGTCAGATTTCAAAGGGTTAGTACAGACAAGTCTGTGTACTAAGAAAACCGAGGTACAGCAGGCGGTGGCACTGGTAGTTCTGTAGGTGGCACTCTTCCCTCTGAGACTGAGTCAATATTGGCCCTATGCTGCAATACAGGGATTGGGGCTGCTGAGCTGCTGGAAGTGTGGTCTTTCTGGTAAGACATGAAGGTAGTGTTTTTTGTTTTCGTTGTTTTTGTGGATACAGACTAACACGGCTACCCCTCTGATACTTGACAAGGTAGTGGTGTTGACTTCGGGGTTCTAGCAAAATTCCAGCTCAGAGTGGCAATGTTGGTCTAGAGTTTAGCAGAGAGGACTGGGAGTCAGGTAACCTGGATTCTATTCCTTAGTGTAGCATTGACTTTTGTGATGCTGCTGGACAGGTCTTTTAACCTCTCTGTGCCAGAGTTTCTTTATCTGCAAAATGAAAATAATATTACACACCGTACAGCACCTTGAAAGGTGCTACAGAAGTGCAAAGTTATTATTATTATTATTTATTAGTACTTTCATCTTCCTAAATCCCCCCTGCCCTCTTGAGGGGATACAGGATTCTTCTTCACTTCCTGTCCTAAACTGTTATATAGCTTTGCTCTGTTGCCTTGCTCCCTTCCAGAGGTGGCTGCATTTCAGTGGTGATGAATAATGCTATGTAAATGTAAAATTTTATTAATTGTTATTAAATAGTATTACTACAAAAAGATGTAAAATTTCCCCATGATACTAACCACATTTCTTCCAACATTTCCAGACTGCAGTGGGATGGTAGTTGTCTGCCATGATGATAGTTCTCTGAAAACATATGCTCAATGTGTTGCGACAGCCAAAAAAGCTAACAGAATATTAGGAACCACTAGGAAAAGGATAGATAATAAGACAGAAAATATCATAATGCCACTATATAAATCCATGGTACGCCCACACCTTGAATACTGCATGCAGTTTTGGTCACCTCATCCCAAAAATAAAGACATATTAGAATTGAAAATGATATATAGAAAGGCAATGAAAATGATTAGGGATATGGAACAGCTTCCCTGTGAAAACAGATTAAAAGACTGGGACTGTTCAGCCTAGAAAAGAGACAGCTAAGGGGGGGGATATTCATAGATTCATATTCATAGATTCTAGGACTGGAAGGGACCTCGAGAGGTCCTCGAGTCCAGTCCCCTGCCCGCATGGCAGGACCAAATACTGTCTAGACCATCCCTGATAGACATTTATCTAACCCACTCTTAAATATCTCCAGAGATGGAGATTCCACAACCTCCCTAGGCAATTTATTCCAGTGTTTAACCACCCTGACAGTTAGGAACTTTTTCCTAATGTCCAACCTAGACCCCCCTTGCTGCAGTTTAAGCCCATTGCTTCTTGTTCTATCCTCAGAGGCTAAGGTGAACAAGTTTTCTCCCTCCTCCTTATGACACCCTTTTAGATACCTGAAAACTGCTATCATGTCCCCTCTCAGTCTTCTCTTTTCCAAACTAAACAAACCCAATTCTTTCAGCCTTCCTTCATAGGTCATGTTCTCAAGACCTTTAATCATTCTTGTTGCTCTTCTCTGGACCCTTTCCAATTTCTCCACATCTTTCTTGAAATGCGGTGCCCAGAACTGGACACAATACTCCAGCTGAGGCCTAACCAGAGTAGAGTAGAGCGGAAGAATGACTTCTCGTGTCTTGCTCACAACACACCTGTTAATACATCCCAGAATCACATTTGCTTTTTTTGCAACAGCATTACACTGTTGACTCATATTTAGCTTTTTCTAAAAAATTTTGCATATTTTTTCTCTTACTTAATTGGCCTCTCAGAGTTGGTAAGACAACTCCCACCCGTTCATGCTCTCTGTATGTGTGTATATATATCTCCTCAATGTTTCACTCTATATGCATCCGAAGAAGTGGGTTGTAGCCCACGAAAGCTTATGCTCTAATAATTTGTTAGTCTCTAAGGTGCCACAAGTACTCCTGTTCTTTTTGCATATTTAGCTTGTGGTCCACTATAACCCCTAGATCCCTTTCTGCCGTACTCCTTCCTAGACAGTCTCTTCCCATTCTGTATGTGTGAAACTGATTTTTTCTTCCTAAGTGGAGCACTTTGCATTTGTCTTTGTTAAACTTCATCCTGTTTAACTCAGACCATTTCTCCAATATGTTAGGGACTATACAATTATGAAAGGTAGGGAGGGCTGTACTAAACCAATCACTGATGTGTTGTTCCCTGCACTCTCCCTCTTGTTTTTTTTCCTGTGAAAGGTGTAATGATGAAACAAAAGCCAGCCCCTGTTTACAGACAACGACCCCAGAGACCACTCTTTCTGTGAGTGCTGTCAGAGGGGATGGGGGGACATCCGCAATGCGCCCAGTCTTCATTCCAGAACGAGCTCAAGCTCTGAGGGCTGACTGGGCACCAGGTCCAGGAGTCTTGGTCCTATTTCCACTTGTCGCTCGCAGCTTGATGTGAAGGGCAGTGATGCCCAGCTCCTCGCTGCTGCAGAGCTAACAATGGCCTGCTGCACTCCCCTCTTGGTAGCCCTTTGATTTGGTGCTGGAAGAAAAGAAGGAGGAGAAGGGTGTTCTTAGTTCCCCTCCATAGTGGGATGGGGAGGAATTTACAGGCTCCAAGGCCCAGATCCTCATGGAAGTTTGTGAATCTGCAGCAGATCGGAGTGTTGATTTCATAATCTCACTGTAGGGAGGTTTTTCCAGATAATCGTCCTAGATGCTTTCTTTTTTAATGTCATCCCATTCCCCTTTGCTATCCCCCTGTGTACCTCCCTCTTTCTCTCCCTCATTGGGGATTACTCTCTTCAAATGTTTGCAGGCTGTTATTATTATCACTTACTCCTTGCTTAACCAAGCTATACATATTTATCTCTTTAATCTTTCCCCATCAATCAGTCTCCTCTTCATTCCTCATCTCCTCCGGCTTGTCAATATCTTTCTGGTAACATGGTGCTCAGAACAGAATACATTCACCCCTGATTCTTGGAATCCGGCAGACTTGGAACCAGAGGGTGGGGGACAAAGTGGCTTTATGTCACCTTTATGTCTAGATTCTGAGGCCAGCTGGGAAGAGGGGCAGGGTGTGGCATTGAGCTATGTAGACTCTACATCACTTGGGATTCCCCCTAGGCTTGGGGAATTCCTAGGCAGCTATTTAATCCAGTATTACAACCCCTTTGTGCTGTGGACCCAAGAATCAGCTCCAATATTCCAGATGTGGTTACACCCAGGTCCACAGATAAGGCTGTCACCTTCCTGTCTTGTGAGGTGATGTACTCAGCCCCAAATCACTCCAGCTTCTTTTCCTTCCAGCTCATGTCTCCCCTTCATTGCGTATTAGACTTCTTCTTTGAGTGCTTGTTCATGTCGATTTCAATCAGGTGTGTGCGCGTCGCGTGCACGGTTGTCGGAAACTTTTTCCCTTAGCAGCCCACGTCGGGTCGGCTAGGGAGCCCCCTGGAGTGGCACCCTCATGGTGCTCAATATATGACCCTGCCAATCCGACCCCCCTTCAGTTCCTTTTTACCGTCTGTGGCGGCGTTGGAACTGTGTTTTGCTTGCTTGCAAGTGTTCCCTTAGGCTATTACCTAGTCCTACCCAGTTTTTGTTTTAGTAGTTAGTTTATTGTTACCTGTAGTTAGTATAGACTTGGTGAGTGGGATCGTTTCTCCCGTCACCCCGCCTTGGGCTTCAGCGCATGCCTCAAGCCCAAGTATTTAAATCTTTTGGTGTATGCAGAAAGCCTATGCCCCATAGTGATCCCCACGACTCGAGCCTGAGGTGTCTAGGGAGGTGCTGCAAGATTGTAAGGCTTTCAAGTCCAGAACTAGAAAGGAACGCGACTTCCGTTTAAAGCAGTTGTTAATGGAAACCACACTCCGTCCAGCAGCACCTGACTGCCAAGGCCTGGGCCTGAGCTCAGTGTGGAGCGCCCCCGTGTTGGTCCACAAATCGGTACCGAGGAAGGACTCTGGTGCGAGAGACCCTCGGTACCGAAGATCCCCGGTACCACAGAAGGCGGACAGAGGGTGCTCTTCTCAGAGAGCGAGACCATCAGGGGAGGCTTTGCTGCTCCAGAGGAAGCCGTCAACTCTGGTGCCCCAGTCGGCACCGTTGAGCTCGGCACTCAGTGACTCTCTGGCAGGGCAGTGCCTGGTGGAGGCGTTGGAGCCCCCCTGCACCCAGGACACTTTCGAGGCTGCCAAGGAGCTTATAGAAATTACTGCGCCTCAGCCCCTTACTGTTAGAGAGAAGCCTCCGGCACTGCCTAGACCGGTGCTGTCTAGAGGCAAGCCCGCGATGATGAGACTCCTCGTCGCCAGACCAGCACCGTTCCTGGCACTGTTCCTGGTCTCCATCACCGCAACACTCCCTGGCACCGGCCTCGGTACAAGATTGCCCGGGGCCAGGAGCGCAATGATCTATGTGTCTGGCACCGAGGGGTCGGCACTGATCGCGAACACCCTTGCTGGGCTGGCACCGACACAGCACCGGAGCACAGCAGCCATTGTCTGGCACCAGTCTTGGTCGTGGGACAGCCGGTGCCGATCCTCAACACGATCATCGCAGCACCGACCCCTGACTTCCTCTTCATGGCACCGACCGCCGGCTCAGGGGTTGTCGGCACTGGGATCCTCGGACTCTGAGGTCGACTCCTATTACTCGAGGTGCAGTAGACATAGGTCAGATAAGCGCCCAGGGGCTGCTCTAGGCACCAGCAAAGCAAGCACGTGCTTGGGGCAGCCCATTTGCAGGGGCGGCAGGGATCCAGCATGGGAGCTGAGAACCAACAGGGGGCCCTGGGAGCTGTAGTTCCTTGGTTAGCTCCCTGCCTATAGAGCCAGCCCTGGAGCAGGGAAAGAACTACATTTCCCAGCATTCCCTTGGCCACTACCAACAGGAAAGAGGGGGAGGGAGTGAGGAAGCTGAGACCTCATGCTGCAGCCTGTGAATGGAGAGCTGCACTGTGAAGGGTAGGGATACCATATTTTAACATTCAAAAAATAGGAGACTTCACGGGGAGGGAGGGTAGCCCCACCCTGCCACCATCCACTCCCTCTGTCTGCCCCGCACAGAAACCCCAACCCATCCAACCCCCCTGCTCCCTGATCACCCCCTCCCGGGACCCCTGCCCCAACTGCCCCCCAAGACCCCACCCCCTATCTAAACCCCATTGATCCTTGTCCCCTGATTGCCCCCCCCGGGACCCCACCCCCTATCTAAGCCTCCCTTCTCCTTGTCCCCAACTGCCCCCTCCTGAGACCCCCCCCAACTTCCCCCCTAGGACCCCACCCCCTACCTGTCCCCTGACAAACCCCTGGGACTCCCATGCCTATCCAACTGCTGCCTGTTCCCTGACTGTCCCCCCCGAACCCCTGACCCATCCAACCCCCCCCTGCTCCCTGTCCCTTGACTGCCCCCCTGGAACCCCCTAACCCTTCTCCAACCCCCCAGCCCCCTTACCGTGCCACTCAGACCATACATGCTGCCGTGCTCCCCTGCGGAGCCACAGCCCCCCCCCCCCTCCCCCCC
>NW_020665277.1:5728085-5814558 GCF_002925995.2 Terrapene triunguis
CAGATTTGAACACCTCAAAATTCAGGAGTGCTCAAGCTCAGTTTGGGCAGCTGTTACTTCATTTCTCCCAAATCAAATATACTGATCCACTGTAACTTGCTGTAGAAAAAGTAGGATAAAATTGAGCAAGAAATGCTTCCCAGTGGTTATTAGGACTGGAATTGCTATTTTCAACAGCCATTGCCTTTTTGTTTGTTTGTTTGTTTAAAAGGAAGACAGTGATATTGCATTGGCAAATTCCCCATAGAAACAAAGAATGGAACAAAAAAATAATAAAGGCACCTCAACTTTTCCTCCTTTATGTAGGACAGTCTTATAATATGCATCCAGATATCCTCCAGTCACACAAGCTGAAAATTGTTCCACTTTACTGCAGTTCTGTAACCATATGGGAACCAATCCTGTCTGTGTTCTGTGCACATCCAAAATTCCTGCTGAATGACCTGCCCTGGGAGCGAGTTATCAGTGACCCAGGGCTGAGGCAGAAGGAGGGTGCGGGGGGGTGAGCCCAGGGCTGGGGCGGCAGGAGGTGTGTGTGTGTGTGGCAATGGTGGGGGGGGGTAGAGGGGAGCCCAGACCTGGGGCAGCAGGGTGTGTGTGTGTGTGGGGGGGAGAGCCCAGGGCTGGGGCGGCAGGGGGGTGTGGGTCAGGGGGGGAGAGCCCAGGGCTGGGGCAGCAGGGGTCTGTGGGTGGTGGGGGAGAGCCCAGGGTTGGGGCAGCAGAGGGGTGCGGTGAGGAGCACAGGGCTGGGACGGGGGGCAGCCAATTTTTTTTTTGCTTGGGGCGGCAAAAAACCTAGAGCCAGCCCTGTAAGCGCTGGACACACGTACAGTTTCCCTGGCAGCCACAGTGGCTGCCTGCCATGCAATGGCCCTTTTGGACCCCTTAGGCTTACCATCAGGCCCAGGGTACCCCTTCGAGGGTTTCTAGGTTGGTGGCATCGGGACGTCACCTTTCCCAGTCACCAATGGATAGACCTGCCTCTCGGGTTACAGAAGCAACCCTCTCCAGACTGCCCCCTCATACTACTGAGGAGACAGTGGAACCGGCTCCAGACCCACCTGTAGCCCAGGTCACATCCAACTGTGTCGAACCACTGGACAAGTCCAATGCAATCCAGGAGTAACCCGAGCAGATAGAGGGCCACGAGGACCCTGTACCCCGACTCGCTTCCTTGTCATCCTTGCCTGATGAGGCGGCGGCAGGAGCGTCAGCTTCAGTCCTCTGCCCATTGACCACAGGGCGCTCCAGGACCTGCTCCGCCACATTGCCCGTAACATAGGCCTACAGGTGCAGGAAGTCATCGAGTCAGAGGATCCGATTGTGGACATTCTCTCCCCAGAAGGTCCTTCCAGAGTGGCGTTGCCAGTCATTAAAACCAGGGCAGGCTCTGGCTTTCTGGCCGCCCCAAGCAAAAAAAAAACAAAAAAACAAAAACCTGCGGCGCGGCCGGAGCAAGGGTGCAGGGGGACTCCCTGCCCTGCAGATGTGCCCCGCTAGCAGGGGGAGGGAGCGGGGGGAGAGAGAAAAGGGGGGCGGCCAGGGCTTCAGCGGGGCGCTGCCACGCGGCCCCTCCCGCCGTGCCCCCTGCCGGGAGGGCTCCGCACCGCTCCGGTCAGCTGGGAGGGAAGGAGGTGGGCTGTCCTGCCGGGCTTGCTGCAGGGCGCTCCCGTCCTCTGCGCCGCCGCCCCCTACAGGGCGGCCGGAGCGGCACAAAAAAAAAGAAAGCGGCCGTGCCGCCCTAGGATTGGGCGGAATGCCGCCTCGAACAATCTGCCACCCCAAGCACCAGCTTGCTCGGCTGGTGCCTGGAGCCGGCCCTGATTAAAACTATTCACAACAATTATAATACCCTGTGGCAGACTCCAGCCTCCATTCTGCCCACCGCCAGAGGTATAGAGAGAAAGTACTTTGTTCCCTCCAAGGGATATGAGTTTTTATTCTCCCACCCACACCCTGGCTCCCTGGTGGTCCCAGTGGTGAATGAGAAGGAGCACAAGGGGCAGCAGGCGCCGGCACCCAAGACTAAAGAGGTCAAACGTATGGACCTCTTTGGCAGGAAAGTGTATGCTGCGGGGGGGCCTACAACTGAGGATAGCCAACCAACAAGCTATCCTCAGTAGGTATAACTTTAACTCTTGGGACTCTATGTCTAATACAAGGAGTTGCTCCCCACTGAGTCAAAGGCAGAGTTCTCAGCTATAGTCGAGGAGGGGAAGGCAGTGGCCAGGACATCCCTGCAGGCCTCCCTTGACTCGGCTGACTCTGCAGCACGTACCATCTCCTCTGGGGTGGTCATGAGGAGAACTGCCTGTCTCCAAGCTTCTGGGCTTCCCCCGGAAGTTCAACAGACCCTGCAGGACCTTCCCTTTGAAGGCTCAGGGCTGTTTTCGGACCAGACAAACTCAAGGCTTCACAACTTCACAAAGACTTGAGGGCAACTATGAAATCTCGGGGGATGCACACTCCTGCTACCCAGAGAAAGCCCTTCAAGCCTCAACCCCAACAGTAGCAGATGCAATACCAGCCCCGCCCGAGGCAGGATACATACCGCCATAGGGGCAGGAACAATAGGGGTAGACCTTCTAACCCTCCCTCAGGCCAAGGGCAGGGCCCGACCAAGCCAACGTTGGGATCCAAGCAAGGATTTTGAAGGGATGCCCAAGGACAGCATACCAGCCACTATACCGGATCCTTCCCCCCCGCTTTCTGAACTGTCTATCTCACTTCTACCATGCATGGTCCTATATAGCATCGGATTGCTGGGTTCTTAGCATGGTAGAAGTGGGATATTCTCTCCAATTCTGCTCCTCCCCTCCCTCCCAACTCCATCGCCCGTCCCTCTTCAGGGACCCCTCTCACAAGCAACTCCTTATCCAGGAGGTGCAATCGCTCCTCACCATAGGGGCAGTGGAGGAGGTTCCTCAGGAGCTAAGGGGCAAGGGATTCTACTCCCAGTATTTCCAAATCCCCAAGGCAAAGGGGGGGTCTCAGACCAATCTGAGATCTGCGAGGACTCAACCAGTTCATGGTACGGTTGAAGTTCCGCATGGTCTCCCTGAGCACAATTATTCCTTCCCTGGATCCGGGGGACTGGTATGCCGCCCTCGACATGAAAGACGCATACTTTCATACAGCCATTTGGCTGGCCCACAGACGTTTCCTGAGGTTTGTTGTCAACTGCATACACTATCAGTTCACGGTGCTCCCATTTGGTTTATCAACAGCCCCCTGGGTGTTCACCAAGTGCATGTCCGTGGTCACGGCCTTTCTCCGCAAGAGGCAGGTACAGGTGTATCCCTGCCTCGATGACTGGCTACTGCGGGGGCGCTCCAGGGAGCAGATGGAGTCCCAGGGTCTGGTTAGTCAGAGAGACCCTGCCAGAGACTAGGTCTCCTCAATGTGGACAAGTTGAAGTTGTCACCGACCCAACTAATAGAATTCATTGGGGCGGTGCTGGACTTAGTTCAGGCAAGAACCATACTACCAGAGTCCAGATTCCAAACACTGTCAGGCATCATTCAAACTCTCAGATGATACCCTACCACAACCATGAGGACATGCCTCAGTCTCCGTGGACACATTGCAGCATGCACCTATGTGGTCAGGCATGCCAGACTGAGGCTCAGACCACTCCAGGCATGGCTTGCCTCAGCTTATCACCCAGGTCGAGACACTTTGGACTCGGTACTAACAGTACCGGTGTGAGTCTTAGATACCCTAGGCTGGTAGTTGGACCCTCGCATGGTCTGCAAAGGAGTCCCATTCAACACCCCTCAACCGTCCATGACCTTAGTAACGGATACATCAGACCTGGGTTGTGGGGCCCACCTAGGAGATCTAAAGACGCAGGACAGGTGGTCGCAGTCTGAAATCCCGCTCCACATCCATATAAAGGAGCTCAGAGCAGTGAGACTAGCCTGCCAGACCTTCCATACCAGATTACAGGGTCAGTGCGTGGTGGTGCTGGCCGACACCACTATGTTTTACATAAACAAGCAGGGCGGAGCCCACTCCTCCCCTCTCTGTTGGGAGGCTGTCCAGCTGTGGGATTTTTGTATAGCCCACTCCATTCACTTGGAGGTGTCCTATCTCCTGGAAGTAAGGAACGAGCTTGCGGACCACCTCAGCAGGTCGTTCCACAACCATGAATGGTCCATCCAGCCAGATGTCATACATTCCATCTTCCAAAGGTGGGGTTTCCCCAGGTAGATATATTCACCACCAGGAGCAACAGGAAGTGTCCAATGTTTTTCTCTTTCTAAAAGCACAGTCGGGCTCTATCTCAGACGCATTCATGCTACCTTGGGGGGACCATCTACTGTATGCCTTCCCACCGATACCACTTGTCCACAAGGTACTGCTCAAGATCCACAGAGACACGGCAGAGGTAATTTTGCTGGCCCCTGCATGGCCACGCCAACATTGGTACACCATGCTTCTGGAGCTGTCAGTGGACACCCCGATCGCGCTGCTGCTCCTCCCCAATCTGATCACACAGGACCACAGCTGCCTCCTTCACCCGGACCTCCAGTCCCTCCATCTCGTGGCTTGGAAGCTTCATGGTTAAACCCAATGGAGCTCCAATGCATGGAATCGTTGAGGGAGGTGCTGCTTGGCAGCAGGAAACCTTCCACCAGGGCCACTTACCTAGCTAAGTGGGAAAGGTTCTCATGCTGGTGTGAGCGCAGTCGCGTACCTCTACTTCAGGCATCTATACCATTCATCCTGGAATGTCTACTGCATCTGAAGCAGCAAGGTATGGCCAGATCATCCATCAAAGTACAACTCGCAGCCATCTCAGCGTTCCACCCAGGAGAGTTAGGGTGCTCGGTATTCGCCAACCCTATGGTGGGCCGTTTCCTTAAAGGCATGGAATGACTATATCCCAGTCTCGACCACCGGTACCTGCTTGGGACCTCAATCTGGTCCTAGCTAGGCTAATGGGGGCCCCATTCAAGCCACTGGCTACATGCTCCCTCCTCTCTTGGAAGGTGGCATTTCTGGTTGCCATCACATTGGCCAAGAGGGTGTCAGAGTTAAAAGCGTTAACCTCCGACACCCCCCCACACACACACACGCAGTCTTCCACAAGGACAAAGTACAGCTCAAGTCGCACCCGGTCTTCCTGCCCAAGGTGGTATCCCAATTCCACATTGGCCAAGACATTTTTATACCAGTTTTCTATCCCAAGCTACATGCTAATGCCCAGAAGCAGAGGCTTCACTCACTAGATGTCCGGAGAGTGCTAGCATTCTACACTGAGCGCACGAAGCCTTTCAGGAAGTTGAACCAATTGTTTGTAGCGGTGGATGAAGGGGATTCCGGTCTCCTCACAACGCATTTCTTCCTGGATCATGGACAGCATCCGTACCTGTTATGACCTCGCCAAGGTCCCAGACCCGGCTATTACAGCTCACTCGACACGTCCTCTGCTTTCCTGGCCCAGGTGCCCATCCAGGAGATCTGCAGAGTGGCAACCGGGTCCTCGGTGCACACCTTTACCACCCACTATGCCATCACTCAGCATGCTAGAGAGGACGCAGCTTTCAGCAGAGCGGTTCTCCAATCAGTGATTCCTTAAACTCCAACCCCACCCCGGTGGGAGAGCTTGGGAATCACCTGATTGGAATTGACGTGAACAAGCACTCAAAGAAGGAAAGACAGTTACTCACCTTCTTGTAACTGTTGTTCTTCGAGATGTGTTGTTCACATCCATTCCAATACCCACCCTGCTTCCCCTCTTTTGGAGTAGCCGGCAAGAAGGAACTGAAGGACGGTTGGGTCGGCTGGGTTATATATTGAGCACCATGAGGGCGCCACTACAGGGGGCTCCGTAGCTGAACCAACGGGGGCTGCTGAGGGAAAAAGTTTCCGACGACCGTGCATGCGGCACTCACACACCTGATCGGAATGGAGGTGAACAACACATCTCGAAGAACAACAGTTACAAGAAGGTGAGTAACCGTCTTTTTGGAAATAGGTGTCTTCAGATGGATTAGCTGTAGTTTTCCAAACCAACCTGTTGTTTTTTCCTGCCAGTGTCTCTTGTCTCTCTAGATCCCTTTGTAGTATTTCTCTACACTCAATGCTGTTGAAAACACTCTCCATTTAGTGCCTAGTCCTACTTCCCTTGAAGTCAATGGGAGCAGGATCAGACCCCTTTGTGGTCATCTGTTGATTTAATTGGCATACTGTTTACATCTGACCCCTTCCAGATCTGCATGAAAGATATAATTCATACAGGGCATAACAGAGATTCCTGCAGCATCCCATTAGATGCCTCCCCACAAATTGATACTCAGTTGTTTATCATTTCCTTTGCTTCCAGTCCTTCAATGTACATGGCCTTGCCACAGTGGGGATTTTCTGAAATCCTTCCACCATTGTGCCTAGTACTGGTGACCTCTGCTAGGTAGGGTGGGCGTGCCAGTGTAGGCCAACCACCAGTGATTTTACCACTGTGTCTTCTAGACCTGCTCTGAGCAACATTAGACAGAACAGTGATGAAAATGTAGCAGATGGCCAGTCTACACAGGTGCTTTGATGTTTCATAAGCAATATATGTCAGGGGTTCTCAACCTTTTTCTCGCTGATGCCCCCCCAACATACTATAAAAACTCCATGGCCCATCTCTGCCACAACAACTGTTTTTCTGCATATAAAACCCAAGGCTGGCATTAGGGGGTAGCAAGCAGGGCAACTGCCCGGGCCCCATGCCACTGGGGAACCCACAAAGCTAAGTTGCTCAGGCTTTAGCTTCAGCCCTGAGTGGCAGGGCTCTGGGCCCTGGGCTTCAGCTCCATGCGGTGGGGCTTCATCTTTCTGCCCTGGGCCCCAGAAAATCTAATGCTGGCCCCGCTTGGCGCCCCCCTGAAACCTGCTTGCGGCCCCTTCGGACTCCTGGTTGAGAATCACTGATATATGTTGCAGCAGGCAGCCAGAGCTGTAGGAAAGAGATCTTTATTGAGCATGCACAGTGGCCAGGGTTAGGTGCTAACAGGCCTATGTTTGTCTGGCAGCAGATTGGCCCAGCTTGCATGCCTGAGCCCCTGTGTCACACCAAATAAATTTGTTAGTTTTTAAGGTGCCACAAGGACTCCTCGTTCTGTTTACACCAAACTAAGTTACTCCTGAAACCTGACCCTCTTTCTCCATTTCCATTCATTGTTCTGCACCCACTGTTGCTAGGCTTGGTAGGAGAATTTCAGGAAATCCTCTGTGTAAAGACAACCCATGAGATTGGTGTTCCTTAGCCAGACTAACAGGAAAAAGATCACACTGCAGGAGCAGTAGCTGGTACGGACAGGGCGCTGCTATGAGGAAGCTCATATTGCTGGGGCCTGAGTCTCCTCTGACTAATACCAATTTTATACCACTACTGCAGTGAAGATGAGGTAAAACAAGAGGCGTATCAGGTCCCTGGGTGTTGATATGGCACTACTGCAAGGAAGCTCTTGCTTCTGGAATCCCAGTTGGCACTGATGGGGGATTTCTGGCAGAAAGCAGTGCCACAGGGTTCAGAAGGGAACGTGGAGAACGCCCTTGGTTTAAAAAACAGGATGAAAGAATTTGCTCTAAAATGACAAATGTGTACAATCTGCCCACTGATTCAGATATATGGCCTGATCTTTCTCAAAAGTATTTAGGCACCTAACTTTCATTGAAATCAATGGAAGTTAGGCACCTAAATACCTGTGAGGGTCTGGGCCAATGTGCGCTCTAGCATGTGGAACTTTTGGAGTATCAAACACCTCCACATCAGGCATACATTTTGAATCAACAACAACATGCATATCAAGGCCCGATGCTGCTCCAGCGGAAGTCAATAAGAGTTTTGTCATTGATTTCAGTGAGACCAGCATCACACCCCAGCTTTGTACCTGCTCAAATGAAAACTGAGTGCCTAATAAAGAAAAAAACTCTGTTTAAAACTTATTTTTATAGAAATATCCAGATAATACCACCCTCCCAGCAACTCCCCCACTTAACCTGATGCAGCAAATAGCACTAGATACCTCCCAGGTTATCACTCTTTTGCAAACATAATCAGAGTAAACATCCTTTAGGACCGTGATGAAAGAAAACTTGTTGAAGCTTTTGTCTCTCTCTCTTGATTGGTGGTTTGGAATTTACAAACTGTGAATTGGATTAAATTAGTAATACAAGGCAAAAGAGCTATTGTCTTCAGTGATTTGAGAAGAAAAGGAGGGAAGTAAATTCCTTATCCACTCTAGACTTTTAAATTCACTTGCTTAATTGCCAGCAAAAGTCATTGACTGAAATAAGACAAGAGCTGATTGCAACTCCGCAATCTGGGCTCATATCATTAAAACAAAAACAGCAGAATCAAGGTTGATTTTCAAATCCGAAATTCTCCCCAGATCCAAATATTTCCCCACACATCTTTTGTACCATTGTCCTTCCTCCATTTCACGATACTTGCAAAGATGGAAAACATATCAATAAAAATCACAGGAGACAAATAAAAATGAAGATATTTATTCTCATTTGCAAACAGGCAGAGGAGGTGAGTGGGAGAAAGAAACATACAGATCAAAAGAAATTGGACTGTGAATTGCAGATCACATCAATACATTTATCAGCCTGCCAAGCTTGTTTTAAACTTCTTTCTTGCAATTGATTTTTGTAATATATTTTGTCCCCCCACCCCACCAACAAGTTAATTTCTGCCCGCTTCCTTTTGTTGTTTTTTTCCCCTTTTTTCTTTTTTCCTTTTTTTATTTTTTTTTTATTTTCTACAATAAAGTTTTCTATTGGATAGTGCCGGGTCCCTCATTGATGTCTGCTTCCCATTGGAGCTTCACAGAAGCTGACATCACTTAGGGAAAGAGGGGTTGGGCGTTGGGCTTGGTTGGAAAGCTGAGTTTGTTACCATCATCCCCGCCAGCTTGTCTTTGGCTGGGTCGGGTGCAACTTCCATTTTAGGTGTTGGATCTGAAAGAGGAGGCGAGGGGCAAAAAAGCCAGAAAGGAAGAAGCAGCAGCAGATCCCAGAGGAGAAAGAGGTGGAGAGGGAAAAAAATCACTACATTGGCTGGTTTTTTTTTGTTTTTTTTTTAAACCAACACATTTTGGCAGGCTTTTGCCAAATGTTTTGCCTCTTACATTTCCTTTAGAAATTTGTTGGAAAAGTCCACATTAGAGTTTTGGGTGTGTGTTTGCAAAGAGACCATAAAAAGGATCTCACGGAGGGAAATTTTGTTGGAGACTGACATTGTCACCCTGAGAGATTAGAAGGGAAGTTATAGGGCAGAGGAACAGCCACACTGACAACTTTTTTATTTATTTTTGCTTTTATTTCTTCCCCCGGTACTTTAAAAAACCCACAAGGAGGAGAAACAAACTTATAGATCTCGCGAGTGCAGCTCCTGAGAAGGGAGAAAGCCAGGGTAAGAATCGTGTGGTTTTTTTTGTTTGTGGGTTTTGGGGGGCGGGGGGAGGTTGGTAAATTCATCTCCTCTTGTTGTTCAATTTGGATTTTTGTTCGTTTTGTGCTGCAAACTAACAACTCCTCCTGGGCTGAGTTGTTGGGAAGCTGTTGTTTTTTGTGTGGTGTCTTCTGTGCAGGCTGGGGGAGGAATGTGATTGGGTTTGGAAAGTGGGGTTTGGGTTTTATTTGCGCCCTTTAAGATATTTATTTTAAAGCTTTTGGGGAAACTGAGTTGCAGGGAGGTTTTGCAGTTGATAAAGTATTTTTATTAAGCTGTATTCTGGTTGGGAGTGTTGCGGTCTATTCTTTATGTCCAGAGCCACACTTTCTGCTTGGGTGGATCCCATTTTTTCCCCCCAGGTGCAGTTGGGTGGGGGCCTTTCTCCTTAGTCTTCTAAAAAGAATCCATCCTGTTGAGTTAGAACCTCTTTTTAAATCTTTAATTTGGAGTGGAGGTTAAAAAGATTTGGGAAGGGGCTCTTTTTCACAGATTTGAAGTTCTAATCAACAATTTGAAGTGGGTGAGGAATGACTTGGTCTTAAAGCCTCTATCTAAACCCGGTCCATAGTCTACGCCCGAGACTTTGCTTATTTTAAAACTTACTGGGGAAGAAAGCAACATTAAAAAAGGCTTTAAGCAGACTTATTTTGAAGCAGTACTTTAGGAACTCCGAGTCTAACAGACTTGTGTTGTACTTTTTTTTTTAAAGTTGTTTCCCTGTAACTTTCCTTAAGCTCTTATGTTAAGTCTCTTGGAAGTGTGGTGAGGATTGGGGTTTTTAGACGCTGCTAAGAATGTACTTGTGTAGCCAGCTCGTTGGGAACCAGGACGTTGGGCTAGTTTCTAGTCCTGAGAGTCGTCATCTCTAAACTTAACTCCTCCATTCAAAACAAAACAAAAGCCTGGAATTCGATACGGCACTAATTGCAACAAACTGGGGCAGAGAGGGCTACTGTTTAAAATTATTATAAGAGGTCTAATTTGTCTCCTAAGCATAATTTTAAAAACATAATTTCTCTTCCCTTCACTTTGCTGTGCACAGATTGTGATGCCTTATGTTAGACTTAAGACTCTTGTGGCCAGAGATCCTGGGGGAATTTTCCGAGTGGGGGGGAAAAAAGCAGCAAGCAGTCTTGTTTCTGGAAACTTGTTAAGACCCATGTCCTGCATCTAAGCACCTGTCTCTCTTCTCCACCCGCCCCAGTTTTGGTCTTGGGTGCATCAGAGCAAGAAAAGAGGGTGTTCTATTTAGAGAGTGGCTAGAGCAGGGTTTGGAAATGGTCTGTGGGTTTCAGTGATGGCTCATGTTCTATTTAGTACCCCTCCTATCTGGATATAAAAGGTTGGTGTAAAAGGGTAGCTGCTGTGAACAACTCATGGTGTTGGCTGTAGTAGCCTTTGGCAGCCAGGGAGCCCAGAGGAAGTGCTCTGACAGCTGGGGAAAGAACACAGGCACTGTAGATTCAGAATGGCTTGGGAGTGGTGCGACTTTGTAGGTTGTAGTACTTCCCACTCCCAAAGCTGATTGCAATACCCTGTTCCTATGATCAATTTTGTGGCCTATCAGTAGCACAGTGTACATAGGGCCTGGCGTGTGGCCTTGGGCTCGCTTATTGCCTTACAGCATTGTCTAACCCCCTCATCCTTCTCCTCCCATGCTAGGAGTTACGTTGGCTGGGTTCTGGGGTGTCTGTGCTTTGAGTGAAGCATGTAATCTTGACCTCTTGTCCCTCTCCCCCCCCCCCCCCCCCAAAAAAAGCTACCTTTCTGTGCCAACCTCCCAATTGGCACATGGAGCAGGAGAGAGACTGCATCTCTCTTTGGACAGGCGTTTAATGTTGGAGTAAGGGGTGGCTGGCGTTGCAAATGGTATCCTGCTCTTTTCCCCCTGCCACATAGTTCCCTTTGTGTTGGAGTAAGGGAAGTTGCTTATGTGTGTTGGAAGCAGGGAGTATTTTTGGGTGTGCAGGCCTTTCCTGGGGGGTGGGGTGTATCCGGGCCCAAGGTTGTGTACTGTAAATCTTTTTAGTGATGCCTCCCTAAGATTTTGGCATGTGGAAGGGGGGAAAAGAGTTGGGGAATTGGGATTAGGTGTGTGTGAGGAACCCTATGCAGACTAGACTAAAACTGGCCTGGGCAGATCTAAAAAGATCTCTTCCTAGACTCTCCTGTTATCTAATTTGCCTCCTCCTTTGTTCTTGCAGGAAAGGGACTGTGCCTCTAGGGAGGGTCAAAACTGCTGGGTGGAGCCCATCTATTCTCCCCCCCCCCAAAAAAAACCCCCCAAGAAAACACCCCAAAAAACAGACTCCTGGTAATGTAGCAGCTATTTTATTTATAATTAAAAAAAAAAAAACCTTTTTCTCTGGCTCAGGCTAACAAGTGACATTGAAATGTCTCCAGTAAAGGAATAGTCCCACAGCAGCCGTGTCAGAGGGGTAGCCCTGTTAATCTGTATCCACAAAAACAATGGGGAGTCCAGTGGCACCTTAAAGACTGTTTGTTAGTTTTTAAGGTGTCACCGGACTCCTCCTCATTTATTTTCCTGCTTTCATTGGCAGCATGTTTGTCAAATAGCAGTGCATCTCTCCCCTCCCCACCCTGCCCCTTCTGTGCCTCTTGTCCTGAGGGACTGCTGTCACTTATCTTACAAAGCTCTCTTATAGAATTGGGGCTGTCATATTTTTTTTGTGGGGGCGGGGAGGGGGAGTAGTCTTGAAGGGATTCTGTCTCTTAGGTATTTATATGGCCCCCATCGCCATATATCTGAGCACCTTACAGTTTTCAATGCATTTCCTCCTTCCCCCCCCCCCAGTGCCCCAGTGAGGTAGGACAGTGCTGTTATCTCTATTTTACAGAGTCTCTCTGTGCCTCCGCTTCCTAAGTCTTTGGGAGAGCAGGGACTTGAATCCTGGTTTTCAAAATCCCAGGCTTGTGCTCTACCCACAGGACCATCCTTCCCCTCCAGGAAGGAGTCTGTGGGTCCCCTGAGGTGTCAGGATTCAGCATTCAGGCTCGATCATGTCTAAATATCTTGAATTCTGTGGGTGCCTTAATAGTAGGACAGAGGCCTTGAATGCTTCTTCCATCCCCCTCTCTTGCTTTGCTTATAGTTTTTGGCTATTGATAGGATGGCGCATCACTGGGCACCCCACTGAGCTCAACTGGTGTGGGGGGGGGGGGGGGGGGGGATTCTTGGATCCTTTCTGTGCTTCCCATTCATCACTTGGTACAGGACTAGATGTGGCTGTTATAATACTTAGCCTTTCCCTAGTGTCTTCCACCTGAGGCACTCCAAGCATTTTAGAGACACTAGAGAGGGGGGAGGATATACCCAGAACCACCCGCGACAATGTTTTTGGCCCCATCAGGCATTGGGATCTCAACCCAGAATTCCAATGGGCAGAGGAGACTGCGGGAACTATGGGATAGCTACCCACAGTGCAACGCTCCAGAAATCGATGCTAGCCCCGGTACATGGATGCACACCGCCGAATTAATGTGCTAGTGTGGTTGCATACATTCGACTTTATACAATCTGTTTTACAAATTCGAATTATATAAATTCGGATTAATCCCATAGTGTAGACATACCCTTAGTCTCAGCCCTTCCTCAGTGGCAAGAAAATATGGTTGTCCCAAATTTATGGTGGAGAAACTTGAAGTACAGTGATTTCAGCAAAATCACATGGTGAGGTGGTGTCAGAGCTGGGAGCAGGTCCTGGGGGTCTTGAATTCCAGTCCCTTCTGACTATAGGATTCTACATTTTCTGTATTGTTCTTTCCTTCAGCTCCTCAAAGAAGTTGCTGCTTGCCTATTTATGGTGGAGCAGGGGATTAGAACTGATGCAGACTCTAGTTTCCAGGTCCACTTTCAAATTCAAATTGGGCACAAAGATGAACTTGGGGCTCATCCTGTTCATTTCACCCCCTGCTCCCTAATGCACATGGTTGTGAACCTAGCTGGTCACACCAGGTTTTGTGGTTTGGCTTTCTGCTCAGAGGCACAAGTCTGGAATAGCAAAGGGTGATGCAAGGCAGAACTGAGGTGCGTTGAAAGAACTGTTGGGTGAGATAGGAGCTGGACTGGAAGGAAGAGTGGGGAAGCCTGCATGCTGTATGCCCTGCATACAGTCCTGATTCTAAGCAGATAGCAAAGTAGGGGAGACTGTCACAAACACTATTTGCTCATATGCTTAAAAGCAGTTTTGAACCTTGTCCTCTCAATGTCTGATTGACCTTGGTTGGGACTCTGTGCATGCAGATGACTGACCTTTCCTTGTGCGATGCATTCTTGCTGAAATCTTATAAGGAGCCTTTCTGGAAGGGTAGGAAGAGGAAAACAGCTGGCTTGGTGTGTGCTGGACAACTTTGCCCGATTCATGCGGGTTTTCTGTTGTATGACTAGCTGTCTCCCTTCTGGCTCTGATGCTAGGCCTTGGTGGAGTAGCTGTGGAGCTCAGGAAGATTGATCTAGAGGACAGGGCTCAGTCATGAGATTCGAGTTTTATTTCTGGCTTGTGCAGTCTCCCCTAAGGGAAATTGAGGCACAATTGGTAAAAGAGGGGTAGCTCCCTACTTTGGAGGAGTTGTGAGGTTTGACTCAGTGTTAAGATCCTTGGACAAGTGCCAGTTGTGGCTGCATCAGCAGATGTGAAGCTCGATGGCTTCAGTGAGCCTTTATCCTGGAAGAAAATGACCTCCTTTCCCATATAATTTCTTTAACAGCCTCTACTGCTAACAGTGACAGGTGGAATCAACCAACAGTTTGGGTTTATAAATGTACAGGTATGTTAGCTAATGGGATGATAAAACTCAAACCCGTTGGCTAAAATGGGTAGCCTTAGTTGTCCTGGGAAACGCCTCTGTACCTTTCATAGGGCTTGACTGTCTGAGGTACATCAACTGTTGCTGGGAGGACAAGAATGTTTTCTGTAAGCATAATGCTCTTGAAAAAAGTCTGGATTTATAGCCCCTTATAACCAAAGTCTCCTGGATCCACATAGCAGACACAGGCCTGGCATAGCAGTAAAAGCTTCTGCCTTTGTGTCTCAATTCTGGGCCTAGCGTGGACAATCCCCCTACATGTGAAGGGGGAACTCTTGGCCCAGCTGGTCCTGGGTTAGAAGACCCACAGCACCTGGGGCAATGGTCACCAGTTTGTGTGGATACCTCTCTCACTAGGAAATGGGTTGACTCCCACCTGTTTTCACACAGGCCACCAATGGTATCTACTTTCAGCCACTACCAACTTGTAGCCGGATTGGAACCAGGGCTCCAACAGACCTCTTCCTCCAGTGATTCACTTGCAAGTAGTGATTTAGTGAAGATGGTTGATGTTTCTATTGGATTTTGCTGCCAGGGAGACTTGTCCTGAGTAGAATTGCTGATCTTGTTAACCAAAGAATTTACTAAGTTTCTTGTTCCCTTGTGTCTTGGGTGGGGACAAGGCCTGGGGTTAGATGTGGTTATTGACACCACATGGTCATCAAATCTTCTCTTCCTCTTAAAGGAAGAGATGAATTTCCCCATTGGTGATATCACTTCTTATTTAGTGGTCTGTATCAAACCACACAACAAAGAGGGAGGGAACTGAGGGAGTGGCTGTAGAGGAAGAGAATGGTTACTTCTGCTGCTTAATTATCAGGCAGTGTGCCAGGAGAGAGGAAGAGACACTTGAGCTTTTAATGGGGTGCCATCTGTGCTCTTGCCCTTGCTTGTGAGCAAGGAATAAGGACAGGTCTGTACCCTGATGCTCACAGTGGAAATTCCAGGTGTGAACCCTGGAAGCCAAATGTGACCGTGGTCATTGACCTCTTAGGCCTGGTCTCAACCTACAAGTTAAGTTGGTGGGTGTGGGTGTGCGTGTGTGTATAAAAATTCACCCCTCCTGAGAAGCCGTAGCTAAGCTGACCTGAACCCCAGTGTGGACACCACTAGGTTGATGGAAGAACAGCCTTTCGAGGTGGTGGATTTACTACAGCGATGGAAGAGGCTCTTCCATTGCTGTAGCAAGTGTCTGTGCTACAGCAGCGCTGTTGTAAGCACTTGTATGTAGACCTACAAACTAAGGGTATATCTGTCTGAGCAAGAATGATGGGAGGTATCCCTTCCCTGCTCTTACAGTTGTCTTAGATCTGGCTCCAACACTGTCATGCTGTTTAAAAACAACTATTAACCATATCCTCCACCATGATGGCTGGTGTAGATGCGTCCTGTGTGGTGCAGAAACTATTGCTGCTTGTGCAGCAAAGACTGGAGTGGTGATGTAGCACAGCCTTGAAGATGATGTGGTGGACATACCAGTGGAGGGAAAGAATAGCCTCTCCTCCAGTAACTAGAGCAGTCTGGCAAAATTTGGGAATTGGAGGGATATCTGGGGTTTCCTTGAGAAGGTAGCACACTAGGAAACCAAGCAGCATTTGCCAAAGCTGCAGTGAGACTGTTTTTTGCACCTCTTTTAAAATGGCTGTTAATGTTCCAGGGTAGGTAAAAACCACTTCTGGCTTCATGCTTTTCTGTATCCAGTGGACTTAATTTGGTAGCCCACAGGTTGGGATGGGAAATGGGGGATGTTGGTGTCAGTCCATTGGCTAAACACGTTTGGACAAGACTTATCTCCATCTCTTCTTTCCCAGCCCTGGCTGCTCTACCCTTAATAGAAGCAATGCCCATTGTGGCAAACCCTGCTCAAAGTTCACTGGCTTCCCTCCACCAGCAAATCCTGGCTGTAGGAATCTGGAAGCTGAATGAGATGCTGACTGACGCCTGCTGGCATATATCATTCCCTAGTGTGCTCTGTCAGCAGGCAGCTATTTCATAAAAGTGGGGGTTGGGAAGAAGTGGCCTGGACACCACTTCTCTGCCCACTTCCTTCCCTTCAGATTTCTCTTCTGCTTCTTGTGGCTGTTGCAACTGCAGAAGAGTTATTGTGAACAGATTCATACCAGCTCCTGAAGCATGTGGTGTCCTTCCCCACCCCCAAGAGCTTAGGTGGCCTCTAGTAGAGGAGCTGTGTGTGGCCCAGGAGTACACTAACAACATGGAGACTGAATTCCCATCCTGAATAGGAGCAGGAAAGTGCCTCTAACCCCAGAACTTGGGGAGGATTCTTCACCAACCTCATCTCACACTGCTTTCTATCTAATCCTTGGGCCTCTCTAATCAATGCAGGTGGCAAAACAAATCTTGGTGCTCCTTGATGAGACTCTTGTCTCCTATTGAACCCTTAAGTGGGGAACCCCTACACCCTGTCCTCTCCTCCACCGCCATCCCTACTCCTTTCCTTAGTTGGACAGGCTCTCTGTCTAAGAGAAAAGTAGGTTCTCTCCGCCAAAACAACACTGTATGGATAACTTCTGCAGGTGCACGTCAACCTGAGAAAATACATAACCGCAAAGGCCTCTTTCCTTCACTAGATCAGTAGTTCACTGATCTCGTTTGCATGTTTCTGGCATGCCCCTGCACTGTAGGAGGAGTGCATTCCTCAGAGCGTGTTACTGCATGCAAAGCTGCTGCTACTACCTAGCTATGTGATGTCAGGCAGGTTGATTTTTGTCTAGGGGGGAAGGGGGAGGGTGAAGCGAGTGACACTTTTTTCCTTTTATGAACTAAAATCCCATATCAGGGGCCCACTCCCTGGAGGGATCCTCTGTGATGTGGAAACAGTCTTGGACCCCAAGCCCCACCTCCTTTGAACGCTCCCTCTTGTCCCTTTAATTACCAGTGTCCTGTTACTGGATGTGGTCCTTGGGAGATTACATCAGAGAGTGACCAACAGGAAACCTTCTCTCCCTCCCCTGAAGCCTCGCCCTGTTTCTGTCTCCAGTAAATGGCCTGTTTGGAAGGCCACTCTGCTGGTCCACAAACACCTGCTCTGTGGCCAGGCTGAGAAGGGCTCACCTCTGTGTGCAAAACAGGAGATGTGGCTACAAGCCAGGTGCAGAGAGGGTGGAAGGAGGAGGGTCTCCATTGTGCTCTTGCTCCCCAGATTTACGCTGTTGGGAACAAGCCTAGGCATTCACTTCTAGCAGCTGATCAGCATCCCAGGTTACAACAACTAGTGCTTCATCGCTAGTAGTTCCTTCAATGCCTAGTGTGGGAATTCTCCTGCCTCCCCCCAAGGGGTGCTTGTGAGGTTAAGGGGGAGATGTCCCCAAAATTGGGGTCATGCATCAATGATGGATAGACATGAGGGGCTGCACACCTGAAAGATTCTTTTAGCTTCAATAAAGTGAGAGGTTTAAGGAGGCCAGTGGCGGGTGGAAGTGGGACATATCCACAAGTGGGGAGTGTAACTCCATTGACCCATACCCTGGCACTAAAACCATGTGGGAGCATGGTGCCAGAGCGGATACTCCTGTTTCAGGTGTGAGTGCACTGCTCTAGCAATGCAAGGTGGCTATTTAGCATGCCCTTTGGAGAGGGGACATTCTCCAGCAGGGGGAGGTGGCCTGGGCTGGCTGCCCATTGTTCTGAGGGGACGGGTGGAGAGTTGGGTAAGTTTAGTGAGGAGATGAATCTTTTTGTTGGCACCTGATATAGTAGGTGAATTAAGGGTTCACTCTCGCTCCTTCTCCCCTTGTGCAGATACCTTGTGGCAGAGATGGCACTGTCTGTGTTGCAGCCTTGGTTTATAGTTCAATGTCTGTCTCCAGCCCTATGGAAGGGAGGGCATAGCCTGCCTGGGCAATGGGTGGGTAAGCCTGGCGTTCTCTTCCATTGGTTCCAGGGAGTCTCCTCTCTGCACTTCAGGGGATGCAGGGAGCAGCGCTTGGCAGGACTTTGTGTTTAGAACCTTGCGGGAAAGGAAAGACACAATGTCACTTCCTGTCTGATCAGGAAATACTGGTTTCCTTCCCTTCTGCCTCCACAGAGGGCAGGGAAAGCTGTTGGGGGGAGGAGGAGGGGATGGAGGGGGGAGGGGATATACAGATGCAGTGCTGGGGAAAGGTGCTAGAGCAGCGGCCCATGGATGATGGAAGTCCTCCAGCTTTGCTGTGTGCCCTGGGGCAGGTAGAGGTAGGGCAGTGCCAGTGCTGTTGAAGGGATGGGAAGCTCTCTACCCTGTTTGCATTGTATTTTTGTTCTCTAACATCCATAATGATGCCATTCAGTCTTTATTTGAATAGGATAGACAGGTGCTGTGCAGGTCTCCTTCCCTCTGCCCTCATCTCAGTTTGCTGATGCACTTTAATCCTGACCTATGGCATCCTGTTGTTCCAGTCCTCCTCCTTGCTCACAGTCAGTTGCATGTAATTGTGAGCTCAGGTCTCAAATACTGTGCCAGATGATATATTCACCAAGACAGTTCTATTTTTCCTCTCCTCTATGGGAGGGGGTGTGTGTGTGTGTGTGTGTGTGTGTGTGTGTCTCAGGAGGACCCCGGGTGGTGTTAGATCTGGTGGTACATCCACGGTGTGAGGAGCTGTGAGTGCCCACTACAGCTCCACACCCCCAGGGGAAGGTGGTTACTGTTCCAAGTGGTGAAGTGAATCTTCCCCTTTAGCGATGATTCAGTCTTTGGCTCTCGTATCCTGCTCCTCCAATTGCTTTCCTTACCCAATCATTTCTTTCATCAGGATTTCTAAATCCGACTCCGAGCATGCATGCACACACAGTTGGAACAAGGGGCATCCGATGAGGTCATGCTGAATTGAGCTAGGTTTCTTGTACCATCTTCTGATACCCTGTGTGACTGGAGCTGTGAGTCAGCTTGTGAGCATACCTGAATATGAGGGGTGGGGGAAGGAGAGGCAGAGATCTGGCAACCCTTGCTTGTATTAAGCAGAGCAGCATGGTTTGTGTGGAAGGCGATTCCCACCTCACTGTGCAGATTCCCCCTTCCTGGAAATGCTGTATAAGACTGATTTCGGCAACTCCCTGCCCACTACTCCCACACACAACATGACTTCAGCCTCTCTAAACCACCTGCCTGTTTGTTCAGAGTGGTGAAACAGGAGCGCCGTGAATTAACTGGCAAGGTTTCATTTGAGGGAGATGAGGGATGGGCTCAGAGGAGGAGGTGCATGTCTGGGTGAGGGAATGGATAGAAATCAATTTTGAAAATGTCTTATTTTTCTAGCTGTTCAGCAGTGGAGGGTGTCCCTCCGTGACTGAAGTTTGTAAATGGAAAGTAAAACTGCAGGGCTTTCTGAGAGGATCAATCATTCTTCAGTCAGTGGGATGGTGGCAGAAACATGTGCTCCAATTCCTGCAACTGCTGTTCTTCTAGGATCTCTTTGATTTAGCTTAGGATCGTCAGTAATTCAAAACCCCTCTTCTGGGTGTCTGATGTGGACCTTAAAGGTGGACAGGAGCTTTGGAAGCTTTACTCTATGAGGGAGTTTGCCAGTGCATCGCAAGCTGTGCAGTGCCCCCTTCAAATCGACTCCTGGTTCATCCTATTTCCCTGTGTGCCTTCATGCGTTCTCTGATCCCTCAGCATACCAGATGCAGGGTAGCCCTCCGCATACAGGCTACAACACTTGGTCAGATTAGCACTCCTGTGCTGCAGCACCTTCTTCTGCCCCATAGCTGTGTGGTTTCCCCTGTGTCATGCTGTCAAAGAGGAAGTGGCCTGAACCCAGTAGGTGAGATGTGGGGAGCATGGAGGGTTGAAGACCAGTGATGGCAGGTGAATGGGGCAGGAGTGAAGTCCATGTAACTTTGGCATCTGCCCACCAGCTCAATCACTTTCCCTTCTGGCTGCTTTGTTCAGACTTCTCATATTGTCCCCATGGTGCAGTGCTAGGTGGCTGTTGTGACTGGCAGAGCTATAGTCTTGGGATGCTGGTGCCATGGGGACATCTTGGTGCGTGCTGTCCGGTGGCACTGCTTGTCCAGGCGCAGTCCCTCAGCTGCAGATGTCCCTTAAACTAGACAGCCCTCATTAACTGGTATTCCCAGTGTGATATGCTGCCAGTATTGCAGCATCTGTTGTGGGTACAGATGTGAGTCCTCTGCAGAAGAGTCTGCTCTAAATCCCCTCTTAGATGCTGTGGCTCTGCTAGCCCTCCCCATCTGCTGCACTCTTCCTCTCAGTGTGAAAAGGCCACACTCCTGACTGGTACGGTGTTGTGTTGTCACCAGGGATCAGCCCTCCTCACCCTGAGGGACTTTGCTCCCGTGCAGCTGATAGGAGAGGCCTTATCTCTAGGAACTTGCGGGGCCTCTGTTTGCTGTAAAGCTGTGCTAGAGAGGCTGTGTGGACTTTTCCATTGAGCATCTTTTGAGGAGTGGGGAGAGCAGGGAATGAAGGCAAGGGACATCCTAACCTGTAGGGAGATGGAAATGTTTTTTTTTCAAGGCTGTAGGAGGAAAAGGGGCGAGGAGCTTTGAGGCTGCTATGGGACAGGGTTCTGACCCAGAGCCATGGTGGGAGGAGGGGTTGGAGTATGGGATCTGGGGTTTTAACTAGCTTATCTTCTCTGCTGTCTCATAAGGAGTCCCTGTAGGCACAGTGGCAGGAGCTGTTGAGCTGAACTGTAAATCTGTAACCTCCTCCCCGCCCCCAACCCCAGAGTCCCTGATTCTTCACCTGCTATGCCTGTTGTGAAATGGCCTCATCTCAGGCTGGCCCGAGGGGTGTGGGTGGGGGGCAGTGCAGTGGGGAGGGAAGGGCTATTTTCACTGACAGGGAGCTGCACTGGGCGAAGTGGGAGTTCTGGCTGGTGATTGGCGGATGGGCCACTCTGGAATGCTCTGGCCCACTTCCCAGAATCCAGCACTTTGTGTTTGTTTCTGAGCCATAGGTCTGGTGCTACTGTGACAGGAAGTGGAAAAGCTGGGAGGGAGGGGGAGGGGGGAGACGTCTGAGTGTGTGCCTGTGAAATCCCTTTGTCCCCAGAGAGCCGCTCAGCCTCAGCTGCAAATTCCCACAGAGGAGAGAGCTGCCTTTGTGCTGCTAAAGTGTTTCCAACATGTGAAACTCTTGCGCTGGGTGGGGGCTGGGAGTGTGAATCTTGACTTGGGTGCCCATGGCCTGCTATGTGGATCCTGCTATGCCTGGAAGGGAGGCTGGGGTGCATGGTTGCTGGTGTGGGGCGGGCAGGCAGCTCTGGGGTATCAATCCAGCACTCTAGTGCATGGCTCCTGCTGGGACATGGACCCTGGCATTAGTGTCCTGGTACATGGCTCAGGTTGGAAGATGTATTCCACTGTGGCATTTTAAGTAGAGGAGGAGCTGGCTGGGTGGATATTGTGCAATGAGATCCACATGCCCTCTAGGGGCTGGGGATGGATCTGGCTGTACTGCAGGAAGTGGGGAGCTGAGGCTAGTCCCTGTGGCTGGAATATCTAGAATGCAGTGGCTTGGCTACTCACAGAGCCACTTTCAGTCTGGTACTGCTCTTTCCTCTCAAAGTGGGGAGCTCTTAAGGTACTCTGTTCCCAGCTGCATTGAGCCCTTCGGGAGGAGGGTACAGGGAGAAACAAGTAGCAGTTAGCATGAAACCTGTGACAGGCTTCCCTGCCATTGCCAGTCAGGCCCCTGCTCCAGTTCTCTGCTACATACCTACTCTCAAATCCAAATGTGGAGAGGAGTTCGCTCTCCGATCTCTGAGGGGAGTCAGGAAGTGCCTGCAAAGGGATAATTCATCTCTGTCTAGACAGAAATGGAATAAATAACTTTTTTTTATTCTGCATTTTTCCCCCTCCCACTCTGTATGGGTCCCCAGCTGTGCAGGGAATGGGGGTATCTCAGGCGTTTTGCGTAGCTGAGCCCATAGCCTCTTGCCAAGGAGGGCAGCCCTTGAACACACGCATACAAATCCGCCTTTGACTGCTGGAGAGGACAGCTGCCCTGGAGCCAGATTGCTGACATACCAGTGGAACAATCTTTTCCCTCTGTTCTGCTGCCGACCCGCCTGGCTTCCTTTCCTTCTGCCAGCTCCACTTGGTTTTCTCTTCCCCCTGCAAGTCGAGAGGAGGTGTAACTGAGTTACAGCCTGGACAGGTCAGCGCTCTGGTTGTGCTCCTGTTGCAATAGTGTTTGTGAGCAAGGTGACTGAACTGCCTTGGCCTGGAGGGATAGGGAAATGGGGGTGGAGGAGAGGTTTGTAGAAGCTTCACGTGGAATGAATGCAGAGGTTGAATTTCCTGGGCACCCCAATAGTGTGGGGGAATCTCTGCTGTTACTCGTTGGGTCTCTTGTGTCTAAAGCAGGGGTTCTCAAACTGGGGGTCAGGACCCCTCAGGGGGTCGCAAGGATATTACATGGGAGGGTCGCGAGCTGTCAGTCTCCACCCCTAACCCTGCTTTGCCTCCAGCATTTATAATGGTGTTAAATATATAGTGTTTTTAATTTATAAGGGGGGTGGGTCACACTCAGACTTCCTATGTGAAAGGGGTCACCAGTACAAAAGTTTGGGAACTACTGAAAGGGATTTCCCCTCTGCAACAGAGATGGATTTAGGGACCTGCAGCAAACTGGCTCAAACTTTCCCATTCCACTTCCCACAACCTCCCCTGAGAAGCAGAGATCTCCACTGGTCTAGTCATTTGTTCCCTCTCTCCTGTGACCTCTACATCCAGTTCCTTGCCTGACTGCTCAGTCCCCTGCGTGTAGAAACTTATCCTCTAGACCTGACTACTTTAGGAGAGTAAAGTCCCACTCTTGAGTCTCTCGCTTGCTTGGAGGAGGAGGGGTTGCATCTATTTCCTCCTCTCCCTTTTTCTTCAGTCCCCCTCCTCCCCCCACGTGGTTTGTAAGTGCCCTGCCCTTCTTATCTCTCCCTCCTTATCAGCCTCTCCTAGTCCTGAGCCTTCCCCATATAAGGCAAGGTGAGGCTGTGGTGTGGGTGCAAGCAGGGATGCAGGTTACTCTCTCACAGGAGGCCTTCCTAATTTAGATATGTAATCCTCATTTCTGGGAGGGGACGGGGAGTGTGGGAGAGGGAGGTAGCCAGACCATTCTGATATCAGTGTGACTAGTCAGACCAGTCCTGTGTGTGTGACACACGCTAGGGAGCAGCTTTCTCTTTCAGTCGTAGGCCTGTGCTGTGCTCAGCATGAGATACGCCCTGAATCTAGCCAGAGCCTCATTGCTGAAGTGTGGCTCATTCCAAGGAGGCAGGGCTCTGTGGCGTTTGCATGAGTACGTGGTGGTGTCTAAAATGCCTGCGTGTGGAGGATCCAGCCCTCCCAGTGGGGAAGCAGCTGACTGGGGGGCATCAGGGAGTGCAAAGCCCATGTTGTGTTTAAAAAAAAAAAAAAAAAATCTGCTTGTGGTTTTTCATAACAGCTTTCCTAGGAAAGTCCCTTTTACTTTCCTAGGGGAGGGTGTGAGGCCACAACAGTGGGAAGCAAAGATGAGTTTCAGAAGCACCAAAGTTCACTTGGAGAATCTGAAAGCTGTCAAAGCAGCAGCCATGGAGACCAAAATCCTTGACCTCTCCATGGCCCAGGCTCTCCCTGGCATGTCTCCGGATAGTTCAAACAAGAAGGTGTTGGTGGCAGCATCTGTCCACTGAGACCTGAGCTTGGAGCCCCAGCTCACTTCACTCACCACCAAACAGCCATGGTGTAATGTGGTAATAGTTTTGTGCTGACCGCTCTCTTCCTCCAGGCTATTCCAGAATCTCCTTTAGGAGGGAAAAAGCTAAAGGCCAAGTAGTGTTCTGAGATGTGTACTCCCTCATGGGCACTTGGTCTCTGGGTGCCGAGTCACTTCTAGATTGCACAGTCGGAGTTCAAGCCAAAAATGTTCCTATTCTAGCAACTTGGCTGTCTCCAGACTTTGAGAGTATGTTGGTGAATCAAAGCTTCTGATCTGGTGGTGCTTGCTGTCTGTTCTGCCTTTTGGGGTGGGGCTATGCTGCTGGTTGGTCCCCCTCCCCTTATGAAATTGACAAACTTTTCTTAACCTGAAATTTTGTGTTAAACATTTTTTGTGACAATTTGAGTTTTGCCAGTCATTTTGTTGTGCGCCCCGCCCCCCCAATCTTGACCAGATCAATGGGGACCAGAATTGAGGGTCTCTAGATCTTTCAGGAGGGTTGGGGCAAAACAAACTGACTTCATGTGCTATTGTGAACGGAGGGTGTGGAAATTAGGTTAATTTTTTCCCCTCCATCTACTATTCCTCTATAGACTGGAACTGGGTCAGGACTCCTAGGCTCTCTTACTGACTCAGTGTGACTTGCACAAGTCAGTTTGCCTCTTGGTACTAGTGTCCTAGTGGTATGCTAGGGTTAATACTTCCCTCATAGGGGAGTGATGGTTGATTCATGTCTGTAAAAAAAAAAAAAAAAAAACCTCTTCAGAGCCTCTGTTTGGAAATGGGTAGAAGTCCCAAGGGGTTCTGTGTGTGGTTTTAAAAGACGAAAAAAAACCCCAGCCAAGTCCTACTGATGACTAGGAGCTCCGCTGGATTAGCAGAGGTGAACCAGTGCAAAGTAAGCAAGAGTAATGCGCTACCACGTACTCAATTTACTGACAAATGCAGTTTTTAATTATTTATGCTTAATTTTTACAAAATGCACCATAGCATATGATTTGAATCTTGGTAACATGATGCTTCTGCTATTAAAGG
Source organism: Terrapene triunguis (assembly GCF_002925995.2). Taxonomy (NCBI): domain Eukaryota; kingdom Metazoa; phylum Chordata; order Testudines; family Emydidae; genus Terrapene; species Terrapene triunguis. Next base: position 5,753,072 of record NW_020665277.1, read on the forward strand.
GAAGGTCTGGGCTCCATTATCGCTGATCTGAGGGTTATCTCTTTTGGGAAGATGGGATGGCAATTGACCTTGTACCAGCTGTTTTTAAAAACTATTGCTTGATAACACTCAACCTGTAAACACCATGTCTCAAACCACTGGAGGAGGTTATTTGGAAAGAGCTCTAGGAGTAGTTCAGTCCCAAGCTGATATCATGGGTGTCTCCTGCCTCACCAGCCTGGCTTCACGTGTTGGGGTGTAACATAAAGGGGGGAAGGATAGCTCAGTGGTTTGAGCATTGGCCTGCTAAACCCAGGGTTGTGAGTTCAATCCTTGAGGGGGCCACTTAGGGTTCTGGGGCAAAATCAGTACTTGGTCCTGCTAGTGAAGGCAGGGGGCTGGACTCGATGACCTTTCAAGGTCCCTTCCAGTTCTAGGAGATAGGATATCTCCATTAATTTAATTTAAAAATTTAATTTATAAAGGATTCTTGATCTATGAAGTCCATTGCGCGCTGTGTGTGTGTGTGTGAGGTGTCCATTCTTGCTTATGGTGTTGAAAGCCACTGATAGAATAAGCTCTTCTAACTTGCCTGGGGGTCTTTGAAGGAGAGTTTCTCCTTCCTTTGGAGAAACCCCCAGGGTTGTGACATGAGGTTTTGTAGAGGTGTCTGGTGTCTGTCCTGGTCCTTGGATGACTGAACATCTTGTCCAGATGTCAGTCTCCTTTAGTTGGGGTGGAGCTGTTTTTGTGCTCTCTGAGTACTGAAGTGGGGAAGTTGATGTTCATGGTGGGGAGTTGGTGAGGTCATCTCCCACTGCTGTGTATGACCAACATCTTGCCACTGTGGTTCTTGGTCACTGACTCCATTGCTGCATCTCCGTTCTTCAGGTAGCAGTTGTGCAGTAGTTCTCATCTTGCAGCTTTCAGGTCAACTTTAGACTATTTTCCTCTGAGTCAGACCTTGTCGGAGAGATTCCTGCCTTTGGGGCTTCAAGGCTTGGGGGCCCTGCCCTCAGGGAACCTAGAAGCTTCATCTCTAGAACACCATGAACACCCCAACTTGAGTTGGATGAACTGGTCTGAGTGCACAAGTGGCAGGGGCACTGCAGATCTGCTTTAGAACACGGGCTGGTTTTCACATGTAGAGCCTTTTGTGTGCTCTGGGACCTGGTTATCTGACAGATCTCTCTAATTCACCCTTCTCCTGGCTTGTTGTGTAAACCACAATCTGCTAGGTTAATCTGTAAATTCTTGGGTTTAGACTCTCCACTGCTGGTAGTGAAGCATTCTCTGGAGAGCCTGAGTTCTGGAACTCACTCCTTCCAGCAATGTGCCCTGGAGTCTGAGTGATGAGGCTTATCTCTTTAGTTATTCCTCTAAAACACGGGTGGTTCTTCAAGTGCTTGTTCATGTCAGTTCCAATCAGGTGTGTGCAGTAGCTGGAAGATTTTCTCCCCCCCCCCCCCCCCCCCCCTCCAACAACCATAGGGTTAGGCTGGGCACCGCCTCGAGTCGCGTCTTCATGACGTCCAATATAGAGCCCTGCCAACGCTGCACCCCCCAGTTCCTTCTTGCCACCAGTGACAGTAGCTGGAACTTCTCCTTGCTCTTCTCTTGCTTCAGCAAGTACTCTGTACGCTGTGCATAGTTAGTTTCCACTAGTTAGTTTAGTAGTTTCCTTAGAAGTTTTAGTTCCGGGGGTTACACCCCCCACCCCACCCCCCGTTTCCTCCCCCATTTGTTGCCAGGGAATGCCATGATCCCTGGGCTTTAAGACTTGCCCAGATCTGTGCTAAGCGCATGCTGAAAAATGACCCCCACACCTCCTGCTTAAGGTGCCTTGGTGAGGGTCACCAGAAAGACCGTTGCAAGATCTGTCGGGAGTGCCGACTGAGAACAATCAAGGAGAGGGAGCAGCATCTCAATCTTCCTTATGGAGGCAGCTCTCTGATCTCAGTCGGACCCAGGCACCGTGGATCCTGCTCCCAGCAAGTTGTCTTTTGGCGCAGAGCGCTCCAGTGCCATCTTCAAAAGAACCAGCACTGAAGAAAGATGCCAACAGGGAAGCTAGGCACAGTCATGCAACCTCTCGGGGTCATTTGAGCCTTTGGCACCGGTCCCAATCGCTGGCGCAAAAGAGAGAGATCGGAGAGAGGTCGATCTCCCTCGGCAAAACCCAGGGACCAGCCACCAGTGACACCTCAGTCGGGCTACGACTCTGGGACTCATGACTCCTGCCCAAGCGAGGCAGTCTAGTCCAGGCCCGTCTCGCTCACCACACCCATCGGAGCATCTACCGCTCCTATCCACCCCTGAGGCTTTTGAGGCTCACGGCGCCGTTCTAGCCAACAAGACAGGAGAGCGTCCTGGCACCGCAGGTCTCCTCTCGACACCCCCGTGATCTCTTTAAGAGCGAGCCAGCGATAATGGCACACTGATCCCCATCACCTTGGCCAGCTCCACCATCCAGAGAGTGTAGTCGGTCCCCTGCTTCTCGATGCTCTACCTCGAGAGGAGCAGCGCCACCCTGGTCTTCCTAGTCGGACTCGTACCACTACAACTATAGCAGGAGCAGAAGGTCCTCCTCATGGCACCATAGGTGGTCCTGCCCAATGCACTGGGCCTCTCCGTGGCAAAATCCACAGCAGTGGCCTTTTTGGACTCCGTGGGCCTTCCATCAAGCCCAGGGTCGGAGCCAGGGATCCCACTCAGGTGCAGCATCAGTGGCCTCCACAATGTTCGTCGTGCCAACCGTGGCACCAGAACTAATGCCTTGGGCATTAACGCTGACACCTGCGGCACTGTTCTCGGCACCGGCGCCGACTGCAGTACCACAACCGACCGCTTCGGCACCGGAGGCATCAGCAGTCCCCATCACAGCCTCGGCGCAAGACGCAGCACCAGCACCGATACCACCTCCGTCATTGGCGCCAGCTGCCACAGTGCCCCCAGGAACCTCACGCTGCACCAGATGCTGGCACTGCTGGCGGTCCTGATGCCAGCACAGACACCCATGCCTTTTGCACCTGCAGGACCAGGCCAGCCTTCTGCTTTTCCCACTGGGTCAAGAGATCCCTCGGGTGGGTCCAGTAGGGAGCAACCACCTACCCTGGTAGTCTCCTTTCTCCTCAACAGATGAGGCCCTAGTGGGCACATCAGTTGCCCCAGCTGTAGAAGACTCCAGAGTGTTGCAGGAGCTGCTGCGCCGGGTCACCCAGGGTCTGGGCATTAAGGGAGAGGAAGTTGTGGATGATGTGGACCCTATGGTGGACATCCTGGCTCCCTCCGGCCTCACCCGTATATTGCTTTACCACTAATAAAAACAATAACGGACATGAACAAGACCCTTTGGCACACCCCAGCCTCACTGCCACCTACAGCCAAGCGCAATGAGTACTTTGTGCCCTCCAAGGGCTATGACCATCTCTTCCCATCCCCAGCCTGATTTCCCTGGTGGACGCCGCTGCTAACCAGCGGGAGAGACAAGGATTTCAAGGCCCTTTGCCCAAGAATAGGGACACCAAAAAATTAGACCTTTTCAGGCAAAAGGTTTATTCTACAGGGGGACTGCAACTCCATATATCCAATCAACAGGCCATTGTCAGCTGATACGCCTACAATGCCTGCTCGGCGACGGCTAAATTTATGGAGTTATTCCCCTCGGACTCCTGCACTGAATTTTCGGCTTTGGTTGAGGAAGGGAGACTGATCTCCAGAGCCTCCCTTCAGGCGGCACTGGACGGGGCAGATGCAGCAACCAGGTTTATGGCTACTGGTGTGGCCAGGAGAAGGGGCTCATGGCTCCAGGTTTCTGGCCTCCTCTGAGGTACAGCAAACTATTTAAGACCTGCCCTTTGAGGGTGAGACTCTTTGCTCAGAAAAGTCTGACAAAAGGCTGAACAGCCTTAAAGATTCCAGAGCTGCCCTCAGGTCCCTGGGCCTCTATACTCCCTCCACACAGCAGAGACATTTCTGCCCACAGCTCCAGCAACGGTTCGGTCCGCAAAACAACCAAGACAGGTCCAGAAGGAGGAATCGTAATGGCAGGAGAAGGCAGCACCAACCTTCTGGACAGGACTCGGGACAACCCAAGCCATCTTCAAGGTCCAAGCCGGCTTTTTGAAGGCACGGTTGAGGACGGTGTAGCACATCTAACAACGGATCCATCCTGCCTTACCTTCTCGTCCCCAAATCCCCTTTCTACCGTGCATGGTCCAGTATCACCTCTGCACGGTAGAGGGGGGGATACACCATCCAATTCTGTGCCCTTCCACCATCCCTTTTCAGGGACCCTTCCCACGAGCAGTTCCTTTATCGAGGAGGTGCAGTTGCTCCTATCTTTAAGGGCAGTGGAGGAGGTTCATCAGGAGCACAGGGGTGAGGGCTTCTATTCCCAGTATTTCCTAATACCGAAAGCTAAAGGCGGCCTCAGACCCATCCTGGACCTGCAAGAACTCAACAAGTTTGTGAAGAAACTCAAGTTCCTCATGGTCTCTCTGGCCTCCATCATTCCCTCATTGGATCCAGCAGACTGGTATGCCACCCTCGACTTGAAGGACGTGTACTTTCGTATCACGTACTTTCATATCGCAATCCCCCAACCCCACAGAAAGTACCTCAGGTTTGTGGTGAACAATACCCACTACCAATTTACAGTCCTTCCGTTCGGCCTGTCAGCAGCATCTCGTGTCTTCACCAAATGCATGGCGTTTCTGCACAGGCACCGGGTACAGGTGTATCCTTACCTCGACGACTGGCTGATCAAGGGCCGCTCCAAGACCCAAGTGGAAACTCAAGTCTGATGCATCTGAGCCACCTTCAACAACCTGGGTTTTCTAAGTAAAGCCAAATCCACTCTGTCCCCGGTCCAGAGGATAGAATTTATTGGGGTAATATTGGACTCGACCCAGGCCAGGACATACCTACCGCAAGCAAGATTTCAGGCCTTGACTGATATCATTCGAGACCTCAGATGGTTTCCCACTACCACAGCAAGAAACTGCCTGAGGTTTCTCAGTCCTATGGCTGCCTATACCTGTGTAGTGCAGCGTGCCAGGCTCAGGCTTCGACCACTTCAGTCGTGGCTTGCATCAGTGTACTGCCTGGCCAGGACAGTGACCCTGCCTCGCCTGGTCCTTGACTCCTTCCTCTGGTGGCTTGATCCTCAGGAGGTATGCTCGGCATCTCCTTCACCAGTCCACAGCCATCTCTGTTGATAGTGACGGATGCATCAGACTTGGGCTGGGGTGCACATCTGGGAGACCGCAGGACTCAAGGCCTCAGGCGGATCTGGCTCTCCACAAAGAGCGGTGCGCCTGGTGTGCCAGACCTTCCTACTTAATTGGACCATGTGTATAGGTCATGATGGACAACGCTACAGCAATGTTCTATATCAACAAACGGGGGTGGGGGTGCACGGTCCTTTCCCCTATGCCAGGAAGCCCTCAAGCTGTGGGACTTGTGTAGAACATTCAATATACCTGCAGGCGTTGTACCTCCCCAGGGTACAGAACGAGCTGGCAGACCACCTCAGCAGGTCCTTTCACAGCCACAAGTGGTCCCTTCGCCCGGACGTTGAGATTTCAATCTTCCAGAGGTGGGGCTTTCCCCAGATAGACCTATTCGCCACTTAATACCACAGGAAGTGCCAGCAGTTCTTCTCCTTCCAAAATTGCAGCTCAGGCTCCAGTGCAGATGCGTTCCTCCTCCATTGGGGAGGTTGCCTCCTATACACCTTTCTCCCCATATGGCTCGTTCACAGGGTACTCAAAATCCAGAGGGAACGAGTTCAGGTCATATTGATAGCGCCAGCCTGGCCCTGTCAGCACTGGTACACATCTCTCCTAGACATGTCGTCTATAGACGCCCCGATCACTCTGCCCAGACCTTCTGTCACAAGATCGTGGTTGTCTTCAACATCCAAATCTCAAGTCGCTTCACCTCATGGTGTGGAAGCTCCATGGTTTAAACCCGATGGAGCTTTCCTGTTCAGGTTAGGCAAGTACTTCTTGGCAGCAGAAAACCCTCTACGAGAGACACATACCTTGCCAAGTGGAAGAGATTTTCAATCTGGTCAGTGCAGCACCATTTGCCCCCGACGCTAGCCTCGGTGCCGCTTATTCAGGACTACCTCCTCCATCTGAAGCAGCAGGGGCTTTAGTTATCCTCAATAAGGGTGCACTTAGCCGCCATCTCGGCCTTTTACCCAGGCGAGGAGGGCCGCTCTGTGTTTGCTAACCACATGGTCAGCTGGTTCTTAGGGTAGAGCCTGTCGAGTCCTTTTAATGTCCATCAGCCTGTCCCTGCCTGGGACCTCAACCTGGTCCTCTCTAGACTCATGGACCCCCCACTTTGAACCGTTAGTGACATGCTTCCTGCTCTACCTCTCTTACACGGTGGTGCTCCTGGTAGCAATAACCTCGGCCAGGAGGGTGTCTGAGCTCAGGGACCTAACATCAGAGCCTCCTTACACCGTCTTCTATAAGGACAAGGTTAAGCTCAGGCCCCATCCTGCTTTCCTCCCGAAGGTTGTTTTGCAATTTCACATCAACCAGGACATCTTTCTCCTGGTATTCTACCCTAAACCACATTCTAGCACAGGGGTTGGCAAACTACGGGCCGCATCTGGCCTGTCAGACCTTTTACTCCAGCACTCAAGCTTCCGCTGGGGAGTGGGATCGGGGACTTACCCCACTCCGGCACTCGAGCTGAGGGGTGGAGTTTAGGGGCTTTACCTGTGCTGTGCGTGCTGTGGCTCCGGGGGGCTCTGGAAGCAGGAGCCACAGCCAGTGGGAGCTGCGGGGACAGTGTCTGCGGACGGGGCAGCACGCAGAGCCACCTGGCCATGCCTCTGTGTAGGAGCCGGATGGGGGACATGCTGCTGCTGCTGCTGCTGCTTCCAGGAACTGCTTGAGGTAAGTGCCACCTGGAGCCTGCACCCCTGAGCCGCCCCGTGCCCCAGCCCTGATCCCCCTCCTGCCCTCTGAACCCTTTGATCCCAGCCTGGAGCACCTTTCTACACCTCCAGTTGGAGCCTGCACCCTAACCCTCTGCCCCAGCCCTGATCTCTCCTCCTGCCCTCCGAACCTCTCAGTCCCAGCCTGGAGCACCCCAAATCCCTCATTACTGGCTCCACCCTAGAGCCCCCGCCTCCAGCCGGAGCCCTCACCCCCTCCTGCATCCCAGTCCCAGCCTGGAGCCCCCTCCCGCACCCTGAACTCCTCATTTCTAGCCCCACCCCAGAGCCTTCAGCCCCTCCCACACCCCAACACCCAATTTCATGAGCATTCATGGCCCGCCATACAATGTCCATACCGAGATGTGGCCCTCAAGCTAAAAAGTTTGCCCACCCCTGAGCTAGCACAACAGGGCTCCAAGGTGCTACTGTGATAAAGGGGTAATAGCCATGAACACTTGGTCTGCCAAAGTTCCATGTTACACACACTCATCTGGAGGAAGATTGTACCTGGTTTCTGATTGGGGAGTACTTGTGCCAGCGTGGGGCTGTTTATATCCATTAGTCATGGATACTTGACAGGCCTGATCTGGTGGACTGTGTGTTTGATGCAGTCTGGTCCTCAAGGCTGAGCCTGAACAAGTGAACCAGACTGACATGTGGGTGTCTGCGTCGTCTGGAGTGCTGCTCACACAGATGTATTCCACCGTGGGTAGAGGGAAGCAAAGGCACCATCTTGTTAAGTGCCCTCTGGCTGGCTGACTGGGAACACGGATCTCTCTACAGTGCTGGTTCTCCCTCTGAGCGGAGGTGGGGTCATAGATTTCAGGGTGTCACAACTTTCCCTCAATGTCATGGCAGGTCTGACCCTTGTGTGGGCTACTGTTTGGAAAATGCTGGCATTGTAATTTTGGTCAGAAGGGTGCCTGGCTGAGTCTTGGAGAAGCCCAACATGACTGGAATAAGGACACAGTGGGCAAGGAACCGAATTTTCGCCCCTTCTCTTTGTGTCTCGCAGGCTCTAATGTGAAGGAGACAGGAAGGAAACTGCCTCATTACTGCTACATTCCCATAACTTGTACATCATACTCCTAACCATTCTGTTCATTGCATTGTTAGGAACTAAAGAACAGGCTAAATGCATCTGTTAAAACCAGATTCCCAAAGGACATGGGCTTGCTAAGTATGCTCTTGTGCCGATTATGCCAGTGACAGCAGATGCCCATCCAGTTGGGCCTAAGCTGGCAGCTAGGCAGAAGGCTACAATATCTTTTAGGTACCTCTTACCATAGTATTTTGAGCACCTCACAATCTTTTAAATACTTATCTTTGCAACTCCTCTGATGCAGGATGGCGCTATTAGCTGCTCTGCCTCAATTCCCTCCTGTCAATAAAGAGAAATCTCACCCAAGGTCCAGACAGGAGTCTGGCAGAGGAGGGACTCGAACGCAGGGCTCCCAAGTCCCAGGCTCATCCCCTGACTACTGAACTGTCCTTTTTTCTGCTTTGAAAACTACCTATTACACATGGCTAACAGGGCAGCTGATGCCAAGGGAGGAAAGGTGGGGAGCTGTTGTCACAAATGTGCTATGAAGAGACAGGAGTAGCTGTCTAATAATGACACTGCTGGGATTGGGGGCCAGACCCCTAAATAAATGGTCTCTGGGGAGGGGGTGGCTTTTTCTCCAGGATGGAGCACAGGACAAAATTCTGCTCTGGAAACTAACACTGGAGAAGCAAAACAAATAGGTCAAAAGTTCTGGCAATGGCTTTGAGAAGCCCCTGGGCTTATGGGACCCAAGGGTGTGATTATGCTCCGTCCTTGGAGACGGAGCTGGTTTCCGGTGTTTCACTGGCTAGCACCTCAGGGGCAGTCCTCGCCCATTAGATAGCGAAGGGGGGGAGGTTTGTCTGTCAAGTCACCAGCACTGCCCTGTCTCAGAGACTGCAAGCCAAAACTCTAAGTACAGGTCTGTGCCCGCCCCAGTACCCCATAAATGCTGGAGCCCATGGGCAGCTTGGGGCCCAGCCCTCACCCTTGCTTAGAGTGGCAGTGGAAAGTCACTCACACCAACCATTTGGGGCTAGCAGGCAGCCTGCAAGCACTCGTCTCTGGACAGACTGGGGCCTCTTTCTCACCCCAAAACCATGACCCAGTTTACATGTGGAAAAGGGGCCCATCCTGGAGGAGGGAGTATTCCCCCATTGAGCAGAAGAGGGGTGTGTGTGGGCAGGGGAGGGCACTAAGACCACTCTGGCAAGCCATAATAAAACTGTTGCATGCTCCCGAGCTGTGTCAGGCTTTCTGTGGACTCAGACAGGTGTCGCAGCATCAAGATACAGCTCAAAGGTTTTCTTAATCATGAAGGCTTGAAAAATGAGACCTTTTTTTTATTATTATTATTTTTAACTTAAAGCTTAGATCTTGATATTGCATGATGCTAGCAGCTGGGCTCCAGGTAGTTTCTAGCTTATGCTGGGATCTCCCTCCCCCACACCCTTGCCAAAGCCCAGCAGGCCTGTTAGGTTTTGCAGGTACCTATCAGCTTGCTGCATTGCAACCCAGCTGGACTAGGATGAGTGCTGGAAGATAAAGCAAACTGACTTGTGTGTTGGGAGAGGAGGCAGTGCTGGTGGGGATGGGTGTGTGCATGCATATCGTGGTCTCATCTGCTCGTGCTTAGCATATGCCCAGCAGTAGAACTGGATTTTTTTTTTATTGGTGAAGGAAGATTACAGGGCGGAGGCCACCAAATGTTCAAATGCAATTCAGACTGTCTCCAAAGCAAACTAAAAATCTCTTGCTGGGCTCAAAGTCCTCTCTGTGCTGTAGTGCCTGATAAGAACTGAAGCCAAGAAAGCTATTGTATGTCTAAAGAGGTCTTGGAGGATGAAGGAGTAAGACCTGCTAAAAGGGGCAAGCTTGGTTTGGTTTTACTGTCACAAGTGAAATGACTAGAAGGCCTCTGCTTTAGAGATCCGTGCATTGGAGTAACTGGGTTTGCTGTATATTGGGTTTGAGGGGCATATGTGGAGCCCAGGGTTGGAATAGCAGGGTACAGTGGGTTGGGGGACATCAGCAGGAGGAAGAAATGCAGCACAGACTTCCTGTCCCCGCACCCTGTGTCTGTTCTTCAAACCGTGCCTATATCTCCCTTGTAACATTGGGTGCACAGCCTATATGCAGCCCACTCTCCACACGCTGGTTTCTTGCTGGGGAGCGTGGGAAAGCAAGCCAGGCAGCTGGTGCAGAGGCCAGACTAGTCCCCGCATGCCCGCCCTCCCTGCCATGGCTGTATCTGTTGCTAAAATATCTTAATAGATCTGCTGGGATGTGGAGGCTCTGAGATGGGTGAAGGAGGGGGACCCACCCCTTGACTCTAATGTAGGTTTCTCAGGAGAGTGGGTGCTGAGGGTGCCAGTGAAGGGCTACCTTCCCCTGGTGAGCTAGTGGGAGTACATGTGGACGACGGTATGAGGTAGTGGGGACCGGCGACCTTTGGAATTGGGTAGGCAGCACTGGGGCAGGTCTGGTCACTGCCAGTTTGCAGCAGGAAGTAAAGATCTGCTGTGTTGGATGCTGCACAAGGTGTGTAGAGCTGACCCTGAGGAGCCCCCATTAATGAGGCATTCTCTTCTCCCATGACCATGACCATCCCAATCCCTTGCAGAAGGGGGTGGAAATGGTACTTGAAGATCACACTGAGCAATTCCATGTCCCCTCCCAAAATCCCCTTCACTCCTGTTCAGTCCCAGCCTGCCCTCTGTTGCCTGCCTCCCTCCTTCCCTTTTGTTATATTCACTCTGGTTTTCCCCAACTCTGTCTACAGCTCTCTTCCCTCCTGCTTCCTCACTGGTGGTGGCTGGGCTGCTTCTCCCATGATTTTTTACATCTAGACCTGGCTGTGCTGTGCCTTAGCCAATCAAATCCGACCTTCCTTCCTTACAGGTGTGTATGGAAAACTGTTTATTTTAATATTTAATTAAAATCTTTGATTTCTTCTTTTTCACTATATGTAATTCTCAAATACAGAAGGTGTGTCAGAGGGCAGGGTGACACCTGCCTTTTTAGGATTTAGGGTCACAGACCTTCCTCGCAGGTTGTCCTAGTGTCATTGGTCTCACCGGGTTGAGATTCATGTTGTCTAAAGTCAATGTGGAAGCTGAATGTTCCTCATGGGGCATTAGGGGAACAGTGTCTAATGGGGTTTGTGAAACTCTGGCCTGAATTAGCATGGACTGGCAAGTGGGTAATCTCTAAACTGCAGCACTCTGCCTCCATCAAAGAATGGGGTGGCAAGAAGCCTCTCCCCTTACCAGAGCAGATACCCAACAAAACTCTAGTCAAAACACCTCCCTAGAGGGCCTCTTCTCACCTGGAGCTGGTGGAGGGGCCTATGATTCCTCTCTCCCTTCCAGCCGGACTTATCACCACCTGTCTTATGACTGTGTCACTCACCCTTCCTTCCCCCAGTTCGTGAGAGGGGAGTGTTAGATGCCCCTCGAATAAAATGGGAGTGTTTTAAGCACTACTGGCTTTGGAGATTTCCCTCTAGGCTACTTACACAGGCTTCTCTCCTGGTCAGGCTTGGCTCCCTTCCTATCCACCAGGGGATCTCTTCAGAGGAGAGAAGACTGTCTCTGGCAGGACTGGGACAGGGGCGTAGAGAACTGCCTTGCACGTTCAGATCCTATCCTGGTGAGGCCTTAGTCAAAGAAGGAAGACTGAAAAGTCTCATTCCTAGACTTGAGGGCAGGAGCAGCGGAGAGCACAGATCAGGGTTTCCTGTAGTAGAGGTAAAAACAACGAGGAGTCCTTGTGGCACTTTAGAGACTTGACTTAAATTTATTTGGGCATAAGCTTTCATGGGCTAAAACCCAGGTCATCAGATGCATGGAGTGGAAAATGCAGTAGGTAGGTATAATTACACAGCACATGAAAAGATGGGAGTTGCCTTACCAAGTGTGTGTGTGGGGGCGGGGAGGGTCAGTGCTAACGAGCCAAACCGGACAGTCTCTATGCAAAAGAATAAATGGACACAAATCAGACGTCAAGAATTATAAACTTCAAAAACCAGTAGGAGAACACTTCAATCTCCCTGGACACTCAATAACAGACTTAAAAGTAGCAATTCTTCAACAACAAAAATTCAAAAACAGACTCCCAACAAGGCTTCCCCACCCCTCTCTGTGCCATGGTACTTTCTCTAATTGCAGAACTGGAATTAATTTGCAAACTGGACACCATCAAATTAGGCCTGAATAAAGACGGGGAGTGGATGGGTAACTACAAAAACTAATTTCCCTCTGCTGATACTCCCCTTCTTGTCAACTGTTTGAAATGGGCCACCTTGATTGCATTGGCCTCATTAGCACTACAAATGTGATTCATCCCTTCTTGTCAACTGTTGAGAATAGTCCACTTCCACCTTAATTGAATTAGCTTGTTAGCACTGACACCCCCCCCCCCACACACACACACACTTAGTAAGGCAACTCCCATCTTTTCATGTGCTGTGTATTTATACCTACCTACTGCATTTTCCACTCCATGCATCTGATGAAGTGGGTTTTAGCCCACGAAAGCTTATGCCCAAATAAATCTTAGTCTCTAAGGGGCCACAAGGATTCCTTGTTGTTTTTGCTGATACAGATTAACATGGCTACCTGTAGTAGAGGTGACACTCTGCCATGTATGGCAGGACAGTTGCCCTGGGCTGGCCAGCCGCTACTGTCCACTGGGGAGGGTGGCAGAATTGACATTTGCTCTTTCTTTGAGTGCTGAGAGAACTTGGCCTTGGGATTGATATTTCATCTGTCTCCTCTGATCTCTTCTCTCCTTCCTTCCCTCAACTGTGTCATGAAGTGAGGGGCTCCTTCCCCTCTTTCTCCCCCCTCACCCGTCTGACCCTGGTGTTCTCACACGCCCCGTGCCCTACACCCTCCCTCCCCCTCCCCCCGTGTGGGGCCCTCATCACCATGGACGACTCGGAAGTGGAGTCAACTGCCAGCATCCTGGCCTCCGTCAAGGAGCAGGAGGCGCAGTTTGAGAAGCTGACCCGGGCGCTGGAGGAGGAGCGGCGCCACGTCTCGGCGCAGCTGGAGCGCGTCCGGGTCTCCCCACAGGACGCCAGCCAGACGATGGCCAACGGCACCCTCACCCGCCGGCATCAGGTAAACCCCCCTTGGGGAGAGGTGGGCACGTGGGGCTCGGCAGAGCCCTTATGGCTGCTCCTGCATGAACTATGGTGGATGCGGGAGGAGTGTCTGGCTCCTATCAGAGTTGCCCTGCCCCCTCCCAGAGGAGCTGTCTCCACACCTAATGGATTTGAGTAACTGCTGTAAGAATTTGCCAGATGAACTGCAGGTCTGGGGGTGTGAGGTGGCATTGCTTGACCCCCTCACTGATTCATGGAGGGCTCCCCATACATCTGAATGTAGGATTAGTGTGCTGGGGAACAGATATATGAGCCAATCTCCATAGTGCTGTAGACTCGTGGATTGGGACTCCATGACAGGTGCAGCCCTGCACAGAAAACCAGGGGCCTCTGGCTCCCTTGCCCCAAAGGCCCTGTAACTAGTTGTTAGGCAGGAGGTATTGGCATCTCTGCTCTCCTGGGGTGCTTGCCTGGTATCTTCTCTAACCTGGTGACGTGACGCCTGTTTTGCAAAGTGCCCACCCTGGGGATGTGGCTGGCAGAGTCCAAGAACTCTCACAGGGGGCTTTGAGTGGCAGTCTGGGCTCTAGCTAAGTGTGCGTGCGCGCCCCCTCCCCCCAAGAATCTGCTGCTGCACCAATCTAGAGGCGATGTTGTGATTATGTGGCCCCCACTGTCTAAGTATCTGGGTATCTCATAATCTTCAATGTATTTATCCACCCCCTAGCCTTGTGTGGCAGGCAGAGCTGCTGTTATCCCCATCGCTCCAGATGGGGGACTGAGACCAAGAGATCAAATGACTTTGCCACACACACCTGCATGATCCTGGGAGAGACCGGGGGGTTCAGTACCCTACTGTGAAGTCCCAGGCTCCACCTTTAAACACGGAGTAGTCAAATGGGACAGGGCAAGTGCCAGGAGGGGATGAGGGAAGAGTCTGCCTGAGTCACCAGGGCTCTTAACTTGTACTCCCTGCTGCGGTGGATCTGGCTTGATCTCCTTTCTGCTCTTGTGGCTATTGTCTGTTGGGTTTTGTTAAGGGGTAGAAGTCAAGACCCTCTGTGCCCTGTTTTAAAGGGCCAGAGGACAGCTGCACTGGCAGTGTTGGGCATAGAGGGTTTGGTTATCTGGCTGAGGATACTGGTGCTACTGAGAGAAACGTCCACTTGTCTAACTCCAATGTAGCTGGGATTTATATTCTTCAAAGGCGGGGGGAACAGTTCCCTGGGCCGTAAGTGGGAGGAGAAGTGAGTGTGAGTGTGTGTGTGTGTGTGTGTGTGTGAAGATCATAAGCAGTGAAAAGCCATTATGCTCTGTGGTCTGCTTTTGACTCCCCACGCTGTTCCCTCTAATCTCCCTGAGATCCTGGGATGTGTCATCTGGTGGCCTGTGGCTCCACATCAAAAGAAGATGTGAAATGTCTTGTCTCTTCTCTCCCTGGTGGAGTTGGGGTGTGCGTGCTCAGAAGGGAGCGTTAGCCCTTCTGGTAGGAGGTACATAGAGTTCTGAATAGTCTGGCAGCCATGTGGAGCACTGGGATGTCTGGAGGGTGGAGCACTAGAGATGGCTGCTTATTAACTCCTCCTGGGGACTCCCCAGACTGCACTGGGGAACAGCATTAGTCTCCTGCTTGGCTGTGTAGCACCAACCTTTGCAGCACCATGCCCAGATCTTGTCACTTCACCAAGGGCATTGAGATCTCAGGGCATGGAATCGTCCTGGCTGCTCTTACCACCTCTACCTGCTGCTAACCTCTGGGGCACTGGAATTGGCCGCTGCTGAGTCTGGAGCTGAGACTAGGGTGTGAGGCAGTCAGTACAGTCTTCACAAGGTGGAGTGGGGCACTAACCCCAAGGGCATGGGGCCTGGCCTTTCTTGTTTGGAGGCAACAGGACGATGCATCGGAGGCAATGGATAAGGAAGCATTATAATGAGCGGATGTGGCTTGTTTCAGAACGGCCGTTTCCTGGGCGATGCTGACCTGGAGAGGCAGAAATTTCCAGATCTGAAACTCAACGGACCACCGGTAAAGGACTTCTGGGAAGAGCTGGGACCTCTTGTTGGGGGTGAGGGGGCAAGGCCTGAGTTCAGGGGCTCAGTGGCTGGTCTTTCCTCTTTGTGGAAGGGACCCATCTTTCTAGGTGTTGCTGGCAAGGCTTCCCCACCCCTCTGTGCCGTGGTACTTTCTCTGCAGCCACCAGCAAGCAAGAGTGATGCCAGGGAAGCCTCTCTCCTCTGGATAGATGCTTTCTGACTTTCGGCAGAAAACGCTACCAGAAATCCCTTCATCCTGGGCACTCCTCCCATTTCACTTCTAGGCCACGTGCCATGTAGTGGCAGCTGGAGGGATGGGGCTTGGCCTGTGTGCTGGAGAGCTGGGCTCTCCGGTCAACTACGTACATGGGGGTGGGGGGCAGCAGCAGCACAGGACCAGTTTCCTTGTAGCCAGTGGTTTCCATTTAAAGGGGGGGGACCCCCCTCCCTGCCCTGACCGTGTTGTGGATCGAGAACTCTCCAAGGGCTCCTGCTACACCCATGTAGTTCAGTCATCACTCCTTTAAATGAGAATGGAAGACCGGATCCAACAGGAAACACAGAACAGCCCTCCAGGCTCTGAGATCCTTTTATTTCCTTTATGCACCACCTCCCAACTGACACATATATCTCCCTCCCAACAAGGGGACCATGCAATTAATCTTCCCCCTGCATCAAGCTGAGGAGAGCACCCTGCTTGGCTTCCCCCCTACCCCTGGTCTGGCCACCATTGCTTCTGCCTACTGTGCCAGCCTAGCAACAGTTAGAATGGGGTTGAGGGAGCTTCTGGGGCCCGTGAGGATGGGGGGCAATGACAGGTGACGCACCTAGGTTCTTCCCACAACCCACTGGTGGGTTGGGACCCACTGTTTTGGAAATGCTGCTCTACCCAGGAGATGGCTCAGTGCATCCTTGCCTAGACGGTACAGGTAGAGCTAAGGTCACAAATGTTGTTTCCTGTGGGTGGGAGCTGGCACTGGTCTCAATCTGGGCTGACTTGGTGTGCTCTTCCCTCATCCCAGGACCGCAGCCACCTCCTCTACAGCACGATCCCCAGGATGCAGGACCCAGGCCAGATTGTGGAGGAGACGTATACCATGGAGGAGGACCCAGAGGGTGCCATGTCTGTTGTCTCAGTGGAGACATCTGATGATGGGACCACCCGGCGCACAGAGACCACGGTGAGGGGGACAGTAAAAGAAAGGGGACTGTCTTGTCTTCAGTAGTGTTGATCTGGCCCCCCTCCCCTGGGGTTGGTGAGACGGCATATGCACTAAACTTTCTATCCTGCATGTTTTTGTAGCACTGTTAATGAAGGCTGGGGATGAGGGCGACTGGTCAAGATGGAGGGGCACAAGCAGAGCTCAGGGAGTCCAGGCCTGAGATAGTAGGGGAGTTGGGATGATTAGGGGACATCCGCAGCCCTTGCATTTGTAATCTGAGAGCATCTCCTTTTCCCCATCTCTTCAGGTGAAGAAGGTGGTGAAGACTGTGACCACGCGGACAGTACAGCAGGTCCCCGTTGGGCCGGATGGGTTGCCTGTGGAGGGTTCTCCTGTCTCCAATAACTACATCCAGACAGTGGACAGGAACTTCCGTAAAAATGGCAACGGGGGGCCTGGCAGCTACCTGGGCCAGCCTGGCACCGCCACACTCCCCCGTAACTATCACTACCCAGATGGCTACGGTCGCCCCTATGAGGACGGCTACCCTGGCAGCGACCACAGCTATGGCAGCCTGTCCCGTGTGACCCGTATCGATGAACGTTACCGTCCCGCCATGGATGGCTACCGGGCCCCGAGCCGTCAGGATATCTACGGTCCCCAGCCACAGGTGCGGGTAGGGGGGAGCAACGTGGACCTGAACCGCTTTCACCCAGAGCCATATGGGCTGGAAGACGACCAGCGCAGCATTGGCTACGAAGACATGGACTATGGGATGATGCCGGACTATGGCACTGCCAGGCGGGCGGGGACTCCCTCAGACCCCAGGCGTCGACTCAGGTAGGAACAGCAGGCTTTACGCACTGTCGCAGACCACTTGTCTTCTGAGTATTGTGCGCCCCTTCCCTCCCCCCGTTAGTGCCCAGCAGTGGGTGATTCCAACAAAGGTGTGTACCTCCATGAGGCAACTACTAATAGCTTGTGTGTGTATTGGGGCTGTGGTTATTACTCCTGTGTCGGAGCCTAATTGTCATAGATTGCCCAATTGGCATCTAGCTGACTGTAAAATTACGCAGTTGCAGCATTTAACCTCCTGCAGCAATGACTTCTACAGAGCTATCATGCGCTGTCCAGAGGGTTTTGTTCTGGATATACTGTCTCTTGATAGCATGCCCCATGGTTTTGATGTTGGTGGGCAAAGTTTAATGAGGGAGACAGGGACTGATTCTGAGTCCTGCGACTCCTTGGTTTCCTCTCTTTCCCCCCGCCCCCTTTGCATTGTGTCAAGATGTGCCCTGCCAGTTTGGCAGGGGTTTCTGTTCCTCTGAGCCTGGCCCTATAGCCTGAGTCTGCTTGGGTTGAACAAAATAATAGTTTGATAGCAAAGGCTGCATTTTGGTTCATGCCACTGCACAACAGCACCAAATCCATTGTTGCTGTGAATCGATGTAGACGCCAACTTCTCAGCGCCGTGTTGGCTTAAACTTGCAGCTACCACTGAGCTGGGATCCTAGGATGTGAGGTTTCAGGCTGGAGGAGGATTGATTCTTGGGCTGGTGGCTGACTTGGGTTGCACAGCCCCTTGAAGGAACACCCTGTGGGGGAGAAGCGGTCAAATCTGACAATAGCAGTTGGTTCCCCTGTGCCTTGTGCAGATCAGTCACTTCCCTAGCTGATTAGCCAAGTGTTGCTTTGACTGGATGACTGCACTCTGGGGTCCTATAAAAGTTTGCCATTGCTGCGTCTGTGACACTGTATTGTCCTAGAAGGGCTGCTAGTGTACTATTACTCAGAATAAACTGAGGAGCCAATGTGAGGAAGGGAACCAGACAGGAACAGCCCCACAGGAAGTTGTTGCCTGCACTTAAATATTATCTAAGTATTTGATGCTCCAACCTGCTTGTGTGTGTGTGTGTTTATTTAAAAAAAAAAAAAAAAAAAAAACCACTGTGGAAAGGCTTTGGCTTTGTGCAAGTGTCTTGGCTCCTTTGAGCTGAGACTCTCTAGGTTTACTCACTGCCTTGGGGCTGCTGTGTCTGAGGGGATCTGAGCCCCAAAGCTGAATGCTCAGTAAAATTCCTAGCATGCATGTTGCTGTAGAGCTGGTCTTTGATTGCAGAGAATGAAACTAAAGGCCTGGTTCAGCATCCCGTTAACCCCACTCGCATCTCTCTGAGCCCTGAAGGTCACTTAGCTCTGGCTCTGGGCTGCCAAGGGGAACGAATTCCAAAGGCTAGAAGCCCTGCCACTCAGCGTAGAGGGATCAAACTTGCTAGTCCTGAGCCTGGACTGGCAATGAGAAACCTTTTCTGAGCAGCCTGGTCTGCAGCCATTCTGGCCTCTGGCATCTTGATGCCTTATCGAGGCTGAGCAGCAGCCTCTCTTCCCTCCAGGTCCCCCACTCTGTCAGTCTGGGAGGAGCGGGAGGCTGCAAGATCCTTACTCAGTGAAAGGAATGATATAGACAAGTGTCCTGGGGTTTCTGCAGCACCTGCAACGGGCTCTCAAGCTCCCTGGTGGCTTCATGCAGACACCAAACAGGAAGGGGCACTAGATGAGCTCTGCTTCTTCTCCCCAGAGCATGCCCCAATCTCCTAGCACAGCCCCATGGGCTCTCATTTGGGAAGGACTGAACTCACTGAAAGGTCGCTTCATGTCAGCATCCTTGCACCTGGCAGCTAGCAGTACTCTGTCATCACTGGTGTCACAAACTGCAGAATCTGTATGGCTGCCATGCCCTTGTCCTCCAGCTCCCCAGCTGTGGAACAGGCTCTGTTTTATCCACAGACTGGCTGATAAAGATCACAGAAATCCATGGAATCCAAGCATTGTTGGAGTTGGCTCATCACCACTATCTCAATTACCTTTTTGTCTCAAATCTACCACTTTTGGGGATGGTACCTGGCAAGATTAACAGCCCCAAGATGTTTGTTTTGAGCAAGGTCCTAAACATTACTTTGAAGTGTGTTTGGCGAATTGCCCTCCTGAAGGAAGTCCATTAACAATCCCTTCTCTTCTCTCCTCCCCCCCCCCCCCCCCCCCCCCCCCCCCAAGTGTCTCTACTGGCTATAATCAGCCATGACGGACATGGGTCCATCTTGCATGTCTAGTTGCAACTTGTTAAGCACGCACAAAATCTCAGCATGCTAAACTGAATGAGATCAAAGCGCTGTAGATGATGAATTCTTTCCTCCTTCGCTTTCCCATGGAAACACTTGGACTGTCCTGAGTCAATAGAAACAAGTTGACCTTTCACAGTAGCAAGAGGCATTCAGAACTGCCAGTGTCCTGATGCAGCCCAACTGAGGGTGGCTGCTTAATACTTAGCTGAACTGCGGTTAGCAGATGTAACCGTTAAGGAGTACTCCGTCCTGACCACAGCCATGGCATAGGAACAAACGGTCTACCGTGTGGCTTGTCACTGAGATCAGGTGTTGCGGCGCTAGAGCTTCAGCCTTTTGTCACTGCCTGCCACGTCACCCTCTGCAGTCTCTGTCCACCCTGTCACCATGGCACGTGGCTGTGGGGCACAGGATTGCAGGGTAACCACTGATGGTGGCGAAGCAACAAAATCTCCATTGACCAGAACTTGCCAATCAAAATGGCTTCCGAGGGTGACTCTCAAACAGAATTGCCACCCCAACAGGAGTAACTGGTCTGACCTGAAGCTGTACCACTGATCAGACCATTACTCCTTCTGGCTAATACATATCTAGCATGCTCACCAGTGAGTGGAATCAGAAACCCTTCAGATAATCCATGGTTGTAATGTAAGAGTGGGCATGTCCTATGCATGATCAGATGCAAAGAGACAAGTGCACGATCAGTCAAATACTCCTCTAGGCAATGCTGATCCAAGGTACAGGACCTAGAACAGTTTTGCAGGCAAGCCCTCCTAGTGTAGGTGCAGCTTGTACAGCATGACAGAGAGTGGTTTCTACAGGCATAGCTTACACTAGTTCTCTGACAAACTATACTGGTATAAAAGTTCTTGTCAGTATAGGTATGTCTCTACTAGTGCTTATACTGACATAACTGTGCTGGTATGTTTCAGGCCTGGTTGACACCTGTGTGAACACTGCATTGTATGGGTACTGCACATGCAAGGCATTTTAAGCAGCCTCTTACTGCAGCGCCTCTTAAGACTGGCTTTACTTTTAAACTAGGCTTCTTAGATCTGCAATCCAAGTAAATGGGCAAATCACTTTTGTCCATTTGTGTTCCTTGACAAATACCTTTTCTGTTCTCATAATAAAAGGGCAGGCAAGTAGGAGTATATTTTTGTGCCTGGGATGATCAATTTAATTTCAACATTGTAGGGATTGAAACAAACTAGGGCTGTCGTGTGATTAAACAGACCAAATCAAAGTATGGGAGAAAAGTATTTTCTCCACTCTGCAGAAGAGGGGTAGCCCAGATGTGCAGAGACTTGGCCAGGGTGACCGTGTCTGTGCCAGGACTGGGAACTGATGTGAAATCTCCTCCAGAGTCCCACTCCAGTGCTAACATTCGTATAGGCTTTTCCCTTGCTGGTCCCCATGTAGGAACGCTGTAATTTTGTTTGTATTGCATTAGCACCTAGGCCAGGATCAGAGCCACATTCTGTTCAGGGAGAATATTTTTTTTGTTTTGCTTTTTAAGTCGTTTCCTTCCCCCCCTCCCCTCCCCCACACACACCAGTTGATGGGGTGAACACTTCGACATTAGTTATGTGAAAACATCTCTGTCCACATTTGGCTTCTCAAAGTATTTTGTCAAAAGCAATTTTGCGCTTAAGCGGTGCGCGTTGGTATCTTCAAAGTCATTACATAATGACTCCTGGGAAAAGGAGGAATTGACTGTCTTGATGCAGCAGCAGCAGCATCACTATTACTATTTATTGTGTCCCATAGGAATTGGGTACCCTTGAAATCTGACCCAGCTACTAACAGGAGTCTGTACCCACTTAATGACTCTGTAATACTGTAGTCCTCTTTGCATGAAACATTTAGAACCAGCCTGGCCGAGGCTCTGGAGAATACTAAATAGGAGCGATCCTTCACTAGTATGGGGAGAGCAGGCTTAATGACCTAATAGGTTGTTTCCGTCTCTGACTTATCTGGATTTACATTGCCCTCTAGTGGCCAGAGGATGGAACTGTTCAGCAGACCCATCCCTGTTTAAGAAAGTAGAGCTGCTGCTTCTGTGTTTTTAGGGTCTCTGAGGATAATCATGACATACTGATGTAACACCCAGGTGCCCTGACTGAGATTAGGGCTCTGTTGAGTCAGGCACCATAAGCCTAGTAAGATGCTGCCCCAAAGGGTAGAGGGGAAAGAGTAGCTGCAGTTGCCCTGGGCAATGTCATGCTATTGTACACTTATCTGTCCAGGCAAAGGAAGCTGCTCCCATCACATGGCTTAGGTTGAAGGGCTGAAGGGAAGAGGGTGTGGACCTGGCTGGCCACAGTCCAGCTCCTAGCAGACGACAAACCCACATTTGGCCTCCTTCACCCTACTTGTCAGTGGAAATGGTTCATTGTAGAAGCTAAGAACCATGAAGACGGAGGGAAAGAGCTCTCTAGTCCTGGGGGCCTGTATGAGGGGATGCTGATACTACTGTGCAGAGGCATAGGGTTTCTAGCATTCTCAGAGTCCCAGTGTCTCAATGGAACGTCTGGTGTTAACCTCTCTGATTCTGCTGTTTCCCAGCACTAGGGGCTGGAGACTGAGGTCCGCTCCCCTTCATGGAGCTTATGCCCTGTTCCCCTTTCTAACTCCATTCCTCTCTCCTCTGCAGGAGTTATGAGGATATGCTGGTGGATGAGGTGGCCCCTGATCAGTACTACTGGGCCCCACTGGCCCAGCATGAGCGTGGCAGCCTGGCGAGCCTGGACAGCCTGCGGAAGGGAGGGCCCCTGCCAGCCAACTGGCGCCAGCCAGAGCTGCCTGAGGTGATTGCCATGCTGAATTTCCGCCTGGATGCGGTCAAATCCAATGCGGCGGCTTACCTGCAGCACCTGTGCTACCGCAACGACAAGGTGAAGACGGAAGTGCGAAAGCTGAAGGGCATTCCGGTGCTGGTAGGGCTGCTGGACCACCCCAAGAAGGAGGTACACTATGGGGCCTGTGGGGCCCTTAAGAACATCTCCTTTGGCCGAGACCAGGACAACAAGATTGCCATCAAGAACTGCGATGGTGTCCCTGCCCTGGTGCGGCTGCTGCGCAAGGCCCGTGACATGGACCTCACTGAGGTCATCACAGGTAATGGGTGGTCTGGGAGTGGTTGCTGGGGAAGGGGACCTGTGTAGTGCCTTGGTCTCACTGGCTGCATGTGCTCCGTCTCAGGGACGTTGTGGAATCTCTCCTCTCATGACTCTATAAAGATGGCCATTGTGGACCACGCGCTGCATGCCCTCACTGACGAGGTCATCATCCCGCGCTCCGGCTGGGAGAAAGAGCCCAACGAGGACTCCAAGCCACGCCACATAGAGTGGGGGTCGGTGCTCACCAACACCGCTGGCTGCCTTAGGTATTTGTGGGAGCGGCGATGGGAAGGGGGCATCTGAGCCTGTGGCACTTCAGGCTGAGCTTGTGCTGTAACTGGAATTTCCCTCCCACCTTCGGGAGGCTGGTGGCTGCTTCTTCACCATAGCTCTTTAGGGAAGGGGCTATTACCAGACTTGGTGTCTGGATGACTAAAGGCAGAATTGCATGGCAGTGGTAGTGCTGGTGATGAGAAGGTATTAATCGCCTCTCCGATGCATGATAGTCCCTGGTGTGCCTCTTATTACTTGTCTAGCTCAGTTCTTCTCTAGGTCAGGGAGAGACTTGGGTGGTTCAGCTTGGTGGGGAGCAGGAACATGAGAGCAATCTAGCCCTTCTGATGCTCTGAAGTGCTGCCACTGTGGCCGTCTCACCCTCCAGTGCTCTCTTTCCCTCTAGAAACGTGAGCTCTGAGCGGAGCGAGGCTCGTCGGAAACTGCGTGAGTGCGACGGGTTGGTGGATGCCTTGATATACATTGTCCAGTCGGAGATTGGCCAGAAAGACTGCAACAGCAAGGTAATGGAGCAACACGGTCCCATCCCCAGTAGATGGGAGCATGCTGTGGGGGCCAAAGCAGTGCCGGTGCTGGCATCTGGCTTTGCTTTTGTTTCTGACAGTGCCTTTAGGAAGAGATGTACTACTGACTTGTCTTCAGTCACTGCCTTTCCTTCCTGTGACACTCCTTCCTCCTTTTCAGCATCCGCTTCCTTCTAGGGCCGGGAGGGGAGGAGAGATTCTGGAGCCACCTGATGTTTTGAAGGTGGGGGTGGGGACTGAGTTTCAGAATGGTTTGAAGCCTGGACTGATCTTTCTGTGCTTGGATGTAGAGGCTGCTCTGAATTCATGGTATCCAAACACTGGTCCATGGGTTGATTGCCAGCAGGTGACTGAGCCCTTGGTGCCCACAGAGCAAAGCACAATCTAAGGATCAAGCAGTGGGGTGGGGGATCTGAGGCTGGGGAGGTAATGATGGAATTATCCTCTTAAGCAGTAGCCTGAAGCATGGAAGTGCTGGAGAGCTACTGCCCTAAGCCAGGTAACAGTTGCCCCTTCCTCCCTGTGACCTCTGAACCTCCACACCATCCCTTATGGCTCTGAAGTATCAGGTGACCGGTAAGCCAGCTGTGTCTCACTGTAAATGACACTCTCTCCCCCCTTCAGCTGGTCGAGAACTGTGTCTGCCTGCTGCGGAACCTATCGTATCAAGTCCACCGTGAGATCCCGCACGCTGAGCGCTACCAGGAAATGCCTCTTAACCCCGCCAACAATGCTGGGCCCCACGCTGCCAGCTGCTTTGGTGCCAAGAAAGGCAAAGGTAAAGCCTGTCTTAGTGAGGAGGAAAATGAGGCTTCTTATCATGCACTAACAATCTTTGGCAAGAAGGCTAAATCACTGCTTTCCTCAAGACCTCTTGTGACAGCAGTGAGACTGCCCTGCCTGTATCTCTAGCCCTTGGTATTTAGGGCCCTGTGCTGGGTTGATATGCTGTGTTGTCAGGGAAATGACAGAAGGATCGCCACTAACTTCAAGCCTTTCCCATCTCTTCTCTTCTCTTCCTCCCCCCTTCCCCTTTGCTTTCCTGCCAAACCACCCTGTGATCCTGTTGGTATCTCTCCTCTCCTGCTTCCTCTCTCTCCTGTCCTTCTCTCCGCTTCACCAATAGATGAGTGGTTCTCCAGAGGTGAGTACACTCTTGTCTTTTTCCCTCTTACATGTTAGTTTGGGTGTTCTCCTCTGCCCACTTCCCAGTGGGTGCATGTGGGGTGGATGTTCACAACTCTGGCTAAGGAATGCTCTCTGTAGGAGATGCCCACTCTGTCCCAACAGCACCTCTAGAGTTATTCTGATTCTCTCACTAATTGGAGCAAGTGTAATGAGTAATCTGGCTGGGAGGTGGTGGAATAAGCTATGCTAATACCTTGTATTCACTACTTTCATTCCTTTTGAAGGCAAAAAACCTCTAGAAGAGCCTGGTGCTGATACAGTGGACTTTCCCAAAAGAACAAGTCCTGCAAAAGGTATACTCCCTGGTGCATTTGGTCTACCCGTCTCTCATCCCCCAGCGCCTGCTGATCTTATCTCAAACTCCATTAAATAGAAGCCAGTTAAATAAAAGACCAGTTTTACGAGGGGTGGAGATACAGACAACTAATTACATGAATATAAATGCTGCCTAGTGTAATAAAGCCATGACACACACGAGTTCTGGGAAGAGCCTCTCCTACTTGGCTTATAAGAGGGAGGATGGTGCAGTGGTCAGGGCACTAGCCTAGGACTTGGTCAATTTCTTGCTATGCCATACTGTGACCTTGAGAAAGTAACTTGGTCTCAGTTCCCAATCTGTACAGGGATAACAACACTACCCTGCCTCTCAAGGGGTGTTGGGCATAAATACATTAGTATGAGGTGCTCAGATACTGTGGTGATTTGGGGTGTGTGGGGGAAGCAGAAAAGCACCAAGGGTGACTGGAGCTACACATGACTTGGGTAAGGTAAGGGCGATAACAGGTATACCTTTGTCATGGCGAGTGTACAGTAGCTACTGTTAACTTTAACTTCCCTGCTGTGCAAAACAAGTACAGCAATGGTATTGGCAAATGTCCCAGATTCTCTTGAAACCAGGAAGACTCTGTGCACATTACACCTTTTGGTAAAACAAATAGTGAGTGTTAAACTCCAGGAGCTGCAGGCATTCAGAACTAGAACTGGTTGGGAAAGGTGGAGGGTTTGAAACCCATGGAGTGAAAACTCTTTGAAAAATTCAAAACTCTCTTCAAACATCTGTGAACTTTTGGCTTTCTCTCTCTGTTCCCCACTGGAAAATGAGGTGTGGAGAAGAAATAAACCTAAACTCCATTTTTGACAAAATGAGAAAATTCAGAAAACGTTTTTGCAGAAACTTTGGCTTTCAAAAAGGCCGTTTTAAAAAAAAGAAAATTTTCAAATTAAACTTCACCAGCCCTACTCCAAACAAAGGAACAGATTCTCATGAGACTTGTATACCCACTGATCAGGGTGCAGAGTCTTTTTCAGTAAAGCACTTCGCAGGACCGGAGACCAAACCCCTCTGCTTAATGTCACCTGGATGTCACTGCAACACCAGCACTTCCAGCTGATCTGGCTTGAAGACCTGTTCTGTGCAGTTGTGGCTGTGAACACTGTTGAAGTGTCCCTGCTGTGCTCATGTGTAGGCAGGAAAGGCTTTTGTAAACATTACAGTTGCTTGAACTAGCTCTGTAGGTGCCAAGAGTATCTACTGGTGATGAGGCTTGAGTCCTCCCTCTTTTCCCTGTACCAAGCTGTCAGACACTGCTGTGGCTGGCTGCTGTGACCATGACGTCACCTAAATCTGGCCTGGTGTAAGAGCACTGGCTTAAAGGGCCACTCCGCATCAAACGGCTAAACCTTACCCTTTATTAGTAACACCGTTAGGTTTTAAAAATTATTCTAGCACCTATCTGAGTGCTCTGCTGCTTGAATTGCAGAACAACACTTCATTGACGGAAGTAACTGTCTGGGCTAGTGCAGGAGTGGCACCCACAGTGCTGTGCTGTCCGAGTTTCCAGTGCTGTGGGGCAATGGTTTAAAAACTAAACTGGTTTGATCCAGTTCTTATACTTCTAGTCACTTGGGAAGGGGAGAGGCAAAACCTACACCTTGTGTCAATTGTCTAACCTACTGGATAGGCCATTGCTTACTCGGTTACTTAATGAACCTCTCGGATAAGCCTTACCTGTTACTCCCTGTCTCGCTTTCTAGGGTATGAGCTCCTCTTCCAACCAGAAGTAGTCCGGATATATATCTCGCTGCTGAAGGAGAGCAAGACCCCTGCCATCCTAGAGGCCTCAGCAGGAGCCATCCAGAACCTGTGTGCTGGTCGCTGGACGGTGAGTCACTTCCAAGGAGAGACAGACTGGGAACTTGATCTTAAAAATGAGGAGAGAATGAAGCCTTGGAACTGGGTGGGGCTAGGGCACATCAGAAAGGAGGGATCATCCATCCAGTACTGGCATAGGGGGGCCAGGCACTCAGAGGCAGATTAAGGTTTCCTGGGCCAGAGCAAGTGGGGGAGGGGGGCCCTTCTGCCCCTTCCCGGATCCAACCCCTGTTCCACCCAGGGTCCACCGCCCCACTGCAGCCCCAAGAACCTCTGTCCTTGTGCATTGGCCCTAGGGCTGCAGCGGTGAGAGCGCTACTCCAGGGCTGCTGCGGGGGGTGTCCAGGTGCTGGGGCTTTCCCTGTCACCCCTGCGCTTTTGCGGGGGGGGTGTGGGGGGGGGGGGGGGGGGGGGGGGGGGGGGCAATCAGGCTTCCCCTGGCACCCCCAAGGTTTCTGCCTAGGATAGGGTATGGATGCGGGTGCAGGGGCTTCTGCCAGGACAGGGGGTGCGGGGGGTGGAGAGCGCAGGGGCTTCTGCCGGAGACCAGGTGTGCGGGGGGGGGGGGGGGGGGGGGGGGGGGGGGCCCCGCCCGCCGGAGGTGGCCGCGGCAGGGGGGGGGGGGGGGGGTGGTTTTTTGGGGCCCCTGGGCATTGGTGTAACTGATGATTTCCAGCATTACCATGGCATCAAAGCTGCTGTAGGAGCCATGTCCCACTCCCAGACTCATTACTGGGACCAACCCGGCGTCAAAGACACTAGTAATGTCATGGAGAGAGACATGCTAATTCTAGCACATACCCCTCCCTCCGGAGCCATGCCTGGGCACTCCTTCAGCATAAATGCCAACGTCTCCCCTTCTGCCCAGTGTCTTCAGCCATCTGTGCTCTTGGCATCAACTCTGTATTAGTGTGCAATATAAGTGGTTGCACAAGCTGGTGGTGGGCTCTCTCTGAGGTTAAGCCTCATGCAGGAATGCTAAGCAGTTCCTGCTGTAGGAGGTGAGAGACAGATGTGACAGAGGGTGATGTTGCAGGGAAGACCAATCAGGAGCTCTTATTTCTTCTTCTAGTAGTGTCCCTGTGGGTGCTCTGCTTTAGGTGTTGGTGCGTCCCCGTGCTGGAAATTGGAGATTTTAGGTAGCAGTGCTCGGTTGGGGCGTGCGCGCACAGCAGCTGTCTCGAGGTGGTGTTGGCGCCTCTTGTAGCGTGCGCACAACCCGACCCCCTCAGTTCCTTCTATACAGTCCTCAGCTGCAGACGCAGCTCAGTGGCAGTGCTGCCGCTTTGAAAATCTTTAGAAAAGAAAATAGTTTACATGGTAGTTTTAGCTTTTATAGTTTAGAGTTTAGTTAGCCAGTTATTTGGGCGGCAGGGGGTGGAGGGAGAGAGATTTTTCTTTTTCATTCCCTTCAGTTTTAGTTTCTTAGATTAGCAGTAAAAATTGTTTTCATTTTAACCAATTTCTACATTTTTCTTCACATTTCACGTCCCAGTTGCGGGAAAAATCATCGGACACAATATGCCTGGCTCACCTGGTTTTCAGAGATGCGACTCCTACCACAAAGCAATGTCTGTCTCTGATGGCCACGCATCTTGTGTCCGCTGCCTGGCGGAAACTCCTATCCCCCAGAAATGAAATCACTGTACAAATCTAAAAGCGAGGGCATGGCGAGACAGATCTCCACATTAAAATGATTATGATGGAAAAGTCCCTGCAGCCGTCTCAGGAGACACCAACAACTCCGTCACAGACCAGCAAAACTTCTGACAAAGGCAATCCTCAGCCTTCCAAAACCTCAAGGAAGTGAGCTTCGACCTCCCAAAACAGGGTGGCAGTCAGCCAGGAGATCACACTAGAGGAGGTACAAGAGAAGCTGCACAGACGGCTGAGGCGGATGGTTGGAGGATTTGCAGCCAAGATTGCTCTCCCCATTAACGAAGCCATAACGAGGCCTGCGGAGGCCATATGGCAGACACCTGCATCAGCACCACCTACCAGTAAAAGGGCTGACAAAAAGTACTTCGTCCTAGCTAAAGGCATGGACTTTCTCTTCCACCTACCCACAGCCCAACTCCCTAGTGGTGGAAGCTGTCAATCACCGCAGCAAGCAACCCCAGTTCTGTTCCACACAGGACAAGGAACAAAAAAGATTAGACCTCTTTGGTCGTAAAATATACTCCTCAGCCCCACTCCAATTCAGGGTGGTGAACTATTCTGCCCTCTTGGCAAATTATGACTTCTCTAATTATGGCAAACTGCAGGAATTCTTGGAGGATCTTCCTGAAGATAAACGTCCCCAGCTCAAGGCCATCATGACCAAGGGACAGATAATGGCTCGCACGGCTCTACAGGCCTCAATGGATGTGGCAGACACAGCCGCACAAACAACTGCCACAGCAGTAGTGATGCGCAGAGCATCCTCGTTGCAGGCATCGGGAATCCTGAAAGAACTACAGCTGAAGGTGAAGACCTTCCCTTTGACAGCGAAAAGCTCTTTTACTCTAAAAACAGATGAGGTTTACATACAATAAAGGACTCTCAGGCCACATTACGTACCTTAGGCATATACACCCTACCTAACAAACGATGCCGATACACACCATATCAAAGAAAAAGACGCATCTTTTCACCCCCAACAACAGTGGCATTTTGACCATAATCAGAATAAACAACGTCCTCAAAGACAGAGCCCCGCAACATCAGGCCCCGTCTTCTCAATCATCCATAACCAAACCTCAGTTTTGAAGTCTTGGTCGAGAGTCTGAATGACCTCCCCCAGACTAAGCGCTATCGGACACTCTTGCCACGGCTTACGCCCATATTACCACACTTTGACAGCTATAACAATGGACCAATGGGTACTGGAGATCATAAGATCTGGTTATGCTCTCCCATTTCTCTCCATACCACCCACTCTCCCCCTTTCCCTGTACCTCTTCAGAGACCCCTCTCACGAGCACCTCCTACAACAGGAAGTGGACCACCTCCTGTATCTGGGTGCTGTGGAACGAGTTCCAAATCAATACAAAGGGAAGGGTTTCTACACAAACTATTTCCTCACCAAAAAGAAAAGCAGTGGATGGAAACCCATCTTAGATCTCCGGAAGGTAAACAAATTTGTCCACAACCGCAGTTCAAAATGGTCACATTAGCCACAATCATACCAGCACTAGACAGGGGGACTGGTTTTCAGCCCTTGACCTTCAAGATGCATATTTTCATATCACCATACATCTGGCCCACAGACGATTCTTGAGGTTCACAGGAGGATCCAACCACTACCAGTACAGAGTCCTACCCTTCGGCCTCTCCACTGTCCCTCGAGTTTTTTTTCAAAAACACTCGCGGTCGTAGCTGCACACTTCAGCACCCCTCTGTGTTGTATCTTCCCGTACTTGGATGACTGCCTATTGAAAGGTATGACCTGGGAGGAGGCGACACACATGGTACAAATAACCATAGAGCTGTTCCATAAACTGGGGTTGCAGATAAATTCAAAGAAATCTACTCTAACCCCGACACAACACCTGGAGTTCATAGGCACCTACCTCGACTCTGTACAAACCAAGGCAATACTACCAAACCACAGGTTCATGACAATGAACACTCATTTCCACGATCACCACAAGTCCACAAACATCTGTGAGGACTTGCCTTCAGCTCCTGGGACATATGGGGGGCACGACTTTCGTCGTAAGGCACACAAGATTCCACATGCACTGTCTTCAGGGCTGGCTGAGCACTGTGTATATGCCCAGCAAACACAACCTAAGCAAGAGTCACATTGCCTCCAAAGGTCCTCACATCTCTACACTGGTGGATGAAACCAGAAAATGTTTGTACGGGCATCCCCTTTCAACAGGACCTTCCATCACTATCACAATAGATGCATCCCTGATAGGTTGGGGCGCTGATTTGGACCAGCACATCATATAGGGCAAGTGGAGGGAGGGATCGCTCAGTGGTTGAGCATTGGCCTGCTAAACCCAGGGTTGTGAGTGCAATCCTTGAGGGGGCCATTTAGGGAACTGGGGTAAAAATCTGTCTGGGGATTGGCCCTGCTTTGAGCAGGGGGTTGGACTAGATGACCTCCTGAGGTCCCTTCCAACACTGATATTCTATGGTCGGTGATGGAAACTCAACTTCACATCAACCTCCTAGAGCTCAGAGCAGTACACAACGCATGCCGTGACTTCCTGCCAATCCTACAGAACAAATCAATTCACATACTAACCGACAACATCACATGCATGCTCTATATCTATTGACAAGGAGGAGCTTGCTCCCACTCTCTAGGCACAGAAGCCCTGAACTTATGGAATTGGTGTATCCGCAACAACATAAACATCACGGCAATCTTACCAACCGGGGTGCCGGAACACAACAGCAGACACTTCTCAGAGGAACACAAATGGGAAATACATGAATGTCCTCAATGATATTCCAGAAATGGGGCTAACCAATAGTGCCCTCTCTTCTGCTCCAGAGCAGGTCTAACACCCAAATAGTTAGGGGATGCCTTCCTCATATTGTGGAACGCATCACTCCTGTATGCATTCCTGCCGATACCTTTAATCTTGCGACTGATTCACAAGATACGGACCAACAGAGCACACATCCTGATTGTCCCCACCTGGCTCAGACTTGATTTCCCCTACCTGCTGTGCCTGGCAGTGTGTGCTCCACACACACTTGCCTTATGGGGGATCTTCTGTCACAGAAAAAGGGCCAAACACTCCATCCCAGTCCGGAGAAGTTCCACCTCAAGCATTGCTCCTATGTGGTTTCAAAATGGAGAACTAGACTTCAGAAAGAGTGAAACAGAGATTACTAAACAGCAGACGATCTACCACTAGAAATACTTGCCTCCAGAAGTGGAAGAGATTCTTGATGTGGTGCCAACAAAAACAAACAGATTTGGTCACGGCGCCTCTATCTACTATATTAGAATTCAAAGAATCTGTCTTGACCATAAGCTCAATTAAATTACATCTAGCAGCTGTTACAGCCTTTCACAATAAGACAGAGGGGACGTCAGCCTTCGCTCATCCAATTACGAGATGCTTCCTAGTGGGTATACAAAACATATATCCAGAAGTCCGACAACCTACACCACCATGGGACCTGAATCATGTACTCAAATGTCTCACCAGACCACCCTATGAGCCACTAGCAACCGGCCCTCTCCTACATATGTCAGTGAAGGTCGTGTTTCTGGTGGCCATCACATCAACCAGAAAAGTCAGCAAAATAGGGGCACTGATGGCTGAACCTCCCTACGCTGTAGTCACCAAAGACAAAATCATGCTACGACCTCACCTGAAATTATTGCCGAAAGTAGCTACATCCTTCCACATAAAGCAAATGATACTTACCCTCATTCTACCCTAAACCACGCAGGGATTCTCAGGAGGCTGCCCTCCACGCACTGGATGTCAGGTGAGCCATAGCATTCTGTTTAGACAGAACCAAACCCTTCTGGAAATCACCTAGACTCTTTATCTCCACAACAGAACAATCAAAGGGTTGTGCAATATCGACCCAGGGACTAGCTAAATGGATCTCCACCTGTATCTGAACCTGCTACCAACTACACAATAAAGAGCATCCCTCAGGCGTCAGATCTCATTCTACACTTGCTATGGCTACATCAATAGCCTTCCTAAACAATGTCCCCTTGATCTAGAGCTAGAGAGAGAGCTGCCATCTGGGCATCAGAGCACACTTTTGCTAAACACTATGCCAGCACCCATGGTGCTATGTCAGACACCATAGTTGGCCTTACATGTGTAGTGGTTGAGAGCATGGTAACTCCGAAGCCCCTACCATCCACAGGGGGGCACTGTGGAGCATCCACAGGGCTACTACTCGAAGAAGTAGTTACTCACCTTGTGCAGTAACGGTAGTTCTTCAAGATGTGTCCCCGTGTGGATACTCCACTGCCCACCCTCCTCCCCTCTGCTTTGGCGTATTTGCTATCTGACTCTTCGGTGGTGAAGGAACGGAGGTGGGTCGGGTTGTGTGCGTGCTACAAGAGGCGCCAACGACACCGCGAGACAGCTGCTGCGTGCGCATGCCCCAACCAAGCACTGCTGCCTAAAATCTCTGATCTGCGGCGCAGGGATGCACCGACCCGTGGAGCATCCACAACTACTTCTGTGTCCCACAAAGGGGTGCTTAGTGTCTTTAATCTTGAGTCCCGCAGCTGTGAGTCAGATGCCGAAGGCCAGCTAAGCTAGTTATCTGCGCCTTTGCACAGCACATGCAAGACGCTGCTTCAAGCTGTCTGAATAACATAGCTTATTATGGGGCCTAGCTTCTTGGGGAGCCTCTGCTTTCCTTTTTCAGACTATTGACCCAGCATTAAATGCAACTTTCTCTAGTCCACGGTTGAGTTGCCCATAACTGCATAGTGGATTGTATTCTTGGCTCAAACTCTCTCTGGGACGGGAACTGTCCCTTGCCACATGTCTAGTACAGTGGACTCCTGAGTTGGTTGAGGCCTCTGCCATGCTCCCTGCAATACAAATGTCAGGCAATGGTCTCTCCAGCAGTGTATCCTGTCTCTGATGTGGTCACACTAGCTGTGTCAGATGAAGGTGTGAGAAGCGCCATAATGGACACTTCTGCTCGGTTGTAGTATTGCATTGATTAGGCTGTTGGGGCGCATTGCCCACCTTGGTAGCATCTAGTGTTGGCTGTTCAATACCAGACTGCTTGGGTGGGATGATTCCTGTAGGCCTCCTGGGGAGGACCCTCCTTGCTTAGTGTTGGGGGAGGGAGGGAGTGACTCAGTGGAAGCATGTATGGGGCTGGGTGCCAGCCCTAGAGATAGAAGTGGGGGAAGGCATAATGCTGTCAGTGGGGACCGGTCCTCTGCCTTCTCTTGTAACCCCGTGGCACCCTGCTCTCGTCCCCCCGCAGTATGGCCGGTACATCCGTTCGGCGCTGCGCCAGGAAAAGGGGCTCTCTGCTGTCGCTGATCTCCTGACCCACGACAGTGAGCGGGTGGTGAAAGCAGCATCCGGCGCCTTGCGTAACCTGGCAGTGGATTCCCGCAACAAAGAACTGATAGGTAAGAGCTGTGGAGGCAATGTCTGCTCTGTAGCTGCTCCCCTCCCCCACCCCCAACTGCACTCCACTCAGAGGGCATGTCTTGTCTCTGCATCAGCCAGGAGTTGTCATGGTTCTTGCTTGTTGCTCTTGCCACCTCAAGGGTACTGTGATGCCCCTCGTTCCTCTGGAAACTGCAGACTTCTGTTCCATTCCTCTGACCGCAATCACGTCTAACATGAGGCAGGGGGTGCTGTGCTATCTTCCAGAATGCCTCCAGTAGGCTTTGTGGAGGAAGGGGGAAAGGCATCAGAACCAAGAATCACCAAACACTTCTGTCCATCCCGGATGATCCTCTCGACTCATCTTCCCTCCTGCGTGGCTCTCCCAATTCATCTGGCTGCTTAGTGTTCCTCATGCCTTCTGATCCAGTTGTGACTGACCTGATTCTCCCACCTGCCCCCACTCCAGGTAAACATGCCATCCCCAACCTAGTGAAGAACCTGCCAGGCGGGCAGCAGACCCCAGCCAAGAACCTGTCTGAGGACACGGTGGTGTCGATCCTGAACACCATCAACGAGGTCATTGTGGACAATTTGGAGGCCGCCAAAAAACTGCGTGAGACTCAGGGCATCGAGAAGCTGGTGCTGATCAACAAATCTGGGTAGGTGTGTCCCAGGGGAAGGATATGCTGGAAGCTTGCCTGAGACTTCCTGCCCCCTTTCTCCCCACCCTCTGTCTTTTCATGCATGACTCCAGAGGGGACTGGATATTACCCCGTACTGCATCTTCACATTCTTGTCTTGCTCTTTCCAGGAACAGATCAGAGAGGGAAGTCCGAGCCGCTGCCCTTGTCTTGCAGACAATTTGGGGGTATAAGGAACTGCGGAAGCCACTGGAGAAGGAAGGATGGAAGAAATCTGACTTCCAGGTACCTGAGGTGACTGGGAGGTTGTTGGTGAGGGGTCATTGGCTTTCAGAGGGTGGGAAGAGACAAGGTTCGTATTTGGAACTCCACTGGACCTTTTAGCATGTTTCTAATAATGCTTCATGTTTAGACTCCTTCCCTGTTGCTGATGAGCAGTGGGCAACCTTCTGGACACAAGCTGGCCCTGCCCTCCTGGTGCCCCCAGTAGCCCTGCTGCCTCATGGTGGGCCAAAATCCTAGCTGTGTTTATATAAAATCCTGGAGAGGAAGGCCATCCTGTGGCTAAGGTGCTGGCCTGGGACTCTGGACATCTGGGTTCAGTTCCCAGCTCTCCTTGTGTGACCTTCGGCAAGTCATGTGGGGCCAGTTACTTGGAAGCCAGCAGCTCCCATTCTCAGTGCGGCTGGGAAGGTTCTTGTTTTCAATAGATACTGTTGGGTGCTGAGAACTCCGGACAATCTGGCTACTTTTCTAGGAACGGATCTTAGAATTCTGGCTTTAATCCCTGTCAGATTCCCATTTGATAGATGGGGATGGGCACGTCCTGCCTTTCCATGGGGCTTCATGATTAGTGTGAGATCAGTATCTGAGGTGCTCAGATACTGGATCCCACATACACATGCAAGTTCCTAGATGGCACTAAACTTCCCCCTTGATAGACAGCTATTCTCACAGCTCCTTGCAGAAGAGTCAAAATGCAAAGAAGCTTATTCACCAGGCCAAATCCTGTCTTCCACTGCATATTGAACCTCTCCTGTCAGCGGCACCCAGACTTCCCTGGGATGGGCTTGACCTCTCTTCAGGCCTTCAGACGCTAGAGGGCAGCACACTTGGATCAGTCCAGATTCTGCTATTGCTGAGCTCCAGCTGTAGAGGCCTAGGTATCTTGGTGTCGCAGGCTAAGGCCTGGTCTACACTAACACCCCAATTCGATCTAAGGTACGCAACTTCAGCTACGTGAATAACGTAGCTGAAGTCGACATACCTTAGTTCGAATTTACCGCGGTTCAGACGCGGTCCACACGCGGCAGGCAGGCTCCCCCGTCGACTCTGCGGTACTCCTCTCGCCGAGGTGGAGTACCGCAGTCGACGGCGAGCACTTCCTGGTTCGACTTATCGCGTCCAGACCAGACGCGATAAATCGAACCCGGAAGTTCGATTGCCAGCCATCGAACTACCGCGATAGTGTAGACCTGGCCTAAGAGACCTATGTGTGTGTGATCTAGCAACTGGGATGTGTGGGGTCATGGATGTTACAGGCCCCTCTCCTGTTTCAGGTGAATCTAAACAATGCCTCTCGGAGCCAGGGAGGTAACTCGTTCGATGACAGCACCTTGCCCCTCATTGACAGGAACCAAAAAGCAGGTATGTCACGCCCTGTAGACAGCCGTGCAGCCCTCACAAGTCCAGTCATACCTGCTGACCCCCTATGTTCAGATTGCTTCAGTTGCTCTTGCTGCAAAACCCAACGTGTTGTCCAGTGCAGTTAGTGGGCTCCGTGTTCCAAGAGCTGACTCTGCACCTCACTCTTGGTGGTTTCACTGGGAGCTGTTTGGAGCACAGACATTGTCAGAGGTGTTGAGCAAACGTAACAGTCCATGGGTTAGACTGAGAACGTAGCTGGTGTTTGTAAAGGCCCTATAGCATCTTGCATTGGGTTTGTGAGCCAGCTGACTTCACCGCAGGCTTAGGTAATTCTTGCCTGCCTGAGTGAGCCCAAACAATGAACCAGCTTATCTGCTGCCTGAGAGTTTGCCTGGCTGGGTGAGTACCCTTGAGGCTGGTGTCTGAAACTCCCGTCCTTTCCCTCTAGATAAGAAATCCTCCCGAGAGGAGATCCAGATGAGCAACATGGGACCAGGTAAGAAACTGGCAGCTGGCTTATGGCACAGACACACAGACTAGAGTATGTGGGGATCTGCCTAGAACATGTCCTGCTGCTTAGATCTCAGCTAACACTGGCGAGGGAGGGAATGTGTAAAGGGTCAGGAAAATCATTGTAAATAGCTCTTGACCGGCACTACCAGCTTCATGCAGCCTAAACTCCCAGCTGCTAGTTGGAGGGGTCTGTCTCACTTGCCATGTGTCCTCCTAATCCAGACAACAACTACACCACACTGGAGGAGAGAGACCACAATAGGACCCTAGACCGGTCTGGAGACCTGGGCGACGTGGAGCCGCTGAAGGGAGCACCGTTGATGGTAAGACCTGCTACCCCTCTCGAGTCTCCTTAGTCCCCTGCTACTTCTGCTCTGCTCTCCTGAATCCCAGAAACCTGGGGCAGGTGGGGAGGGAAGGGCTCTGGACCTAGGTGGTCAGGACAGGCAAACTGGAAGAGGGATACTTGTTGGCCTCTGTGTTGGAAGGAGCCAAGGAGAGAACCCAGGCTGTGTCAGATGACTCTGCTTTACTGCTCTGCCCTATCTGCTGCCTTGGACAGTCCCCGTCTTCCCCCTCAACCCATCAAGCTCAGCGTCCCTTTTCCCCTTCCTGTGTCTTGCATCCTTCCCCACACCCCACTAACAATGTGTGTCTGTAGGAGGATGAAAGGCAGGATTCCCTGCATGAGGAGGATGACGACCTGTTGGCTTATCCCCCTATGGTATGTTCCAGACTCGCTTTGAGTCTCCTGCTCATGTACAGCAGGAAGCTGGAGGATAACCTTCTTGGGCAATCTAGTGGTGCTTGGCCAGTCAAATCATACTCTATTCCAGATCCCAATCACTTGCTGATCCGTGACCATAATCTACCTTGATTTGTTTTGCTTGGTGTGCATTGTGCTCCTGCTTGGTGACAACTCCTCTCCCCCCCCGGTGCTAACCTTTTCTCCTCTCTCTCTCTCTCTCTCTCCACAGCAGAAGATCTAGTCTCCTCCCTGCCTCCGCTCAGTTTGGGTTTATAGTATGTTATATACAACTCTTTCTTTGTGGTGGAATGGACTGATTTTTACCTTACTTTTGCTGGACTCTTTTTGTGCCAACTACCCAGCCAAATGATTGGCCCTCTGCACCCCTTCTGCCTGGGGGTGGGGGACATCCGGACAGGGCCCCCTCACTCCCTTCTGTAGACGGCTGCCCCTCGATCCTTGGACGCCTTTTTATCTTTCCTTCCAAGAGCAACTTCTGCAGACCAAATACTTCTGAGGGATCTCACTGGAGCGACTAAGGCAGGCTCTTCAAGGAACTCCTCCTCTGACGCCACAATCTCCTGCTGCACTCACAGCGCAAGGTGGATCTCAGTGGAGCCCTGTTGTACTGGGATTGCTTTTCCTTTAAGAGACATCAGCTCTGCTCCTGGAGGCAGGGGTCCAAGTCCACCGCTGCCTCTTAGCCTATAGAATATATTTTTGTGTGTGATCACTTTGCAACAAAGGATGCTGGGAATACAGGAACATTCCAGGCAGTGGTGATGGGAGGGGTAGGGACTGGCAGTTGCTGGGAGGGGGAAATCGCAATACTCCTGTCTCATGATTGATTGCATTTGGATGCCAGATGGTGGTTGTGGGGAAGTCCTGTCCTGAGTGGACTTCTGTTTGGTTGGCCTATTGCCTCTTATATGGGGGAGGAGAGGTGTGTAAATGGATGTGCAAGGGTGGGGATTGGATCACTTTGCTTCCTACTCTGTAGTGGGG
Source organism: Terrapene triunguis (assembly GCF_002925995.2). Taxonomy (NCBI): domain Eukaryota; kingdom Metazoa; phylum Chordata; order Testudines; family Emydidae; genus Terrapene; species Terrapene triunguis. Next base: position 5,791,381 of record NW_020665277.1, read on the forward strand.
CCTGGGTGAGTGTTCATCCGGATGGGTTGTTCAGGGGCAGGTATTTGAGAGAGGAGCCAGCTTGGGAGACAGTGGCGAGGGATGTGAGGGAGAAGATCCTGGTATGTAGCAGGGGCAGGGCTGGCTCTCCGATGGGAAGAGGGTGTCGGGTTTTTTAAGAGATGCACTGTTTCGTTAACTGTCCTAAGTCTGAAAGGTGCCATGGCTTGGGGTATGCTGGGAGGAGGGGGGTGATGGATTGGGACGGGTGGTGATAGGAAGCAAAAACTGGCTTGGAACTACTATCCCCATCCCATACACATTGGGTGAATGCAGCAGTGTCTGTCGGTCTCTCGACACGTGCCTTTCTTTGCCACTGTGAAACAGTTTCTTCCAACTCGTAGGCCCGCTCGCCTGGTAGAGGAGGAGGAGGTGTGTGTTTGGATTCAAGGAGTTGGGGATCTCTGGCATAGACTAGCTTCTGCTCTCCTCCCCACTTGGGGTTCTGGCCTTACTGTGTTGATACCTCCCCTGGACACAAGGGGTAGCTGGATTCCCAGGAATGTTTGGGTTGTGGGGATAAGTAGGGGCTTCTCTGTCCTACCTAAATCCTCATTGCAGTGAGGTGGGGAAGGGAGAGCATTGTCAGCCTGCACATAATGGGATTGCCTGCTGAGACTGGGAAGCTTCAGGGACTTAGGTGGGAACACCAAGTGGTCTTGGCCTCCCCACCCCATTCAGCCAGGTGGAAGGGGAAACCATGGGTGCTCTGATGAAGGGGGTGTGTCTTTGCCTCCCCATGGAAGACGTTCCTAGCCCCTCTTCTGCATACAGTGCAACTGTAAGCCTCCCCTTAAGGCCACAAACTGGACCTGGATTGCTCTAGTCTTGTGTGCTCAAATGGGATTCTCATTTTCCCCCCACTGTGCATGCACTACACAAGGGAGAAGGTCTGGGCTGGGAGATCTCTGTGCCTCTCTAACCCCACCTTTGTCGCTTCCAGCCTTTTTCCCTTGGAAGGGACTGAAGTACAAATCCAAGCTGTCTTTCTGGGGTCTAACTCTTATGTATGTAAAACACTAATTCCTTTTTTAATTCCAGATGAACCAAAAACTCCTCCTTTCCCCCACAGACTGCTTTAGCACCTGCAGCGGGGAACCAATAACTGACTATTTTGCTCTCTTCTGCACCCCTTGTTGTGGGGTGCGGGGAACCTGTTCTTTGTCTGATTCCTGCGCGCGCTCTTGTAATGCTTTTAAAACAAAATGATTTTTTTATATAAATAAAGTTTTTAAAGTGTGTATCTGGGGAAAGTGGAGTCGCTCCTTCAGAACTGGCTGGAGGCAAGTGCCAGGGTAAGACAAACCAGTGAGGGGCTGCTCCTCTGGTAGGACCATGGAAGGCATTTATCCAGTATTCTAACTCCCAATTAAAATTGACTGAGAAGCTCAGATGCTACAGTATTTGATCCTCACGCACCCCTGTGAGGTAAGGCCATGCTGTTTATCCCTATTGTACAGGTGGGAGGAACTGAGGCACGGACTAAGGGACTTGCCTAAGATCACACAAGGAGGCTGTGGCAGGTAAGGGAGTTGAACTGGGGGGGTCTCCAAGTCCTAGGCTAGTGCCCTAAACACTGGGCCTATCCTTTGCTTGTATCTGCTACTGGTTTAATGAATGCCAAGGAATAGAGACCTTTATAGCAGAGATCCTAGATCCAATCCCCACCACTTGTCACTTAACAATGGTGGCAACATAGAACTGCTGCGCACATCAACACTGCTTTGGCCATAGGCCTAGCTGGTGTGGAACATTCCTAATTCACAAATCTCTCTGCTACTGCTCCCAGCAGCATGGACTCAGTACTTCCGAGAGATCTGCTAGAAAACTGGGCTTTGGTGCTTGAGGTCCTGGGTTCAAAACAGCTGGTGAGCCAGGCAGGAGTATTGCTAAAAGCAACATTTAGCATTTCACATCCATTTGAGCCCAAGCTCTTCACAGAAGTGGAGGAATATCTTCCTGTTACAGATGGAGAAACTGAGGCCCAGAGGCAAACAGACCTGCCCAAAGGTGCAGCATTAATTAGAGGTGGGCACAGAACCAGAGTCTGACTTTCACTCTAGGGTCTGCACCATTCCCCTGTTCAGCCTGGCTGTGCCCTGGGTGTAGTAGGGGCTACATTGCTAGTGTCCTCTCCAGTTGTGCCCCCTCAGCAGAAGAGTTGAGTTTGCCCAACAATGGATCACTTGCTGCTTGGTCACCCCTGAGCTTGCTTTCCATGCGCCATTGAGTGGTTCTCAGCTAGGATCTACTCGGCGGGTAGTGGTATGTGTGAGTATTCATGTTGCTTTCTAGGGTGTATGAGCCCTCTAGGGCAGCATAGGCCAGGGTGTTGCCACTACATTGAGCACCATAAGAACACTCCCTCTTGGCTACAAAAGAAGCACTTGTCAGCCCCGCTCAGTAGTATGGGCTGTGTTTTATCCCAGATTCCCATAGCAGCAGACCATCCACCTTCCACTGCTCCTCGTTTCACCCTCAACCCTGTAATCTAGGTGGCTGGGGCGAGTCCCCTTGCCAATAGTGGCAGTGCCCATGATCTGAGGCCTTTGGTGACAGCAGTCTTGACCACAAGCTGGCCCTTGTAATCCTCCCCCTGTGGGCAGTGAGGCATGGGTTGGTGGAGCTCTTCCCCAGGGACGTATTCCTTGGGCCAGTATCACGCCCCTGACTCCTGGGTCAGCCGTGGGGAAGCTGGGCTAGTTTGGTTGGCTGGCTGTTCAGTAAATGTTTACTCTGGACGCACACAGGGCTGGGTGCAGCCAGCTCTTTACATCACAGAAGATACTGCACTTCATAACCTACTAGACCAGACAGCTCCTGGACTCATTCTTAAGGGCATGACCACTAGCTAATAGCAAAGCTGCTCTCACAGTCCCCTCCCTCTCATACGGGTGAGGTTCAGCTCTTTCCATGAGTGACTCTAGTGCCAGTCCCAATTCTTGGCTCACTATGCCTCTCTCTGTCCACAGCCCTTCTGCTCTTCAATTTCCACAGGTTGCCCCTAGGTGGGGCGAACGCGTCCATGCACAGGAGCAATATAGTAACTGGAGTTCTGAACAGAAAACTCAGTTGCTCTTAATCCCCCCCCCCAAGTCTCTGAATAGCAGGCAACTGCCCCAGTGGGTTCTTTAAACAAAGCTATTACAAAAATGTCATTTGCAGTCACAATGCTGTTAATATGCAGTAGGCTTCTGCAACGGCCTCTGTTGGAAAACCAGCATTATGAGAGACACTATTTTAAATCCAGTTGGGGGTCCCTGACCTTGGTGCCCTGTAGCAACTGTGCTGGCCTCTTCTGTGATGTGAGTTGACAAGGAGCTAGACCCTGAGTCTCTCTTAGCTGGCTCCATCATCAACTTCCATGGTAAAATATTGAACTTAGAGCTGCTTCAATGGTTAAGCTGTTATTGAACTGATAGGGTGGGGGAGCAAAAAGCAAGGTCTAGCTTTGCAGCTGCATTGTAATCCCTTGGAGAGCAGTGACATGCTGAGTATGGAAGGTAACACTGCAGAACTCAAGGTTTGGCCTTAGCAGTTACGGTTCCTCCTTGTCTGACAGCGTGTTACGGAGCACAAAAGGTGGTGGCACACGTCCAGACTCCACTCTCAAACACGGGCCTTGCTCACTGGCCTGGAAGGTGGTGGTTGCCGACCGGAGTGATTGTGACCTGATTACATTCATTATGGATGAACTGCAGACAGTCCCAACCGCTAATATACTTGGTGCGGCTAAAGAGCCAGCTTCCCAAAGCAGAAGGCTATCGGCTTTGTGAACAAAAATTCAGATGGAAAAATGTGACCCAAAATTGGGAGTTAAGAATTTACTAGATGCCCAGAAAGTCACAATAGTGAGAGAACAACCCTGGTTAAAAGCCCATCCACTTTGAGAACTGAAGACCGCAATTAGAATTTTTATTTCTACATAACACATGGGGTCTGGGGGGAAAGTGATGGCAATTGCTACAAGCTAGAAATTAAAGGGTAGACAATTGATATTTGGAGGGGGCTAAAATGTTGGAGGTGGGGAACAATGAGAATCTTAGTGGTCCTTTAAACGTCTATTACCAGATGGAGACAGTAAATAGTTATTGAACATATCTGCCTTTTCTGCATCGCTATATATTTCTGGTCTGTATTTGGAAAGAAAGTGTCTTCACAAGTGAGGATAATGAACTACTTTCCAGTTCATTTGTAATTAGAGCTGGGTGTGAAAAACTTCCTCCTCTCATCCTATATTGGGACAGAGTCAATCTGTTTTGGATTAAAAAAAACAAACAAACTTGGTTTGAATCAACCAAAACATTGTTTTGATAATTTTCTAAAATGATTGACCATGGCTTCTGAAATTTTTAATCTGCTTAATTTTTTAAAGTCCTTTTAAATCAGAAAACTGATTTTTGTTTGTTTTATTTTGAAAATGTTAAATGGAGGCATTTTGACAATGCTGAAACTTCTTAAATGTTTAAGTCTAGACATTAGAATCATAGGACTGGAAGGGACCTCGAGAGGTCATCTAGTCCAGTCCCCTGCACTCGTGGTAGGACTAAGTATTATCTAGACCATCCCTGACAGGTGTTTGTCCAACCTGCTCTTAAAAATTTCCAATGATGGAGATTCCACAACCTCCCTAGGCAATTTATTTCAGTGCTTAACCACCCTGACAGAAAGCTTTTCATAATGACCAACCTAAGCCTCCCTTGCTACAATTTAAGCCCATTGCTGCTTGTCCTATCCTCAGAGGTTAAGAACAATTTTTCTCCCTCCACCTTGTAACCTTTTATGTACTTAAACTGTTATCATGTCCCCTCTGTCTTCTCCTTTCCAGACTAAACAAACCCAATTTTTTCAATATTCCTTCATAAGTCATGTTTTCTAGACCTTTAATCATTTTTGTTGCTCTTCTCTGGACTTTCTCCAATTTGTCCACATCTTTCCTGAAATGTGGTACCCAGAACTGGACACAATACTCCCAGTTGAGGCCTAATCAGCACGGAGTAAAGCAGAAGAATTACTTCTCGTGTCTTGCTTACAATACTCCTGCTAATACATCCCACAATCATTTTTTTTTTTTTTTTTTTTTTTTTTTAAGTGTTACACTGTTGACTCGTATTTAGCTTGTGGTCCACTATCTCCCCCCTCCCCCCCCGATCGGTTTCCGCAGTACTCCTTCTTAGGCAGTCACTTCCCATTTTGTATGTGTGCAACTGATTGTTCCTTCCTATGTGAAGTACTTTGCATTTGTTAAATTTCATCCTATTTACTTCACACCATTTCGAATTTTAATCCTATCCTTCAAAGCACTTGCAACCCCTCCCAGCTTGGTATTGTCTGCAAACTTTATAAGTGTACTCTCTATGCCATTATCTAAATCGGGTTCTCAACCTTTTTCTTTCTGAGCCCCCCCAACATGCTATTAAAAATTCCACGGCCCACCTGTTTTCTGCATATATAAGTCAGGGCCTGTGTTAGGGGTAGTAAGTGGGGCAGTTGCCTGGGGCCCCATGCCACAGGGGCCCCTGTGAAGCTAAGCTGCTCAGGCTTTGGCTTCAGCCCTGGGTGGTGGGGGCTCAAGGTCTCAGGCTTCAGCCCCATGAGGTGGGGCTGAAGCTTTCTGACCTGGGCCCCAGCGAGTCTAATGCTGGCCCTGCTTGGTGGACCCCCTGAAACCTGCTCATGGCCCTCTAGGGGACCCTGGACCCCTTGTTGAGAACCACTGTTCTAAATCATTGATGAAGATATTGAACAGACCCAGAACTGATCCCTGCAGGACCCCACTTGTTATGCCCTCCCAGCATGACTGTGAACCACTGATAACTACTCTCTGGAAACTGTTTTCCAACCAGTTATGCACCCATCTTCTAGTAGCTCCATCTAGATTGCTTTCCCCTAGTTTATGAGAGAGTCATGCGAGACAGTATCAAAAGCTTTACTAAAGTCAAGATATACCACGTCTACCGCTCCCCCCCCTCCCCCCATCCACAAGGCTTGTTACCCTGTCAGAGCGATCAGGTTGGTTTGACAAGATTTGTTCTTGACAAATCCACGCTGACTGTTACTTATCACCTTATTCTAGATGTTTGCAAATGGATTCCTTAATTATTTGCTCCATTAACTTTCTGGGTACAGAAGTTAAGCTGGCTGGTCTGTAATTCCCCAGGTTTGTCCTTATTTCCCTTTTTATAGATTGGCACTATATTTGCCCTTTTCCAGTCTTCCATGACTTTTTTCAGATATAATCGCTAATGACTCATCTCCTCAGTCAGCTCCTTGAATGTCCTAGGATGCATTTCATCAGGCCCTGGTGACTTGAAGGCATCTAACTTGTCTAAGTAACTTTTAACTTTATTCTTTTCCTATTTTAGCCTCTGGTCCAACCTCATTTTCACGGGCATTCCCTATGTTAGACGTCCAATCACCAACAACCTTCTTAGTGAAAAACTGAAACGAAGAAGTCATTAAGTACCTCTTCCATTTCCACATTTTCTGTTATTGTTTCTCTCCCCTCCCCCCCCCCCATTGACTAACAGGCCTACCCTGTCCTTGGTCTTCCTCTTGCTTCTAATGTATTTGTAGAAGGTTTTCTTGTTACCCTTTATGTCTCTAGCTAGTTTGATCTTGTTTTGTGCCTTGGCCTTTCTAATTTTGTCCCTACATACTTGTGTTATTTGTTTATATTCACCCTTTGTAATTTGATCAAAACCAACCCTTTCCTGTGAAAAATTTGATGGTTCTTCGAGTGCTTGTTCATGCTGGTTCCAATCAGGTGTGCGCGCCCTGCGTGCTCGGTCGTTGGAAACTTTTCCCTTAACAGCTCCCATCAGATTGGCTAGGGAGCCCCCTGGAGTGGCAACTTCATGGCGCTCAATATATGACCCTGCCGATCTGACCCCACCCCCCCTTCAATTCCTTCTTACTGTCCGTGGCCACCGTTGGAACTGCGTTCGCTTGCTTGCAAGTGCTCCCTTAGCCTAGGGTCTAGTTCTTTGTAGTTTTAGTTGTTAGGGCACGACTACACTACCCGCCGGATGGGCGGGTAGTGATCGATCTATCGGGGATCGATTTATCGTGTCTAGTGTAGACGTGATAAAATCGATCCCCGATCACTCTGCCGTCGACTCCGGAACTCCACCGCGGCGAGAGGCGGAAGTGGAGTCGACGGGAGAGCGGCAGCGGTCGACTCGCCGCCGCCGTCCTCACGGCCAGGTAAATCGACCTAAGGTACGCCAACTTCAGCTATGCTATTCGTGTAGCTGAAGTTGTGTATCTTAGGTCGACCCCCCCCCCCCCAGTGTAGACCTAGCCTTAGTTTAGTTAGTAGTAGTAATGATTGTTGACCGGGATCGTTTGTATCCCATCACCCCGCCTTGGGCTGGGGGGCATGCCACAAGCCCTGGGGTTTGTCTTGCGGTGTTTGCCGGAAGCCTATGCCAATAGTGATCCCCACGACTCGTGCCTTAGGTGTTTTGGGGAGGCGCATCAGTCAGAGCACTGTAAGATTTGCAAGGCTTTCAAGCCTAGATCCAAGAAGGAGCGGGACTTCCGTTTAAAACAACTATTGATGGAAGCCGCACTCGGTCCCATGGCACCGGACCGCCCAGCCTCGGGACCAAGTTCATCGGTGTGGAGTCCCCCGGCATCAGTCTGCGACTCAGTGCCGAAGAAGGACTCCAGTGGGAGAGACCCTTGGCACTGAAAATCCCTGGCACCGCAGCAAGGAGCAGTGCCCCGGCGCTGCTCCATGTCCCCGGTGCCACACAAGCAACATAAAACAGATGGGGGGCGCTCTCCTGAGAGGGCTGCGAGATCATCGGGGGATGCTGTGCGGCTCCCAAGGAAAGCCTTGGCCACCAAGCAGCAGGATTCTGTGCCTTTGACTCTGGCGCCCCAGGCAGTATTGAGTCTGCACTTAGTGACTCTCCGGCAGGGCAGTGCCTGGTGGAGGTGCTGGAGCCACCCTCCACCCTGGACACTTTTGAGGCTGCCAAGGACCTCGTCGAAATTACGGCGCCTCAGCCCTCGACCATCAGAGAGAAGCCTCTGGCACCGCCTAGACTGGTACCATCTAGACGCAAGCCCGCAATGATGCAGTGATCCTTGATGCCGTTCCCGGCACTGTCCCTGATCCGCATCCCCACAACACCACTCCCAAGCACCACCCACAGTACAAGTTCGCATGGCACCAGGAGAGAGGGGACCTACATCTCCAGTACTGATGGGTCAGCACTGATCTAGGACACCCTCAGAGGATCGGCACCGGGGCACAACAACCACTCCCCAGCACCGTACGCGCGGCACCGCTCTCGATCGAGGGACAGCTGTCACTGATCCTTGACTCAGTCGTCGCGACACTGATCCCCCCAACCTCTTCTTCATGGCACCGACCACCAGCACAGGGGTCGTTGGCACCACCTTGGTCATCACCCTAGGGTTCCTCAGACTCTGAGGCCAAATGGTTTTATTCAAGGCGCAGTAGGCATAGGTCAGGGAAGCGCCAAAGAGATGTCTAAATGGCCTGGCAACCACAGTAGCCATCCCCCGCACAATGGCCCTTCTGGATCCCCTGAGCTAACCAGGCCCAGGGTCCCCCGTCAAGAGCTTCCAGGTCAGTGGCCTCGGGACATCACCCCTCCCACTCACCAAGGGATAGACCTGCCCCTCTGGTGACGGAAGCGACCCTCGCCAGGCTGCCCCCTCAAACTGCAGAACAGTCAGGGGATGCGGCTCCAGTGCCACTGGTCTCCCAGGACACTCCTGACTGGGCTGGAACAACGGGGGAGCCTAGCACAGCCCAGGAACAAGCCGGGCAGATAGAGGGCCATGAGGACCCTGTTCTCCTGCTTGCCACCTCATCATCCTCGCCTGATGAGGTGATGTCAGGAGCATTGGCCTCGGATCCTCCGCCCCTTGACCACAGGGCTCACCAGGACCTACTCTGCCACATTGCCCGTAATATGGGTCTACAGGAGGAGGTGGTAACGGAATTGGAGGACCCAATGGGGGACGTTCTCGCTCCGGAGTGGCGCTGCCAATAATTAAAACAATCCAGAATAACAAGAAGACCCTGTGGCAGACTCCAGCCTCCATTCCGCCCACTGCCAGGGGCGTGGAGAGGAAGTACTTTGTCCCCTCCAAGGGGAATTTTTATTCTCCCACCCACACCCTTGCTCCATGGCTGTCTCGGCAGTGAATGAGAAGGAATGCCAGGGGCAACAGGCACCGGCTTCCAAGGCTAAGGAGGCCAAATGTATGGACCTCTTTGGCAGGAAAGTGTATGCTGCTGGGGGCCAACAGCTGAAGATAGCCTGCTGGTTGGCTATCCTTAGCAGGTATAACTTTAACTCTCTTGAGACTCTATGTCCAAATACAAAGAGATGCTCCCTGCGGAATCAAGAGTGGAGTTCTCAGCACTGGTTAAGGAGGGGAAGGCGGTCGCCAGGATGTCCCGTCAGGCCTCCCTTGACGTGGCTGACTCAGCGGCACGAACCATCTCCTCAGAGGTGATCAGGAGAACCTCCTGGCTTCTGGTCTCCCCCCAGAGGTCCAACAGACCCTGCAGGACCTTCCCTTTGAGGGTGCAGGGCTGTTTTCAGACCAGGCAGACTCGAGGCTCCATAGCCTCAAAGATTCAAGGGCAACAATGAAGTCTCTGGGGATGCACATGCCTGCTGCCCAAAGAGAACCTTTCAAGCCTCCACCCCAGGAGCAGCAGAGGCAATATCAACCCCACCCAAGGCAGGACCCTTACCGCCGTAGGGGCGGGAACAATAGACATAAGCAGTCAAACCAGTCATTGGGCCAGGGCCCAACTAAGCCACAGTCGGGATCCAAACAAGGGTTTTGAAGGGACGCCCGACGACGGCTTGCCAGACTCGATACTGGATCCTTCCCCCTGTTTAGAAAACAGTGTTTCTCACTTCTACTGTGCGTGGTCCCTTTATAACATTGGATGTTGGGTCCTTCGCATTGTACAGGTGTGAGATTTTTCTTCGAGTGCTTGCTCAGATCGATTCCAATTAGGTGTGCGCACGATTGTCGGAGAACTTTTACCCTGGCAACACCCATTGGGTCGGCTGTGGAGCTCCCTGGGGTGGTGCCTTCATGATGCTGGATATATATATATATATATATATATATATATATATATACACCTCAGCTGACCCAGCACCCCCTCAGTTCCTTCTTATCGCCTGTGATGGTCGTTGGAACTGTGGAGCGCGGCTTCGCTGCTCTCCATTCTCCCTAGCATTTCTCTCTTCTGTAGTTAACAACTGTTGTTGTTGGTTGTTGTTGTTGTTGTAGTATAGTCATAGTTTGTAGTTGTATACTTAGAGTAGTGGGTTGGAAGGGGTCTCTTCCCGTCTGCCATTTGGGATCATGCCCAAGGCTCTGGGCGTTCAGCCTGTGCTAAGCCTATGCCAACGGGCGAGCCCCACAACTCCTGCCTGAAGTGTCTGGGGGAGTCCCACCAGGCAGACAAGTGCAAAATTTGCAAGGGGTTCCGGCCCTGAACCAAGAAGGAGCGGGACTTTAGATTGAAACAGCTCCTAATGGAGGTGGCTCTTAGCCCGGATCCCCCAGCGGCACACCGAGCCCCTCAGTGTGTACTAGCACCTTAGAATTTAACATGGAGTTCCATGCATTGTAGTCCTAGCGGCTCAGGAGCGCCTGCTGGTTCGCGACCCTGAGCTGCAGCCCCCCAGAAGAGTATATCTTGCGGCCGAACAAATCGAGGCGCCAGGTGTCTTTCGATTTGGGCGCCGGCGTCTGTTGCCCATGTCGCTCCTTCTCGTTCACCAAGGCCACCACTAGTGAACAGGGCTGAGGGTGAGTATATAGGTACTCGTACTCCTTGGAGGGGACAAAGTATTTCCTCTCCACCCCTTTAGCAGTTGAAGGGATGGATGCAGGCCCTTTCCAGATCGTTCTGGCTGTGGTCTGTATAGTACGAATGAGTGGTAAAGCCACTCGGGGTGGGGTCTCCGCTGATAAAATGTCTACGACTGGGTCCTCCAACTCTATCACCTCCTTCTCTTGGAGGTTCATGTTTCGTGCCACTCTACGCAGGAGGCCCCTGGTGGGCATGGAGGTCTATTGGAGGGGGACCCGAGATAGTTGTCCCCGCCACTGCCTCATCTAGGGAAGATGAGGACGATGCCACAGAGGCTAGAGGGTCTGGCGATATCATCCATTAGGGTGCACCTGGCAGCCATTTTGGTTTTCCACCCAGGAGAACATGGACACTCGGCCTTCTCCAACCCTATGGTCAGTAGGTTTCTTAAGAGACTGGACTGTCTCTACCTGCAGGTGCAGCAACCGGTCCCCATGTAGGACCTTAACCTGGTCCTCTACGAACATATGGGGGCCCTGTTTGAGCCGATGGGCACCTGCTCCCTTCTGTACCTCTCTTGGAAGACAGTCTTCCTTGTGGCTATCACTTCGGCGAGGCGCGTATCCGAGATCAGAGCCCTCACTTCGGAACCACTGTACACGGTCTTCCATAAAGACAAGGTGCAGCTACGCCTTCACCCTGCCTTCCTTCCCAAGGTGGTTTCAACTTTTCACATCAACCAAGAGATTTTCCTCCTGGTCTTCTATCCGAAGCCACATGCTACTCGGCGGGCAGTCCCTCGACATTTGTAGGGCCCTCGCCTTCCATTTTGAGCGTACGAAGCCGTTCAGAAAGATGACCTGGCTCTTTGTTGCCGTGGCCGACCGGATGAAAGGCCTCCCGGTCTCCTCACAGCGCATCTCCTTTTGGATCACATCCTGTATCCGTGCTTGCTACGACCTCGCCGGCATCCTGGCCAAGCCCCTCACCGCCCATTCCACAAGGGCTCAAGCCTCGTCGGCTGCTTTCCTGGCCCAGGTTCCGACAGAGGTGATCTGTAGAGCTGCCACTTGGTCTTCAGTGCACACTTTTGCCTCTCACTATGCGATAGTCCAGCAGTCCATAGATGATGCTGCCTTTGGTTCAGCGGTGCTGCACTCAGCGATATCTCACTCTGACCCCACCGCCTCGGTAAGGCTTGGCAGTCACCTAATTGGAATCGATATGAGCAAGCACTCGAAGAAGAAAAGACGGTTACTCACCTTTGTAACTGTTGTTCTTCAAGATGTGTTGCTAATATCCATTCCAAATCCGCCCTCCTTCCCCTCCGTCGGAGTAGCCGGCAAGAAGGAACTGAGAGGGCACTGGGTCGGCTGGGGTATATATCCAGCGCCATGAAGGTGCCACTCCAGGGGGCTCCACAGCCGACCCACCGGGTGTTGCTAGGGTAAAAGTTCTCCGACGATGGTGCATTCAGCGCGCGCACACCTAATTGGAATGGGTATGAGCAACACATCTCGAAGAACAACAGTTACAAAGGTGAGCAACCGTCTTTTCTCCAATTCTGCTCCTCCCTTTCCTCCCAGCCCCGTTCCCCGTCCCTGTCCCTCTTCAGGGACCCTTCTCACAGGTAACTCCTTGTACAGGAGGTGCAATTGCTCCTCCCCTTAGGGGCAGTGGAGGAGATAAGGGGGAAAGGGTTCTACTCCCATTACTTCCTCAGACCCATCTTAGACCTGCGAGGACTCAACTGTTTATGGTAAAGTTGAAGTTCCGCATGGTCTCCCTGAGCTCGATCATTCCTTCCCTGGATCTGGGGGACTGGTATGCCGTCCTCGACATGAAAGATGTGTACTTCCACATAGCCATTTGTCCGGCCCACAGAAGTTTCCTGAGATTGGTCAATCACAAGCGCTACCAGTTCACGGAGCTCCCATTCATTTTACCAACTGTCTCCTGAGTGTTCACCAAGTGTATGTCACGGCCTTTCTCTGCAAGAGGCAGCTACAGGTGTATCCCTACCTCAATGACTGGCTGCTGCGGGGGCGCTCCAGGGAGCAGGTGGAGTCCCAAGTCCAGTTAGTCTCAAATACCTTCCAGAGACTGGGTCTCTTCCTCAACGTGGACAAAACGCTGTCACCGACCCAAAGAATAGAATTCATTTGGCTGTGCTAGCCTTGGTTCATGTGAGAACGATACTACCGGGATCCAGAGTCCAAGCACTAACAGGAATCATTCAGACTGTCAAGCGATACCCCACCACGACTGCAAGGGTATGCCTGAGTCTCCTCGGACACATGGCAGCCTGCACCTATGTGGTCAGACATGCCAGACTGAGACTCAGGCCACGCCAGGCTTCGCTTGCCTCAGTTTATCATCCAGGCCAACACAGTTTTTGGACTTGGGAGTAACAGTGCCAGGACGAGTCCTAGACACCTTAGCGCTGGTGGCTGGACCCTCACATGGTTTGCAAAGGAGTCCCATTCAGCGATCCTCAGCTGTCCATGACCTTGGTAACGAATGCATCAGACATGGGTTGTGGGGGCCTACCTAGGAGATCTACAGACGCAGGGCAGGTGGTCGCAGTCCGAGATCCTGCTCAGCATCAATATAAAGGAAACTCAGAGTGGTGAGACTAGCCTGCCAGACCTTCAAGGACAGACTTCAAGGTCACTCTGTAGCCGTGTTGACTGACCAATACCACTGCCATGTTTTACATAAACAGGGTGGAGCCAGTTCCTCCCCTCTCTGTCTGGAAGCTCTCCAGCTTTGGGATCTCTGTATAGCCCACTCTATGCACCTGGAGGCATCCTGTCTCCCAGGCCTGCAGAATGAGATTGCAGACCGTCTCAGCAGGTCGTTTCTCAACCACGAATGGTCAGTCCATCAGGATGTCTTACATTCTGTATTCCAAAGGTGGGGCTTTCCCCAGGTGGACCTATTCGAGCAGCAGGAAGTGTCCAGCATTCTGCTTCTTCCAGAAACACAGTCCGGGTTCCATCTCAGATGCGTTCTAGCTACCTTGGAGGGACCACCTCATGTATGCCTTCCCGCTGGTCCCACTGATTTTCCAGCCCATTTGGGGATGCCTTTTACCAAGTCTGGAGAAACATCACCACAGACAAATGGGTTCTGGAAATTATACAGAAGGGCTACTCCATCCCCTTTCTTTCCATTTCACCTCCCTTCCCCCCCCCTCCCCATCCCTCTTCAGGGACCCATTTCACAAGTACCTGTTACAGCAGGAAATACACCATCTCCTGCAATTAGGTGCTGTGGAGTCAGTACCGGTTCAGCACAGGGGTCGGGGGTTCTACTCCCACTACTTTCTCACTCTGAAGAAAACAGGTGGATGGAGGCCTATTCTGGACTTACTCAAACTGAACAAGTTCTTGGGAACAGTACTTCAAGATGGTAACCCTAGCAACTGTAATTCTGGCATTGGAGAAAGGAGATTGGCTCTTGGCCCTTGACCTACAGCACGCTTACTTTCACATCGCTATACGGTTGGCACATATGAGATTCCTAAGATTCACTTTGGACAACCTACACTACTAATACAAGGTACTTCCCTTCGGCCCCTCTGCGGCTTCCAGAGTTTTTTCTGAAGTACTGGCTGCTGCAGCAGCACATCTTTGCAAGCAGGGTGTGACCATATTCCCCTATCTAGACGACATGTCGGTGCTTTTAGCGGGCTATTACGAGGCAGCTTATGCCACGCACACCATTCTAACCTTATTTAAAACCTAGGGTTACAAACCAACCTACAGAAATCCACCCTGACCCCAACCCAACAACTGGACTTTATAGGGGCACACCTTAACTGTCATGGCATCAGCATGGCTACCCTAACAACGGTTTCTTGCCTTAACAAACCTAATCACAACAGTAAAACACAGCCCACAAACATCTGCCAGAAACGTGCCTACAACTTCTGACACATGTCGGCTACCACATTTGTCATGAAACATGCCAGGCTGCATAGGAGATGTCTACAAACCTGCCTGCGCACTGTCTACATTCCTCACAGACCCTCGATCTACAGGCGGCTTACAATGCCCAGCAGCGTCAAAGACTCGCTCACATGGTGGACAAAACGAACATCTGCTCAGGCGTTTTCTTGCAAAGGGAAAACCTATCAGTTACTATCACCGCGGACTCCTCTCTGGTAGGATAGGGGTCACACTTGGACGACAACACCATCCAGGGTCGCTGGTCCCTAGAGGAGTCAAATCTCCACATAAATCTACTGGAATTCTGAGCAGTTCGAAACTCTCGCCTTTCTAGTAACTATCACATCCGCATGAAGGGTGGGAGAGTTGGGTGCCCTAATGACACATCCACCTTATACCATGTTCCTCAAGGACAAAGTCATCCTACACCCCCCACCCTAAATTCATATCCAAGGCCACCTTTCTAGACTACTCTACCCCGTTTAGGAGTCTCATTTGTCTTCCGTTCCCCAAGTTTCACTTCTTGCTCACAAAATCAGACATAAAAATACAAAAGTGTCATAGCCACACTCTTACTGAAAAATTTACTTTCTCATTTTTAACCATATAATTATAAAATAAGTCAACTGGAAATATATTATACCTACAGTTCAGAGTATAGTACATAGAGCCCTATACACAAGTCATCTGTATGAAAGTTTAGTTTGTACTGACTTAGCTAGTGCTTTTTATGTAGCCTGTTGTAAATCTAGGCAAATATCTAGATGAGTTGATGTACCCCCTGGAAGATCTCTGCATACTCTCCAGAGCCACACGTACCACTGGACAGGATGACCCTTGTGGTCCCTTCTACCCCTGTGGTTCTATGAGCCTAAAGCTATAGGAGCATCTACTGAGACGCAGTGACTTAACTTTGGAACAAGCCAAAACAATCTGCACATCAGCAGATGAGGCAAAACTGCATGTGCAGGATTTAAGCAAAGAGGATCACAGAAATACAGGTCACTGCACAGTAAGGCAAGAAGGAAACCCATATAAAAAAGCAATACACTGACAACAGTCAATATAAGGAAGGGTGGAAAAAACATTCTCTGGAAGGGCCAGCCCAAACACATGTGTGGACCTAACCATGCAGACAGACCATACCCAGCATCTGGACAAAAGTGCAGAGTATGTTTCAAGTACAGCCATTTTGCTAACCACAGCAGACAACAGAAAACCATGGATGCAATGCAGGACTAGGGCGAGAGCTCCACTGAGAAGCCAGCATCTGTTGATGCCATACAGCAACGGCTGCCCGTAGACAAGAACTGGTTCATAACTCATGGGTCACAAATCACATATAAAGTAGATACAGGTGCTGACACCAATGTACCCGCAGCACAACTCTGGCAAACATTAAAATCTAAGTCCCTCCAGGAGAAACAGGCCAATGTCTTTTGAGAGCTTGCAATAGGATCCCTATTCCTGTGGTGGGCAGAGGCCGGGTGTGTCTGACACATAAGAAAGAGAAGACTATGCACACCTTTGTTATTGTTACAGGACTGCCTGTAGTGGGCTGGGAAGCAAGTAAAAAATTAAGACTAACATACAAGGAGTTTAATATAGAACACTTGTCACAAGGCATCAGAACCTTAGAAAAGAAACACACTGATGTGTTCAAAGGCTTGGGAAAAGTGCTAGTCAGGCACCAAGTCACTTTGAAGAAGGGTGCAAACCCTGTTACACACACCGCCAGGAAGGTAGTTGTGGCCCTGAGCGGCAGACTCCAGCGAGCACTGCGTCTCCTCGCCATGGAACTAAAGTGTTGAGGAACCTACCGAGTGGGGGCACTCACTGGTGATAGTCCAAAAGAAATCTGGATCTTCGTGCTTGTGTCTCAATCCCAATTAATTAAATGCTAACAGTAGGGAGCATTATTACATACTGACCAGACATTAAATCTTGCGGGGGGGGGGAGGAGGCAGGGGGGCGGGTGCCAAATTTTCACCATTTTGCCAAATTCCCTGGACGCCTGAGAGCTCACGGCTATGTACTTTTAACGTTCCTTGGGGTGCCTGCTGCTTCAGCCCCCTACCTTTTGGAATTTGCTCTGCACCTGACATATTCCACAGAACACTGATTGGGTGGCATTGAAGGTGTCATGGTGTGCATAGATGAGTCTCCTCCGGGGCACACAGAACAGGACCAGGGCCCAGCCAGGGGCAATGGGCCATGGCATAGCAGGGGTAGCCCCGCTCTGCTCAGCCCAGTGCGAGGGTACTAGTTACACAAACCAGCAGTTGCCAGCTACACAATGGCCCGCCCAGCCCTGTGCTGTCAGCATGCCCCTTCCCATCAGGGGCAGGCCTAGGCCGTGCCGCCCAACACCAGAACACCCCCCCGATTCCCTATAGCCAGAGCCCCCCAAACCCTGCCACAAATGCACAGCCCCTTGCACCCCACCACCCCACCCAGCACCTCCCTGCCCACAGCCCCACCATAACTGCCTAGCACCCCACACAGAACCCCATTCCCTAGTGCCCCAACACACAGAGATCTTCACCGCCCCCTCCCAGGCCCCCCAGAGACCCACTCCCCCACGCCCTGCCTCCCGGCGGCACTCACCAGCCCTGCTGGGCGGTGTCTGTGTCTGCCGGGCTGAGCTGGCAGCCTAGCTGTAGCTGATCCCAGGGCAGGGAATCGCTCCAGCCCCTTGGGTGTGGTGCGATCAGCCAGGCCAGGGCCTGACTCGGCTGGGCTCCCTCAGGACCCACTTGCCTGAAGGGCAAGCCCCCCACGCTGTTCCCCCCACCACCACCTGGCCGAGACTGGTCAGCCTTCTGCACCAGTCCCAGGTGGCTCATCTCCGGGGAGACAGGCGGGGCCCTACAGGTGGGGGGAAGCAGAGACTGCCCGGAGCTGGAGCTGCACTGGGGTCTGGCCAGGAGGCAGAGAGAGGCCGTGGGTAGGGCTGGGGGGCAGGCCGAGAGGAGCAAGTGGTGGGCAGGAGGTGGGAGACTGGGCTGGCAGGGTCTCGGGGCGCAGTGCAAGCGGAGCAGGCCAGGACCCCTTCTGAGCATGGGCCTGGCTCCATGGCGCCACTGGTGCCATTGTAAACCCGGCATAGGGGCTGCTGTTGGAGCCGTGCACCCCTGACCTGTAGCTTCCTTGGGCTGTGTGCCCCCTTCCCCCATGGCTCCGGTGGGGGCTGTGAGCCTGTGACTGCCCCCACCCCATGTGTCCCAATATTTTATTCTTGCCATCTGGTCGCCCTATCCGCAGGACGTTCCACACCAGTGACATCTATTGAATATACCAAGCCTTCAATAGAGCCAAGCCGATAACGTGATCAAACCAGTGATCCTCGTCTCTGATGCTGCTACAAGTGGTCCTGACACCATGGAGCAGGGAGCTGTTGCTCATACAGCTACCGCAGAAAGTGCAGACGCTGCTCCAGATGCTGTGGAGATGCCTGCGAGATGCTGTCCAGAGAGCTCGTCAGCCACCTCTCAGACTGAAGTTGTGCAATGGGTGATAGCAATGGGGTTGTAACTCTTTGAAATATGTCTTTCAAAGGAGGAGGTGTGTATGGTGTACAAGAATAGGGTAGTGTCCCTTTCAATAGGAGGTGAGCCCTCTAGTGGCGCGCTCTGTGTTTTAGAAGCTGCCACAAACCTGCCAGAACAGCTTGTGTTAGTCGCCAGGCTTGGCATGTCTGTTATTTGGGACCCAGCTGTGCCTGTGTGCTTTCCTCATGCTGTTGTATAAAGAGCAAAAGACCCCGACAGAGGAAGAGTTCAGTGAGGCAAAACAAGATACCTGTTGTATTAATCTTGATGGAATATATTAGGGTTACCATATTTCAACGATCAAAAAAGAGGATGGGAGGAGCCCTGCCCGAGCCCCGCCCCTGTCCTGCCCTAGCCCCGCCCCTGCCCCTTCCACTCCCTCCCACTTCCCGCCCCCCTCAGAACCTCCAACCCTCCCCCCCACTCCTTGTCCCCTGACTGCCCCCTCCTGGGACCCCTGCCCCTAACTGCCCCCCAGGACTCCACCCCCTATTTATGTACAGGCGTGACTACCTGCCCTTTCCTGGTTATTATACGCGGCCAGTCCGCATCCACATCCAGTAGTTAAAAAAAAAAAATAAACTAATAATTTAAATTGGAATTTCATCCATTAATAAGTATTTATTATATAATTAAAACCATTCTATTGAAGGACAGATATTAAATAACACTAAATAAGTTAATGTTCAAAACAATATTAAAAATTTGAAAATTTAGAGCATGGAAACCAAAATAGCTAAAATTTAGTTTTGGCGAGATACACGGAATGGAAACTCCGGGATCTTTACCTGTCACTGAATATAGCCATCATACCAATAGTGGAATATAAAACAAGTCTACATATACTCTCCTTAAAATTTTTACTTCTGTCCATTCCCAATAATTGTAACAAATCATTATTACCTTCACTCCACTTGCCACGCGCCCCAAGCACAAAACCAAAGAAGTGAATATTTTTACCTCCCGTTAAGTTTTTAATTCTTTCCTCTAACTCAAGATATTAAGCCACCTTCTCACTGTGGGCTTGTTCCAAACTTCCGGCATTATCCTCCCATCGCACTGTAACATCAACCACCACTGCTGTATCTCCTTTTATAAATATAATATCCGGCTTTCTTAACTCACCCTTACTATTTCTCAAATGGGGCTCTATCATTGCCTTCCACCCTAATTTACCAACCTTATCTACAACTGCAGACACTACTCTATTATGCCTTTTTATCCTAGCATTCTTAGTCTTATAACATTGTCCTGAGATATGGGGAACAGTCTCCCGCACTTTACTGCACCATCTACAAAGAGCATTCACACCTCCTCTTCCTCTTGCTAATGTCTCCCTAGTAGGATAAATATTTGCCCTAAGCTGCAATGCTGTGATATACGCTGACGATTTAACTTTACTAGAGTTTCTAAAAATCGAATTACTAATTAAATCATTTTTAAAATATTTTATCCCTATTCCCTGACATCTCAGTTCCGACCATCTTAAAAATTCCTCTTCCCTCCATTTCTTGGGATGAGATGTTACTGCACTAAATGACAATATTTTATCCACAAGATTTTCTCCTGCATATAGATAAGATAGGTCCATCCAATCATCTCTCGAGACAATATGTCTCCTCCATTTACGAATTAACATATTTGGGATTTGCACACTAAACTTAGTGAGAGCTAAACCACCATCCCTACCTCTAGAATAAAATATCCCATCTGTGGTACACTGAGGTAAATGTAAAATCTCTTTAACTATTTTTCTAACTAACACATCAAGATCGTCTAAAAGATTAAAAGGGGGTTCTATTAAAAGAAGATTATAAAATAGCTTCGGTAAGATATATGTCTGTAAAATTAATATTTTTTGGGCCGGTTTTAATGGGGCCTTAATTAAATTCTCACTCCAATCTTTCAATTTTTCTTTAAGTACCGGTCCCCCTACACCTATCCAGGGATCTATTCTAGCCCCTAAATATTTTTCAAAATCCCCTGGTTGAACATATTCAATCTCCTCTGACCCTATCTGCCAATTATCCTTAGGATTAACTACATAGGTTTTATGTTTAGTTAAAATATGAAAGCCTTTCGTTTTCTTCACATTAACAGAGAGATTAGTATTTTTACAAAACTCCTCTAAGATACCCAAATTTTTAATCCTTCCTTTATATGAGCTACTTAAAATTGCCACATCATCGGCAAAAGCCAATGACGTGACACCATTACCCTTAACATAAAAACCACTTCCTTCTACTTCTAATCTAGTTAAAAGGGGATCCATAGCAATATTAAACAAAATTGGGGACAACGGGTCACCCTGCTTGACCCCCCTCCTAATTAAAATAGACTCAGTAGCTTCATCACCCACCCATACCCTAGTTGTGCAATTATCATAAAGGTCCCTAATAATATCTATAAAATGTTCATCTATACCAAATCTTCTCAACCCGGCTATTATATGTCCGTGTCCCACAGAATCAAATGCTTTAGCCAGATCTACGAACACTATTGCAATTTCATTCCCATTTCATTTAGCCCCTTTAATCAAATTATCTAATATAGCAATATTTTCCTCACACCCAGGGGCGGATATAAACCCTTTTTGTCTACTACATATCTTAACTGTTTCCACCAGTCTTTTTGCTAATATTTTGGTATAGATTCTAATCCAAACTGACCCAATTGTCAATGGTCTCCAAGATGTTAACTTCTTCATTTCCTCCTCATCTTGTGTCTTTGGTATTAAAATCGTTCTATTTTTCTTAAATTCATCTGGTACCTGTCTATTTAGAAACCATATATTAAAAATTTTTGTAAGTATTAAGGAGTCTAAATTAAAAATATCCCACAAATTGCTCACTTTTACTTTATCTGGGCCAGGAGCACTATCTTTTCTTATTTCTCTTAAAGCTATTCTAATCTCATCCACAGAGATCGGACTCATTAATATATCATTATCCGCATTCTCTGTGGATGATGGCCACCCTATCATATTACCATGTCCAATTGTTCCCAAAATATTGACATAGTATTCCTCAATTTCTTTCATAGGGATAGCACACTTAGCATTATCTGGCTCTCCCATTATAATGCGAGTCAATCTTCTTCTATCCTTATCAAATAATTGTTGATAGAATTTATACTTAGCTTTCTTTGTAGCATATCTCCTAATTGCATTAAATTGCTTCCTTCTCCCCTCCTTTCTCATCTTCCCTTTTCCTTTATTCCTCAACTCTATTTGACTTTCATTTCTAGGGTCCTTTCCCTCTACTAATGAATAACATAATTTTTCCAACATTGCCCAACCGAGAGCTTTTGTTAAATCCTCCTTTAATAATCCTTCAATTTCCCCTAAACTATTTATTATTTCTCTTCCCTCCCTACTTTGTTTTCCCCGTTTACATATTTTCTCCACTAAATCCACTTCTGGGTGTCCTTTTAGTGGGAAAATCCTCTCTCTTGGGGGCGGAATTTCTAATATATTTACTCTAATGTCCTCTACCTCAGTCACTTCCTCCCTATCTCCTGTTACCACTAACTTCTTCTTTGCTAATTCTCGTCTTTTATCTGATATTTGTTTATTCGTTTTGGTCCTCATCTCGCTCTCAATACATTTATTTATATTCCTTTTCCCAATATATTTCCTTTCCAACTGTATAAGCTGCGCAACCTCATCTTTGGTCCATATACGAGATCTAGTCGATCCCTCTTTGATCTTACTTTTAGCAGCCATATCTTCTTTTCTTTGCTCATTCCTCACAGCAGGGTGTCTATGTCTACAGTGTTGGCTCAATCCAGATCTAGTATGAAAACCAAGCCCACAGACCGAGCACATATGGCTCTTCATTGGGGTATCCGCCTTCTTGGGTATGCACTTGGGGTAGTGGCAAGCTATATTATGATATTGAGAAGATTTTCCACATTTACTACATACAACTCGTATGGCTTTACTTTTATGAACCACATTAATGTGTTTGGCCCATTTACCAAATGTTGGTAATATCTGGGGACATATTGGACAATTAAAACTATCAACGGGATACTCTAAATAAAAAACCCCATCCTTCCACGAACTACTTTCTAATATATTTATATTACTACCAGTACTGTTAAGATCCTTATTACGATCCCTATTAAAATCAGTACTTGGTCTAAAACTATTTAATAAACTAGACCCATTAACTAAATGAGCATTAAGATATCCCGATTCACTAACATATGGATCATCAAATGTACTTAAATACTTAAAATCTGGATTGAAACTTTCCATAGTTAAATCATTAAAAGTGTCCCTTGTAAAAACCATCGGTAAGATAGATAAAATCTCCTCACCATGATCATCACAAACATTCTCCTCTACCTCCTCTCCATGCTCCACTGGGAGGACTTGATTCTCACTCTCATGCTCATGAGACTTCATTATAGTCCACACCATTTTATCCATTGGTCCAGCGACCCTGATCACACCCCTAATATATTTAACACTGTCAGCCGGGGCATCAAAGCCAACAGCGGGGGCGTTATTAACCCGGTCCAGCGCCAATCCGGTATAAAAATATAAATTACTTTTTTCCATAGCTAAAAGATTTACCCTTCTCAGGGGGAAACTAACCCTTTCCAGGGGGAAACTAACCCGTACCTGGGGGAAACTTACCCTTTCCAGGGGGAAACTAACCCGTGCCTGGGGGAGACTACCCTTACCAGGGGGAATCTAACCCTTACCAGGGGGAGTCAACCCGTACCTGGGGGAGGCTACCCTTACCAGGGGGGCATCCATGTGGCACCATATGGGGCTGCCCAACCCCGTCCCACA
>NW_020665277.1:5819558-5823033 GCF_002925995.2 Terrapene triunguis
GGTCTGGGGGCTGCCCGGCAAACCGTGAAGCTGGTAGCGCTCGGGCAGCCCTTTTCGCGTGGCTGGGAGTGGGAGGGAGGAGGGGGCGGGGTTGGGGCGGGAAATGGGTGGGGCCAGGGCCCCGTGGAGGGTCCTCTTTTTTTATTTGTCAAATATGGTAACCCTATGCGAATGCAGGGAGGGCGAGGGAGGGAGAGAGAGGAGGGGAGTGGTCTCAAGTTGCAGGGGAGAGGAGGGGGAAGCGGAGGGGGGGCTCTGGCTGTCAGAGCCCCATGCGAGTGGCACAATCCGGCCGGCTGCCCTGTCAGCCGCGCGCGCTCTGCATGGGGGGGAAGTCCGGACATTTACAAATTCCCCCCGGAAGCTATTTTTAACTCAAAACAGCCGGACATGTCCGGCAGAATCCGGACGAATGGTAACCCTAGAATATATGGGCCCGGAGTCAAAGGTGTTGATATGTCCCTGTCACTCTACAATATTAAACAGTTAAGCAAGGTTCAGGGTTTGGTAGGTAGAGACCTCAGCGTGCTTTGTCCCATGGCAAACACATTATCACAAATGTTTTAAATCTTTTATGAAAGATACAGAAAAAGAAGGGAAAACAGTTCAAGCCTTTGAAAAATAAAGTATTAAGCAAGGTTTTCATTCTACCAACACCCCTTATTCCCTTTCCTTTTAGCTGGAGAGAGTTTTTAGAAGGAAAAAATGCCCCATGTAACAGTCTTCTGGGTGATATTAAAGATGGTCATAACTGTCCCTTTTCTATTTCCTCCCCCAAAAAGTTAGTCGAGCTGGGCTGGATCTGCTGCTGAAGTCTGATCCTGCTTCCTTCAAGGCAAAACAAGACAAACTCACACGGGCGGGGAGGGGGGAGGGAGAAAACCCAGCAGAAAGAGAAAATGCAGCTTTTGGTTTCGTTTCTCCAGCAGTGAGGTTGCAAGTGAGAGTTGGCACAGCAGGCCGAGCCCACAGTGTTAGCAGCCACGCCAAGACCTGGCAAACTGGTACCAGCGTCAGGCTGTTCAGGGCGTGGCTTTGAGCTGCTTCCTCCTCTCTGGTCACGTGCTTACGGCATTGTTGCAAAACACAGTCTTGGTTGGCTAAGCCAGACTCCTATTAACCCAAAGGCAACAGGGGAAAGAGAAGAAATGAGGTGGGGAAGGAAAGGCCACACGTTGGGGGCGGGGTCCCACATCGCAGGTGGAGTCTAGGAGTCAGCTGAGGTCACTGGAGGTGGTGATGTCCGATGGGTCCCTCCCTCTGGCCCAGTCGTGTCAGCCGGGCCGGCCTTAGGGAAAATGGCACCCTGGGCGAACTTGTATTTTGTCGTCCCCCCGCATCACTCCTGGCCCCCACGGGCTCCCTGGGCTTCTCCCCCTCCCATCACCTCTGGGCCCCGCTGCCTCCCCCAGTGTTTAATTTGTATTGAAAGAGATGCCAGAGGCTAGAGCTCAGCCCTGGCACAAGGTAAGCTCTGGCAGGGCGACCTGATACCGGTGGGTGCTGGCCGGGCACCCAGCTCTGAAGGCAACGCCGCCGCCAGCAGCAGCGCAGAAGTCAGGGCGGCCTGGTATATGGTGTATTGCCCCCCTTCTGCGTGGTGGCTTGTGGTGCCTGGTGCTCGGCATGTGGCTCAAGGCGGGCTTCGCGCTGTCACATGGGGGCTGCATCTTGCCAGGGCCCTCCTGGCTCATCCAAGGCACCATTTCAGATTTGGGGAAGCGGGAGGAGGAAACTTTAACCATGATTCACGAAAGCTTATGCTCTAATAAATTTGTTAGTCTCTAAGGTGCCACAAGTACTCCTGTTCTTTTTTCAGGGACTACTTCGGCACCTGAAAACGCCAAGGTTTTTGCAGATAATAACTTAGGGATTAGCTGACAGGAGCATTGTATCTAATTGTTATATAAAGAAGGAAAACATATATACAAACTCCAATTAAAGCCATGTTTAACGTTTATATGTAAATTTAGAACAATCAGAAGATAATACAGCAAGATCTTCCTAATCCCAAGCCTCGAGGTCTCAGTTCTGGAGCTTTAACACAGATCTCAGAAACACACGTTTGATACTTTGTACACTATCTTTAGTAGAGATACATAAAAATAAATAAAATCTGCATAAAATCTGTGTTACTGCCATTATCTACTCTATTTTAGTCAATTGTTTTTCACTGAAAACATAATTGTATATGTGTTTAAGGGTTTTTTTCTCTTTTATTAAGAAAAGGAATTTATTTTTCTAATTATTTTGGCATTTATAGTTACCGATGACAGTCATGTACGGGACTCTCCATCATTGCTATTGGTATCAGAGTTGGAACTGCATCTATTTTCATGCAATTTTTAAGTTATTTTACAGATATAACTAAAAATACAATTTGAAAATAAGCGACCTTCATCTGCCCTGGGTCTAAAGTTATGTGTTTAGCTAATGGTTTTTAAACTGACCCTGCTAAGGTTAGTACAAGCTAAAGTTACATTCTAGAAGGCTACTATTATTCGATTGTACCACTTTAAATAATGAATGACGAAGAACAATATGATAATAAAAGTAATAATGAGAATTACTCCAGCCCGGACAGGTTAGGCATTTTAGAACTCACTACTCAAAGAATTAAATGTAAGCATGAGAGAGAAATAAAATTATGAAATGCACAGACCGGTCAAAAAACTAAAAGACCAGCACTTTGTTGGTGAGCCCTGTCCCCCCGCCCCACCACCTGCTGTGTGGAGATGGTGTACATGGGCAGGGGGCAGGGGACACCCTGACATCAGCATCCCTCTCCCCTTCCCTCTCCCCCATACAGCAAACGGGAAGCTCCCAGGAGCAGCTTGCCAGGGGCGGCTCCAAGGAAGGGGGCCGAGCCGTGGGGCTGCAGACTCCAGCAGGGGGAGGGGCACCCCTGCTCTGGAGGTGCCCCATTTATAATGGATCTTGCCCAGTTCGCCCCTACGTAAGGCTGGCCCTGCTTGTCAGGACAGCTCTCAGGATCAAGACAACGAAGGTGCAAAGGTGTCACAGTGGAGCCTGGGGTCACATGATAGGGTGGGGGTAGCTGTCGTGACGGTGACGCTTGCTCCTTCCTGTCCACCCGTCTGCCTGCAAATGAATTTTAAGAACCCAACAAGGGAGCGATGGTCCCTCCCCTCATTATTGTGTTCACCAATTAGGCTAATTTCCCACAAACCAATTTTGGTCCGTTGATTTCTGGGCCCATCCTCCTCTTGGGTACCAGACATGATCTCAGCCTGGAGATAGAGCAGGAGGCTTTTTCGGTTTGGACTCATTCAGTCTCTCCCTTCTGTACCTTTCCCCATTGACGTTCATTGGGGCAGATTATGGTGACATTTTAGAATCAACCTTTACCCACTTTTCAACAACTGAGCTCACGACTGAGGTAGGGCTGTCAGGCCCCAGTTATCACACCCCTCTGCTGCTGGGGTACCCCCTCTGCTGCTGGGGTACCCCCTCT
>NW_020665277.1:5823043-5871107 GCF_002925995.2 Terrapene triunguis
CCCCTCTGCTGCTGGGGTACCCCCTCTGCTGCTGGGGTACCCCCTCTGCTGTTGCCAGGGCTGAGAGGGGAGGAAAAGGGGAACAATTGTACCAAGGCCCTGAGATCAGGTGTAATTGTCTGTAATGTGTGTAACTAAAGAAATGGGAAGGAGATCACAGTGAACACAATGTATTGGGGCCCCAGTATGTCCCTCGGCCCGCGCCGCTTCCAGCAGCTCCCATTGGCCCGGAGCAGTGAACCGCGGCCAGTGGGAGCCGCGATCGGCCGAACCTGCGGATGCGGCAGGTACACAAACCAGCCCGGCCTGCCAGGGGCTTTCCCTGCACAAGCGGCGGAACAAGTTTGGGAACCACTGCTCTAGAGGTGTTACCTCACTATAGATACTAGACTAGAAACTAACCTTAAACAGGAGTGAAACTGACACTTTCAAGTCACTTTCACAATATTGTCAATCCCAAATGGTCAAAAATAATGAATCAAATTCATCAAAAATCATGAGATTGGTTTAAAATCATGAGATTATGTAAAAATAACAGATTTGGTGTTCTTTTTATTTGCCTTCTGCTTTTTGCGCCTTTAAAGTGCACTGGGGTCACATTTTGAAGCTTTCTGCACAGCCATGAGGGCTAGAAACTTCATTTTTCCTTAAGAATGAAGGCTGAAATCGTCACATATCCACTTGACTCCAGGAGCTGGCACTTTAGGGAAAACAATTATCATGAGACGCATGACAAAATCATGAGCGTTGGCAACACGGCTTTTACTTCTGTTCTTAAAGTCTGGTTACTTTCGAGAAGGCTCTTAAGCACAACACTACAGTTGTTGCAATTGGGTTGCAGTTCTCACAGGAGAATATTTAAAACCAAACACCAAGAAAATTCTATACTTTAAAGTTGCCAAAAAAACAGAGACTTCTGAGATCTCTCAGGGCCACTGCAGGCAGGAAAGGAAAATACACAGACACAGGAGCTCTGGGCAGCTCTTCCTCTAAAAAGAAAGTTGGAGGGTCAAATCCCTCCCAGCGCCTCCTGCCTGCAGCAAACAGCTGTTTCACGGTGTGCAGGTCGGCTCTGGGAGGGAGGGGGAGGAGTGGGGACGGGGCGCGCTCGGGGAGGGGGCAGGAAGAGGCAGGGCGGGGGTGGAGCGGGGTGGGAAGAGGCAGTACGGGGGCTCGGGGAAAGGGGTGGAGTGGGGAAGGGCCCTGGGGCGTGGGGGGGGAGTACGCCCTGGGTAAAGGGAAAGTTGGTGCCCATCCAGCCCTGGACGGAACGCGTTTAATAGTCAGAGATGAGAATTGTACAGAAGGGTAGAAACTTTCGATTCTCTGGTTCCTCAGGAACATAAAGAGGAAGCTCTGGTTCTGAGCTGTTCCCGGGAGACATCAGTTCCAGCAGATGGGCTGCAGTTTATGTGGTGACGTTCCAAAGTCTCTATAAGTGGTTTTGCAAAGGGTGGGGATAGCTCTCAAGGGAGGGTGGGGCTCCGTGTCCCTCTAAAACGCCCTCTGAAGCCTCTCCCTCACACATCGTTACTTGTGCCTGACCAGCTGAGAGCAAGGCAAGACACTTTTTCTTTGAGTCTCTCTCCCTCCAGACGCTCCATCACAGGACGTGTGTGCGCCCGTGGACTCGATCGGAGTCTGTAAAGTCGCGTCCGCGGGGCCCAGCCTTCCTAATCCTAAATCTCTTCCGTGCTTCCTCCAGGAGCCAGTGAATCTGTGTCTACAGCAGAGCAGGCGGATGTACTATCCAGCTCCGTCTGACATCCCCGCGCCAGTCGAGTGGGCGAGCTACAAGAAGCAGTGTAGCCACGGCGGTGCACATGGCAGGTGGGGGTACGATCCCTTTGAAACCATAGGTACGTACTTGGGTGGCTAGCCCTTCTCACCGCTTGTGCTGCAGTGGCCACACCGCTGGTTTTAACACACTGGTGCGATCAGAGATAGCACGGAAAGCTGGAAATGACACCACCTGCTCCAGCGTAGATGAAGCCTGAGTGGGGAGAGTGGATCGCAAATGGTTCGCTGTTGTTGTAATAATTAGCCATTGTTACGGCGGTGTGTGACCTGGGAACCTCTTACCAGAGGGCACAAGGGGTGTGTAGAATCTGGGTCTGATGTGACACTCAGCACCCCTGTATTCACACCCTACACACCATGGTAATAATCTTTGTACAAAATATGCCTCGTGAGGTAGCATTGGAAAACTGATAACTCACTGATCACTAATAACCATGTGTGATGTATGTCCTTGGAGTAAGAGTCATGGATATAGGCTGGGATGATAGCTAAAGTGTGTCCAAGCCAGGCATGTCGGGTGGGGAGGGAGGGGAGTTGGTAAACTGGTCTGGCTTGGAATGTGTATTTGATTCTCTGACCAGCCCAGTCTTCAGCCAAAGACAATGAAGGTCCATTTTTACACATTAGGTAAACAAAGCTATTATGCTAACACGTGGGAGAAGAAAGAGCATGGAGCTTCCTTCCCTACCAGACTCTGTGTCGCCTTCCTCACAGCTTGAATAAACTTTACTTGGAGGGCTAACCCTCAGGAGGATCCACTGCAAAGGTTCAGTGGTCCATAAAGACCTGGGGTCTGAACCTCAAGTGATAAGCAATTGAATCAACTGTATACAATATTACTGCACTATAAAAGTGTATAGAGTGAGGTCTTTTCTGAAAGCTAATGACACACGGTGACATTCTGTACCTTGGGGGGGAGCGTATTGTAACCCCCATATTCCTCATTTTTATGTAATTGTGATCTCACATATAAAGCATGCCTTGTAAGGTATCAGGGGAAAGCTTATGACCTGCTGAAAGTCATTTCTCTCTCCATATATGTGTATCATTAATGCATATGAAGTTATGAGAACTGTGTTGTACAGTTGTCACTAAAACATGCTGTAAATTGGGGGAATTTAGAAAGTAACAGAAAGGAAAGTAACCAACGCCCAGGCGGGGTGTCAAATAACCTATCAACAACCATTGTCTAGCAAGGGAGCTACAATGCAATGACTCACCTGCATGAGGCCACACCAGGGGAATTGCTCAACCTTGCTTGAAGAGACTCAGCAATGCCACACAGACCTGCCTGGACTTGTGTTCTACGAGCACATGAACTGAGGGTATAAAACAGGCAGAGTGGACACATACTGGGGCCCTTCTCCTGCCCGCACCTCTGCTGCAAGCAACCAAGACACTAGGAGGAAGACAAGACTCTAACACAGGAGATCGGCCCAGGTTTAAACCTGTATAAAGGACTGCAATATCCGGTGGGGTGAGAAAAACTGCTTCATCTAGTTGCTGCCCAGTCTAATAGGGTTGGGAGTTTAGACTACGTGCTTATATTTTCTTTTCTTTTGGTAACTAACTCTGACTTGTTATGCTTTAACTTATAATCACTTAAAATCTACCTTTATAGTTAATAAATCTGTTTGTTTATTCTACCGGAAGCAGTGCGTTTGGTTTGAAGTGTGTCAGAGATTCCCCTTGGGAGAACAAGCCTGGTTCATATCAATTTCTTTGTTAAATTGATGAACTCATATAAGCTTGCAGCATCCAACAGGCAGAACCGGTCACTGCAAGACGGAGGTTCCTAGGGTTGTGTCTGTGACCGGAGATATTGGCTAGTGTCATTCGGTTGCACAATCCAAGGAGCACCTTACATGCCAGAGGCTGTGTGTGAACAGCCCAGGAGTGGGGGTTCTCACAGCAGAGCAGGGAAAGGCTGGCTCCCAGAGTAAAGGATTGGAGTGACCTAGCAGATCACCGGTCCAGATAACACCAGAGGGGAATGTCAACACACTGGTAATTAATATCATTGTGTACTGTATGTATTGACACCATATAAGGAATTATGCATACTTATTGCTAGCAATGTACAAAGATTATTACAGGGTGTGACTACAGGGGTGCTTAGTGTCACAGGTATACACATTTTAAATTTCCCAAAGGGTGGCATGTGAGGTCTCTACCAAGAGCCCACTGATCATCATAATCATTGCAAAATGTACGTATGGATAATGTTTAAGGAGTTATGTATGTATAAACTTTCACTTGATTTCACTATAAACATATCTAAGTGCTGTGTCGAGCAGACCGGTAATCAGAGGTGAAACTGGTAGGCTGGAGCATACTGCTTCTTTGGGAGCAAGAAAACTGTGAAAGCTGTGAGTGCTCAGTGGAGCAGCGGCTGGATGCTCCAGGGAGGTGCTCGGAGGGCGTGGAAATTGGAGTGTATCTATTCCTGACCTGCAGAGGGACAGCGGAGGGAGTAGGCTGAAGGAGGAGTGCTTGTGTAGCCCATGGCAGGTGGAGTTGGGAGCTTGCCTCCAGCAGGCACAGACCGAAAAGGGAGGTGGCAGCGAGGTGTCTTGCAGCCCTGGGTATCCCTAGGAAGCGTCATACAGGGCAGTGGGGTTGGTGATGGGAGCTACCAGGAAAATCCACTAGGATGATGGATGGGGATGTTATGGTCAATGTGGAGGGAGTCAAAGCAGCTTCCATTGTAAGCCTCCAATTTTCAGAGGTTCACAACTTTCTTCAACATTCACTTTTGGGGCTGAAGTTTTCCAGGCTTTGTGCATGTGCTCCTCTCCGACTCCCCACATTTCATTTCCGACATGCCTGCTCCATCCCATGGACCCCCTGTGATACCCTGACCCTCCCCACTCCTCCGCTGCTTTCAGACCCCAGCAAGTATAAATTGCTCAAGGAGAGAAGTACAGTGGAGTCGCATCATAGGAGCATTTAACTTACGCGATTTTAACTATATGCGCTCGGCAAAACAAAACAAAAAAGAGAAAAATAACAATTTAAATACTGTACCTGTAGTGCGGGCGATTTCACTCGCCATTACACTCAATGGTAATTTGACTATACACGATTTTCGCCTTAAGCGCTGACTTTAGAACCTAACCCCTGCGTAAGATGTGACTCCCCTGTACCACTCTGGGCCTCCCTTTGGTTAAGGGGAATCCTGGGCCAGGTTGTTGCCTGGTGGCTAGATTGTGCTGATAAGGTCCAGGCCAGAGTAAGGAGCCAAGCCAGAAACATAAACCCAGCTCCCCAGGCCAGTACCTCAGTCAGTAGCCATCCTTCCTCTCTACACATCCAGCATGCTAGACTCTTCCTGGCCTGCCCTCTAACCTCACCAGCTGATGGTCAGAATGCTGCGACACTTGACTCCAGCTGACAATTGGGACTTTGTGCTTTGGTGCATGACCCTAAGACTCCATCTCCACCCCCTGCACTCGGAACAGTGCTGGATCCAGCCTATGGCCCCTCTGTGAGATAGGAAGATACGCTCCCTGCAACTGGATCAGTAGAAAGAGCCCTTGCCAAGGCAGCCCGGTGGAACCATATGCCCCTCCCATCTCAGTGCTGTTCTATTGTGTCTCTGAAGGCAGGACCCCCATGGAGGTGGGATGGTACCAGACTGGGACTGGTGCAAGGAAGTACACTTACCAGGACTGCACTGTGGGTGGAACAACAGTGG
Source organism: Terrapene triunguis (assembly GCF_002925995.2). Lineage (NCBI taxonomy): Eukaryota > Metazoa > Chordata > Testudines > Emydidae > Terrapene > Terrapene triunguis. The sequence continues at coordinate 5,828,541 of NW_020665277.1, forward strand.
TTTGGGTTTAGGAGTCAAAAGCCCATTCATACATGTGTTCCCAGGAACGAATGACAATCCCATCCCTTTGGGCCACGCAGAGACACGAGCACAACGAAGGAGACCCTAACACAGGCATCCTCCTAAGGGAACAGACCCCATCGACCCAGGAGCAATCCATCAACACCCCCAATTTCCAGAAGAGGAACATTTCCCTCAATGCCATGCCCACAACTCTGAGGATGAACCAAACCTCAGGCTTCAGACTGTGGGAGGCGGATGTCTCTGGGAGACATGTTTTACCCATGTACCATGTAGAACATTATACAATTGGCCACAGGCATTTTGCCTTCAACTGACACATCAGATAGTAGCCGCTCTTGGAGAATTATACTGAGCAATGGAAACACCCAAACGTCTGCTTCCCACACTCCCGAGGAGCTGCTGGGTTGGACAAATTATGATTTGTCGGCTACGTCTGCTGTGTCAGCGTTGCCAAGTATCTGTGGGGTTTGGTTTTCCTCCAGTCAGGAGGACAGTTGCCAAGGGCAAAGCACCACTCCCCTAAAATACCTTGTGAAGCCTCCCCGTCACACACCATTATTTGCACCTGATCAGTGGAGATCAAGGTAAAAACCTTCCGTGACCGGGGTCCCAGTGATTGTCTTTTGAGGGTTATTTATTTGGCAGGATGTTTAACCCTTTCTGGCCATGCGTCACACCTTCCTAACTCTCTTCTGGGAGCTAGTAAATCTGTGTCTTTGTGGGGAGATGGTTAATAGCACATTGTTAGTTTGGACTAATTATTATGACTGATGTTGCAGTGGCAGGGCAGTAGAGTTTGCTATGGGAACTTCTCAGGGTGGAGGGTGCTCTGGGGTGGTACGTCTCTCAAGTGCTTGGCTGGCTGGATCTTGTGCACATGCTCAGGGTCTGACGGACTGTCATATGTGGGGTCAGGAAGGAATTTTCTCCCGGGTCAAATTGTCAGGAATCTTGGGGTTTTTTTGCCTTCCTCTTTGCAGCGTGGGGTGAGGGTCAGTTATCAGGATTATCTGGGTTCTAAGTTCCCTCTAAGCTATGCAGCTACCTAGTAAGCGCCGCACAGGCACTCAGGGCTGCGGTGGGGAGAGATGCCTCTCCCCAAGCTCCGGACCTGCCGTCACGCCCCTCCCCTGGCCCCGACCCGACCCAGCCCAGCCCCGAACTTGCCATGGCCGGGAGACAGGGGACCCTTCCCCGGCCCCAACCCAGCCCAGCCCAGACCTGCCACGGCCAGTGGACAGGCGCCCCTCCCCTGGCCCTGGCCTGGCCCTGAACCTGCCATGGCTGGGGGACAGGTGCCTCTCCCCCAAAGCCCAGGTGCTGCTGTGGGGAGAGAGCAGGGGGGAGTCCTCTTTCCCCACCATAGCCCTGGGGAGCCCCACTGCACCCCAAACCCCTCACCCCAGACCCACCCCAGAGCCCGCTCTCCCAGACAGAGCCCTCACCCCCCCCAAACCCCAACCCTCTGCTCCAGCCCTGAGCCTCCCATTCCTGGCCTCACCCCAGAGCCCGCACTCCCAGACAGAGCCCTCACCCCCCCCCAACCCAACCCTCTGCTCCAGCCCTGAGCCCCCTTCCACACTCCGAACCCCTCAGCCCCACCCCGCCACATGAATTTTGTTATGTGCACCACTATGGAGGTGATGTGTCACACAGGTGATGCGGGTGGGGTTGGTAGCCTGTGATATACAGGAGGTCAGATGGGATGATGTGGTGATCCCTTCTGGCCTTAAACTCTATGACTCTAGGACAAATCACTGGGGTGACAGGAAAGCAGGGGCTGAGGTGGGAGTGGCGGAATCAAATCCATTATAATCCTGGTTTTGGATGTTCACAACTTCCTGCACCATTCCCTTGGGGGGAGGGGAGGAGGAGGAGGGTGTGGAAATTTACCAGGTTTGGCCTGAAGGTGAAACAAACGGTGGAAGAAAATGTTTGAGCTAAACCCACCTTCTGTTTTGCCGTTTTGGAGGGTGTGGGGGAGGGGAGGGGAGGAAAGGAGGAAATCTCCCAGATTCACTGACCAACTTGTTCTCAGAGCATTTTGGGGGGATGGGGGGAGAAGAAGACCAATCAAAGGTCTGTGGTAAGATGTGGAGATCTGCACAAGCCTGATTACCTGCTCCTACACAGAGGGAGAAACGAATGCTCAGGTTTGTGCAGCCACTAATGTATGCAAGGCACTCTGATATCCTGGTGATGGGCTTCAGAGAAATACTTCTTCGATTCATTTATTGCAAGGCCAGAAGGGACCATTAGATCATCTGGTCTGACCTTCTGTGTAGCACAGGCCAGAAAACCTCATCCAGTTACCCCTGTATTGAGCCCAATAACGTGTGTGGCCAAGACAGGAGCTCTTTAATGAACTAAAAATCAGAAAGGAGGCCTACAAAAAGTGGAAACATGGACACATTGCTAAAGATGAGTACAAAAGAATAGCCCAAACACGTAGGGTCAAAATCAGAAAGGCTAAGGCACAAATGAGTTACACCTAGCAAGGGAAGTAAAAGGTACAAAGAGGTCTTTAAATACATAAGGAGCAAGAGAATGATGGAGGAAATTGCAGGTCCACTACTTGGCAGTGAAGGAGCGCTAATAATAAGTGAAGCATTGGAACAGGTTGCTGAGGGAGGTTGTGGAATCCCCATCATTGGTGGTTTTTAAGAGCTGGTTGGACAAACATATCAGGGATAGTGTAGGGATACTTATTCCTGCCTCAGCGCAGGGGGCTGGATTAGATGACCTCTCAACATCTGTTCCAGCCCTACATTTTCATGATTCTATGATTCAAGGAAAGTAGATCTTCCAGAGCAGCAACCAGTCTTGATCTGAAGACACCACGAGATGAAACAATCTCTGTAGGAAAGTGGTGGATTCTCCTATGGTTCATTGTCTTCACTGTCAAACATTGGTGCCTACTTTCTAATTGGAATTTGTCTGGCTTTAACTTCCAGCCACTGGTTCTTGTTCTGCCTTTCCCTGTTAGATTAAAGAGCCCTTTAGTATCTGGTATTTTCACCCCGTGTCAGTTCCTCTACTGTTAGCAAGTCACCTCTCAATCTTCTTTCTGATCAGCTAAAATAGTTTGAGCTCTATGAGTCTCTCGCTGTCAGGTATTTGTTCCAGCCCTTATATGTTTGTTTGTTTTTGCAGTTAATATATCCAATGATCACGTTAGCCCTTTTTGGCACAGCATCACCCCGGGAGTTCACGTTCAGTGTTTCACGCTGGATTGTGACTCGGATGAAGAGTAAACCCAGCCCTACTCAGGTTCCACTGAGCCTGGGTGGAGTGGATAAATAGGCACAGAAGTGGGTGGGGAATGTGCAGAGGCTATGCTCTGCCCCGGCCTCTCCCCTCTCCTCCCCCGCCCCCCCGCCGGCTAGCACAGTTGTGCCTGTGCCATGGATGTTGTAAGGTGCTGCTGGCACAGTTAGCAAACTGTTTCCCCTCTCCCAGAGCAAGGAGGAAGCAGGGAGCAAACAGCGGCTCCTGGGGTGTGGCAGTTTGCGCTCCTAGCGCGAGGCTGGGACTGAGGGCACAGTTTAGCCCATTGAAAACAAAACTCTTCCCTCTGGCGAAGAGTTTCCAGCCAGGGTCCCCTGGGAGCTCTTGTTCTGGTCTGCAAAGTTCTGCCTACACTAACCCGTCTTCCCATTCCGGGGTTCCAGACAGTGGGGTCCCTCGTCTCTGGACTTCCCAGGTGCAGCTTAGCAGAGAAGAGTCAGGTCAGGTCGTCACTGAAAAGTTAGGCTGACCCAGCTACGTCACCCGGGGTGTGAAAAATCCACCCTCCTGAGTGACATAGTTAAGCTGGACTATCCTGCCCCACCCCATGCAGACAGTGCTAGGTCAATGGAAGAATTCCTCCATCAACCTAGCTACTATCTCTCAGGGCGGTGGACCCACCATTTGGAGCACCCACGGAGTTGGCGCCTATGGCTGCACCACTGCAGCACTACAGCAAGAGGAGGGGTTCTCCCATCGGCATAAGTGATCCACCAGCACTTAGATATGTTTGTAGTGAAATCAAGTATAAGTTTATTTAACAAAGCCCAGAGATTCAAGTAGCATCAAGTAGAAGTATTGGAAACAAATGGTTACATATAAAATAATATCATAACATGCATTCTAGAGCCAAGACTTAATTAAACTCAGGATTAGCATTTGGCTCAGTATGCAAACAGGCATCCACTGAGAGACACACGATGCCCAATACACACACATGGCCAGATAGAAAGATAAGTGTCTGTTACCTCCTGCTTGAAAAAAATGTATCCGAGACACGTCATCTCCTGGTTACCTGCCTTAAGAACATGAGTTCTAGTAAGGACACATGGCTCCTTAAATATTATCTGTCCATACATTTCACAGTGATTATGATGGTCAGTGGGCTATAGGCTCTCAGTACAGACCTCACATGCTATTCTTTAGTGAATTATTATGCAGATGGCCATTCCAAGGGGTACCTGTAAAACTCTATGCATCCCCTCTGTCAGTTGGCATCAATCTCCCAGCTCACTACTAACAGTCCCCATGGCAAGAAAACCCCTGTGCCCCATTAGTGACACAATGAGGAATACGGGATCTTTCAAGGCACCCATTCCCCGCTTTCCTTTAATCACATATACAGGGGGCAGGGAGAGGGGCTCTCATACACCCCCAGAGGACCTCAGCCCCCGATCACCTCCTATCACAATCACATCGCTGCCAAGCTGCTCCAGCTAATCCCTCCATCATTCAATACAGTGATGCCTCACCCAGTGAATGCAGCTGGGGTGCACACAGCTAATTCCCAGTGGCTATTGCCGGCTCCAGGCGTGGGAGGGGAAGAGTTCAACTGAAGAGATGATAAGTATTTCAGGGCAGGACCTGTCTCTTATTGTGTTTGTATGGTGCCTGGCTCAATGGGGTCCCTGGTCTCAGCTGGGCAAGACCTGATTGTTCAGTGGCAGTTCTGACAAAAAAATAGTTTGGGTTGAAGTAAATCTCGCGCTCTCTCTCTTTTTTTTTTTGGCCATAGTCAGTGAATTGAATAAGTCCATTGCAGGGCTTCAAACTTGGGTTGCCTACATCCCAGCTGAGTGCCCTAACCACTGAGGTGGGGGGTGTGTGTGTGTGTGTGTGTGTGTGTGTGTGTGTGTGTGTGTGTGTGTGTGTGTGTGTGTGTGTGTGTGTGTGTAGTAACTGCATATTTTGGTGAATAAACTATTCATGAAAAACATTTCACTCACCTCTAGTCATCAGCATAGTCCCTGACCGCTCTTGTGCAAAGGACCTTACCTGATTTCACAATGACCAGTGGAAAGGCTTGTGTGTTTGCTACACAGATAGAACCAGGATCTTTGACATGCTTATGTTTATACTGTAGACGGGGTCTCAGGCTCTTGTGTAGTGACTTCGTGCTGTTATTCTCTTGATTTTTGCCATTTGATTTCTCTCTTGCAAACTGCAGAGCTGCATCATGGACCTTTCTTTTTTGCTTCTTCAGACACTAGCCTGTGGCACGGAGAAGAGAGATGATGGAGGAGGAAATATGGAAATGGTGGGAGGAGGAACCGAAGTATGAAGATGGCATCAAATGGACGTCCCTGAGACACAATGGTCCAGCATTTCCTCCCCCCTACGAACGACTGCCCGACAATATCAAGTTTTATTACAATGAGGAGACTGTGACACTCAATTCGGAAGCAGAAGAGGTTGCCAGCCTTTATGCCAAAATGCTGGACCATGCGCTGACCAAAGATGAGACCTTTTGCAAAAACTTCTTCACTGACTGGAAGGACACTATGTCACCGGAGGTGAAGGAGGTCATTACTGCTTTGGATCAATGTGATTTTAGAGAGATGGCTGCCTACTACAAAAGAACGAAAACCAATGAAAAAGTACAACAGGAATTTGGCTATTTTTTCTTGGATGGCCACAAACAGAGAATTGGGAACTATAACATCAGCCCCCCTAGCTTGTTTGTTGGAAGGAACTCACCCAACCGGGGAAAGCTGAAGAAGAAGATCCTGCCAGAAGATGTCACCATCAACTGCAGCGAGAAAGAGATTCCTGAGCCCCCGCCAGGACACCGCTGGGGACAAGTTCAGAATAACCCTGCAGTTATTTGGCTGGCCTCTTGGAAAGAGAGCCCCCCGGGAAAAGTCAAATACATGATGCCACATGCCAGCTCTAAACTGATGGGAGAAAAGGACTGGAAGAAGTATGAAGTTGCCCGAAGCCTGAAGCACCACAGAGACCAGATTCAGGAACAGTACCGCAAGGACTGGGATTCTGAGGACAAGTCGCTGCGGCAGCGGGGGGTTGTGCTTTACTTAATTGACAAGTTTGGATTCAGAGTAGGTAATAAAACTAAAGAAGGGATGACGGCCAATACTTTTGGGTGCTGCTCCCTCAGAGTGAAGCATGTGACACTACATGAAGACCAGAAAGGAGAAACAAAAAAGGTTGAGTTTAATTTCATGGGTAAAAGTTCCGTCCTATACAAAAAAACGGTGCCAGTGGAAGAGAAGGTGTTTAGGAATCTCCAGCAGTTTAAGGAGGAGAAGGGGGAGAGAGGTGAAGCGGATCTATTTGATCAAGTGAATTTCCAGGTGCTGAATATGTATCTTAAAGATTTAAAGAAGGGCTTGACAACAAAGGTCTTTCGAACACTCAATGCCTGCATAACAATGGAACAGCAGCTGAAAAATCTCACTGATCATCACATCAAGAACAAGGTCTCGTCCTTCAACGAAGCCAACAGAAAAGTCGCAGAACTCTGCAACCACCAGCGGACAAAAACGGAACTGCATTGGTTTGAGCTACAAGCTCAAATTGCGGCCAGCAGAGATGAACTTTCTCTGTTAAAGAAAAAGCTAGAGCGAGCCACGCAAGACAGCAACACAGAAGAGCTCAAGAAGGATGTGAAGAGAAAAGAAGACGAACTGAGGAAATTGGATGTGAAGAGCAGGATGGAGGAAAACAAGCAGCTAAACTTGAACAGCTCCAAACTGTACTATATAGACCCAAGGATCATTGTGGCATGGTGTATAAAATGGGGAATTCCAGTGGAGGAAATCTACACCGAAGCCCAACGTGATAAATTTGCCTGGGCCATTCACATGAACAATGAGAACTTTGAATTCTAGTCTCCTGTTTCATGGTGCTCTCCAGCCGAGTGCAGGGCCCAGTGCCCGGTGTGAGCATTTGGAGATGGAAATGAAGATCAAGAGAAACCATGTGGGAGCTGATTCTACGGGCACTGTTTAAATGATCAAGCCAGGCCAAGAAGGCTCCATGGGGCTAAGGCCGCTTAATTTGAATCCTGCTTTACAAAGGTAGCCCAGTGCACTGGAGATGATTCTTACTAGGCAACTGTTTCCAAACATGAATGAAGTGATCACTTGCTGTTTAGCTTTAGTTGGAAATTAGTCAGGGGTTTGTGTGGTGTTGACAGACCAGCTCTGTAATGCTGATAGGCCAGCTCAGGTCAGAGTCTCAGAACAATTCACTTGGGTGCGAATCTCAAAGAAGTGTTAAGTGTGCCAATTCACATGTCTGTTAAATGGTAATGTTATTGTCTTCATTTATCTGTAACCGGTTGAATGATATATATCATATCCTATACTTAATTAACCCCCTAGATCAAAGGATGTTAAGTGTTTGGATGTGAATTTATTTGATGTGTAAAACTGCATGAAAGCTCATGAATTGTTCCTAGATTACTGTAACTAAATGCATTATCTATGTCCCTGTAACTGAATGCCCCATCAACTGGGATTGCAGCCTTGGCACTTAAATGAGAAGGTTGTTAACTTCAAAGCATGGGTCATTATGTAGGACAATGGAAGATCCACAAACTTTGTCTGCAAATAGTCAACCAAGCAAGAGCCCATGATGTGCTGAGGACGCTTGCCACACTGTTTTCAACTATTAGAAGGCACACAGGGAGCGATTCTGCATCTCTGATCTATTTGGATGCTGCTAGGGGGCATTCCAGATACAAGATAGAGGTCTTCAAGGCCATTTTGGACAGCCCTGAGAGACTTGCGGAAATCAGCAGACATCACATCACTGCTATCAGTTGGAACTACAAACTAGGACTCACCTGTAATGTATTTTACCTGCTTTATGCTCTCAATAACTCTCATTTCTTTTTCTTAGCTAATAAATCTTTAGCTAGTTTACTAAAGGAATTGGCTGCAGCGTTGCCTTTGATGTGAGATCAAGTGTGTCCATTAACTTGGGGTAAGTGACTGGCCTTTTGGGGTCAGGAGTAACCTAATGTGTGGTGTGGTGAATTCTGGTTTTAATAATCTTTCATCGGAGAGTCCAGTTTGTCTGGGTGGTAAAGAGAAGCTAGAGAGCTTACGGGGATTGTCTGTGGCTCCATGGTATAGAATATAGTAATCCAGGAGCTGGCGTGGTGAAATCTAATGATAGACTATAACACCAGTCTGGGGTGTCTGCCCTGTTTTTTGACAGACTGAGCTGAGATTGGCGCTCTTAGCTGTACGTTTGTAATGGCAGGTGCAATAATGAAATGGTTTGACACCTCCCCAGCACTGGACAAGAATGACCAGCTTAAACTCAACCCCTGTTTCTCGGTGGTTATTAGAATGACTGTGCCAAAGCAATGCAGGTATTGACAGGTAACGGGAAAGTTGTGCAGACTCGGGGTGGTCTATGGAGGGAGTCCAAAGCTGGTGGAGCGCCCCTGGGGGGCATGGAGCGAAAGTGCCATCTGTGCTGAGCTGTTGCCCCAGGGAACTGGGACACCGTGTATGTCTCACCAGGGGCGTGGGGCAGGGATCCTGCTCTAGGTGGATTTTTGGGGTGGGGAGAGAGCTTTGAACCAGCTGCCCCTCCCCCCCCACTCTCACTCTCTGCACTGAACCTGTTGCCCCTCAGCTGCCTATGTGGAAATGCCAGGTAACGCCCGGAGCCCCCTCTGTGCAGCGTCAAAGGGCAGCACTTCTGTGTGCGGGTCCAGAGGGGACAGGCTACGACAGGGAAGGGAGGGAGGGAAGGGAAAGAGCAAGAATAAATTCTGCTCCTTCTTTGTGCTCAGCAAAGGACAAACAGAGAACAGCAGCAAAGCGTGGGGGAGGTGGAGTTGGACTCTGCCCTCCCCTGGGGCATTTCCTGCTCTGCTGCAAGTGACTAGAGAAATGGGAACAGAAACTGCCTGTGTCTGCGCCGGGGTCCAGCTGGTTTCTGTTTCCCCAGAAGGGGTGTGTGTGTGTAGGAATTGGGGCGAGGTTGTGGGGGAGGCTGGGGCATTCACTCCAGGGTGACGGGGGCTGGCGCTGGCTGGGATTGCTATGCAGAAGGGCAATAGACAGATAGATAGAGCAGCACCACAACACAGGGATCAGGGCAATACACACAAACACCACCACCACCACCAGCACAACACAGGGATCAGGGCAGTACATGTACACACAAACTAGTCAGCACCACACCACACAGGAATCAGGGCAACACACATACACACAGCCTAAGTAGCACCACACCACACAGGGATCAAGGCAATACACATCAGGGCACTGGCAGAATGGTCCCTTCTGGGACAGCCCTGCAAGGTGCTGGGCTGAGAACTCGGAGTGACTCCTCTAAGGCAGCTGTATGGAGGAATTGCCATCTCTCCCTGCTCCCCCAGGGCAGCGCTGGGCCACCCACCACCACGACCCCCCAGGACACCGGCCAGGTGGAGCCGTGCTGGAACACCCTGTGGGGAACAGCGTCCCATAGGGACAGGCTGAGAGCACCCTCCAGGGCAGGAGTTTGGGTGTGAGCAGCCAGGCTCCTGTCCGTGGTACTGCTGGGGAGCCTCCGGGAACAGCTGCTGCCTTTGGCTGATTGGCTGCCATGTCTGTACCGGGAGAGCAGGGTGACAAGGGCCTTCTGGTGGAATCCAGCCCCCGCCCCCGGTGGGGACACATGGCTAACCTCCCCAGCAGAGAACATGATGGGTAGCCAGGGCTCCCACCTCGTGGGAAGCACTGTACAGGTGCATTGTGGGACATGCCCCCTTCTGCAGCTGCAGGTGTTGGCCGCTGCCCAGAGACAGGGTAGAGAACTAGCGTGAGCAGATCCCTGGTGTGCCAAGTCCTGTCTCCTGAGGCAACAAAGGGAGCCTGGTTCCTACTGCATTGGAGTCCCCTGCAGGATCTGTGGGACAAGCACATGGAGAACAAGGCCTGGAGGGGGGGTGGAAAGGGGAAGGAGTGGGGTCCATGAGCCAGTCTAGCTCCATACAAAAGGGATCACAGGATGGAAACACCCTTCCGTTCCCCTCCCCTCCCAGGGAGGCAAGAACCACCCTGAGTGAACCTGACTGGGTAAGGGGTTTGGGGGGAGGGGGGCAGCACCAGAAACGATTGTGCCAAACCCACATCCTGCTGTCTTGTGATCACTGATCATCTGTAACTGGGATACCAGCTCATCACACCTTCTTTGGGCCAGAGAGAGCTTGTCCCCTCCCCACATCCTGCCCCAATAAAGGCCACCTGTCTCACCTTCACCACACAAGGGTTACACCTTGCACCATGAGCCGGCCTGTGACAGTAGTATAAGGGCCCTACCGTCAATCAAACATTAACCCCGCCCCTTGACTACGTAAGCTCCCCCCCACCTGTCACCAGAAGTCTCGTCTGTGGGGGTATTACTTCCGGAGCAGGAGAGCAGAGCGGCAGCGGAAGCAATGGTTTGGTCATTCGATGACGATGGTTTGCAGCCCTATTGTACCGTCAGCTGCCAGAGCAGGAGAGCAGAGTGGCAGCAGAAGCGTGACAATGGTTTGCAGCCATACTGCACCATCTGCTGCCAGCAGCACCCAGGACACAACAGCAGCAGCTGAGCTGAGCGGGCTGCATGCTTGCCGTGGTATGGCGTCTGCACAGAAAAAACGCGCGAAATGATTGTCTGCCGTTGCTCTCACGGAGGGAGGGGCAACTGACAACATGTACCCCAAACCACCCGCGACAATGTTTTTGCCCCATCAGGCATTGGGAGCTCAACCCAGAATTCCAATGGGTGGCAGAGACTGCGGGAACTGTGGGATAGCTACTGACAGTGCAATGCTCTGAAAGTCGATGCTAGCCTTGGTACCGTGGACGCACTGCGCCGACTTAATGCGACTTAATGTGCTTAGTGGGGACACACACAATCGACTGTATAAAATCGCTTCCTAAAAAATCGACTTCTATAAATTCGACCTAATTTCATAGTGTAGACATACCCTTAGAAGGAGGGGTGGGAACCCAGAGAGACAAAATATTCCTGCCTTGTGCCAAAGATATAAAAGGGAGTGGAACAGAACAAAGAACAGAACAAAGGGTCCCAGTCATGAGAAAACCCTTGCTTTTCACCTAAGATGCCTGCTGGAACTAACAAGGACTGTACTGGGGGAAAAGATTGGGCCCAGACTAGGAAGGAGTCTAATCTGTGAAAGAAGCTTATTGGAACATCTCTCAGGGTGAGATTTACCTGTAATCAGTTTCCTAATGTATTAGGCTTAGACTTGTGGGTTTTGTTTTATTTTGCTTGGTAACTTACTTTGTTTTGTCTGTTATTACTTGAAACCACTTACATCCTACTTTTTATACTTAATAAAATCACTTTTGTTTATTGATAAACCCATAGTAAGTGATTAATACCTGGGGGAGCAAACAGCTGTGCATATCTCAGTGTTATAGAGGGTGGACAATTTATGAGTTTACCCTCCATAAGCTTTATACAGAGTAAAATGGATTTATTTGGGGTTTGGATCCCATTGGGAACTGGGTGTTTGGGTGCTGGAGATAGGTAACCTGCTGAGCAGTTTTTGGTTAAAGTCTGCAACTTGGGGGTGTGGACCAGACCTGGGTCTGGGTTGCAGCAGGCTTGCGTGTCTGGCTCAACAAGGCAGGGTTCTGGAGTCCCAAGCTGGCAGGGAAAATGGGCAGATAAATTCAGCATGTCAGGTGACAGTCCCAAGGGGGTCTCTGTGACCGAACCTGTCACGCCCCCATTCAGGTAGTTGAAGTCTGCTATCATATCCCCCCTCACTCTTCTCTTCTGTAGACTAAACAAGCCAAGTTCCCGCAGCCTCTCCTCATAAATCATGTGCCCCAGCCCCCTAATCATTTTCATTGCCCTCTGTTGGACCCTCTCCAATTTGTCCGCATCCCTTCTGTAGTGGGGGCCCCAAAACTAGACACAATACTCCAGATGTGGCCTCACCAGTGCCAAATAGAGGGGAATAATCACTTCCCTCGATCTGCTGGCAATGCTCCTACTACTGCAGCCCAATCTGCCATTAGCCTTCTTGGCAACAAGGGCACACTGCTGACTCATATCCAGCTTCTCATCCACTGTAATCCCCAGGTCCTTTTCTGCAGAACTGCTGCTTAGCCAGTCAGTCCCCAGCCTGTAGCGGTGCATGGATCCTATCCCTACCCTCCAGCGTATCTATCTCTCCCCCCAGCTTAGTGTCATCTGTGAACTTGCTAAGGGTGCAATCCATCTCATCATCCAGATCATTAATAAAGATGTTGAACAAAACTGGCCCCAGGACCAACCCCGTGGCACTAGACATTGAGCAGTTGATCAGAACCCATTGAACCCGACAATCTAGCCAGCTTTTTATCCACCTTATAGTCCACCTTATACTCTCTCCCTCCCATCCTCCCCTGTGGGTGTTTTTTGGCTTCCCCATTCAGTCTGCAGCAATGCTCCTCGTATCTAAGCTAAAGTTCCCTGCAGCATCCAAAAATCCTGTGGGGTTTGCTCATCAAGTGGGTTACTACCAGAACAATTGTAACGTGAAAGTGGGGCTAGGGACGTGCTGACCCTGGGACATATGACGGTGGCAGATTGAAAGAGCTGCACGACCCAGCCTGCTCAGGCGTTTTCTATTCTGGTGCGGTGCCCATGGCATATGAGGGTGACAGCATGGAGGTGCTGTTCGACCCAGCCTGCTGAGTCCGGGGACATATGGGGTGTCGGCTTGGGAGCGCTGATTAACCTGGTCCTCTCAGATGCACTCTGTTAATGTGTGTGTGTGTGTTTGTCTGATTGTGGGACTGGAAGAACTCAGCCCTGGGGAACCTAGGTCCTGCAGGATAGCTCCATTGAGAGGGAACTTGCAGAAGGGAGAAGTAGAGCTCTGTGTGAGAACACGGGTGACACAAGCAATACATTGATGGAGTTACACACACACACACACACCAGAACAGAAGAGTAACCCTAATAAATGAGCATACCCCAAAGTAACGGGCAAATCTGGTAACAGTTGGGTGGCCTGAAGTGAGACCTGGCCTTGTGTGAGATGGTAGCAAGTGTTCAAGAGTCGGTCATCTCTCCCCTCTGAGCCTGCAAATCTACCCAGTCATAGACCTACCTCAGCAACAGCAGCTCCTCAGCATCATGGCACTATCTCAGGACTTGCTCTTGCTTTCACCCCTGTGGAGATGCAGTGGCTTCTCCTTGCTCCCAAGTCTGACTCACTTAAGTGTCTCCATCTAGGTATGGGGCTTTCTCCCCCCCCAGACACCATGGAGCACATCGTCTCGGGCACAGAACTGATCAGAGCCGCCCAGGTGGAGAGCATGTCAGAGTGAGCCACGCAGCATCTTGATTCATTTCCTTTGCAGTCAGAGTCCTGATGTTTATAGAGCATCGCCCTCTCTCCAAGGTCCCCACCAGAGCCAATGGGGTGAGGAGTCAGGCGTAATCCTGCCTGTGATTCCACAAAATTCGGAACTTGAGATGTTCCCGTGACATGGTTTGGGTTTGACGAATTGGCATTTTCTGCCCAAACTCTGTTTCATTGGAAAATTCCTGACCAGCTCTGGTTGTGACCGCTGTGAAATGAGCTCAGCATCGCCAAGCCCAAGCAGTCACAAATCATGAGTCAGGCACCCAAAATCATGAGATTGTTTTACAAATCATGAGATTAAAAATACTACTGCTGCATTTTGGGTTCTGTTTATTCACCTCCTTGTTTAGGGGTGATATTTGCAAACTTATCTCTGCAACCAGGAGGGGGCTAGAAAGTTACTTTTTTTAAAATTAAAGGTGTAGTCCTCTGGATCCAGGAGATGAGGCTTTAAGGAAAAGAGCCAATATCTTGAGACTTGCAATACAGTTGTGAGGGTTGGTGAGTTACTGGGGTCATGGGCCCATTCTGAGTGGCAGCCATATAAAAGCACCCTCACAACTAGTCCAGATTGTCCCTCCTGCTGCCAGTGGCAGAGAAGGCAGGATGGGACCAGAACACGGAGACCAAACCCCATTCCACCCTTAGGGCTTCTCTACACACAGAAGCGACACCAGTTTAATGAAAGATGTGATGTTAAACTGGCTTAATCAATCCAGTGCAGCCTTGAGAGTAGACGGATATCCCATCGGATCAGGGCTGAGGCAGGTTGGTTCAGGGGGAACTTACGCTGCCTCTGCGTACGCTGTGCCTGCTTTGGAGTTGACGGCTGTATCTTCTCTGCAGGGTTAACTCGAGTTATCAACACTGGAGTGACTCCTCTGGAGTGAGCCAAGCTCAGTGTCCTCGCGGGCACTGCACTCCCTTGTGTGTGGCACTAATGGGGCACAGCTCACGGATCGTAGCGAGGCAGCAAGTGGAGCCACTCTACGAATTCTTTCCCAGTGAATTGTGGCAGAACTTGTCTGTCCCTTCCTGGGCACCCAGGGGGATGGTGGAAAGGCATTGGAGGCACTGGCTTGCGTCCTCACTGCAGAGTGGTGGCGTGAGCAGCTGGTGAGTTGTGCTCCCTTGAATTTAGCCAATATTCCCCTGATGGACCAGCTAAATGGAGTTAAAAGCATCACCGGGGTTTTTGTGTGTGGATGGGACTCGGGTTAGAGGCACCACTTGAGTTATAACTCGGGGTAACTTTTCAGTGAAGACGCATCGGTATGCAGGCTGCCAGTGCGACACCTTCTACTGCGAGTAAAATTCCCCGAGACCCCCCAATAAACGTCACTGATCATCCATAGTGGGATATTTACTGCACGCTTTGCCAACAGCCCAGGGGGATGCTGGCTGCTGACTAGGAAGATCACGAGCTGCTGAGCCCCAAAGCTGCCCAAAGACGAATGAAGTTTCTCCATGGGATGGAAAGAGGGAGAGAATAGTTTTCAGTGCTCCCCAGGAAACTCCCCCTGCTCTTGGGACCCGGCTAAGTATTGTTAGGGGGCGCAAAGGGCCTCATTAGGAAGTTGTTTTCGTGACCAGATGTTGTTCTGCAGCTTGCTGGAGCAATGGTGAATAAAAGGCCACTAAGTATTGCTAGGCACTGGGGATTTATTAACACGAAGAAACCTGCACTGGTATCCTCGGAGGTGATGCCACGTGTGTCGCGAAGAGAGGGTGGTGGTGTGCAGAGGCGTCTGGCACTGGACTGATGATTTAACTGTCGGGAAGGCAGGGGCTGGGAGAGCGGCGATGGGCTGTTATTAGAGCTGTGTGGAAACCCAAATTGCCCTTTTGCAAGAAACTCCACGGTTTCAAAATTTGTTTTCCTTCTGCACCAGAACAAAACCAAAGCATGGTGACATTTCCTGAGAGAATATGTTTAGAAAAAAAAAGTAGTTTCAGGTCACTGGTAACATGGTGTTTCGATAGAATCATAGAATATCAGGGTTGGAAGGGACCTCAGGAGGTCATCTAGGCCAACCCCCATCTCAAAGCAGGACCAACACCAACTAAATCATCCCAGCCAGGGCTTTGTCAAGCCGGGCCTTAAAAACCTCTAAGGATGGAGATTCCACCACCTCCCTAGGTAACCCATTCCAGTGCTTCACCACCCTCCTAGTGAAATAGTGTTTCGTAATATCCAACCTAGACCTTCCCCACTGCAACTTGAGACCATTGCTTCTTGTTCTGTCATCAGCCACCACTGAGAACAGCCGAGCTCCATCCTCTTTGGAACCCCCCTTCAGGCAGTTGAAGGCTGCTATCAAATCCCCCCCCACTCAGGGCTGGCTCCAGGCACCAGCCCAGCAAGCAGGTGCCTGGGGCGGCCAAGAGGAAGGGGCAGCATGTCGGGCTGTTCGGCGGCAATTCGGCGGCGGGTCCCTCTCGGAGGGAAGGACCTGCTGCCGAATTCCCGTGGAAGAAGAAAGCGGCGCGGTAGAGCTGCCGCTGATCGCAATTGCGATCGTGGCTTTTTTTTTGTTTTTTTCCCGCCGCTTGGGGCGGCAAAAACCCTGGAGCTGGTCCTGCCCCCACTCTTCTCTTCTACAGACTAAATAACCCCAGTTCCCTCAGCCTTTCCTTGTAAGTCATGTGCCCCAGCCCCCTAATCATTTTCGTTGCCCTCTGCTGGACTCTCTCCAATTTGTCCACATCCCTTCTGCAGTGGGGGGACCAAAACTGGACACAATACTCCAGATGTGGCCTCAGTGCCGAATAGAGGGGAATAATCACTTCCCTCGATCTGCTGTCAATGCTCCTACTCATGCAGCCCAATATGCCATTAGCTTTCTTGGCAACAAGGGCACACTGCTGATTCTTATCCAGCTTCTCATCCACTGTAATCCCCAGGTCCTTTTCTGCAGAACTGCTGCTTAGCCAGTCAGTCCCCAGCCTGTAGCGGTGCATGGGATTCTTCCTTCCTAAGTGCAGGACTCTGCACTTGTTGAACTTCATTAGATTTCTTTTGGCCCAATTCTCCAATTTGTCTAGGTCACTCTGGACCCTATCCCTACCCTCCAGCATATCTACCTCTCCCCCCAGTTTAGTGTCATCTGCGAACTTGCTGAGGGTGCAGTCCATCCCATCATCCAGATCATTAATAAAGATGTTGAACAAAACTGGCCCCAGGACCAACCCCTGGGGCACTCCGCTTGATACCGGCTGCCAACTAGACATCGAGCCATTGATCACTACCCGTTGAGCCCGACAATCTAGCCAGCTTTCTATCCACCTTATAGTCCATTAATCTAATCCATACTTCTTTAACTTGCTGGCAAGAATAGTGTGGGAGTCTGTATCAAAAGCTTTGCTAAAGTCAAGTTATATCACATCCACCGCTTTCCCCATATCCACAGAGCCAGTTATCTCATGATAGAAGGCAATCAGGTTGGTCAGGCATGACTTGCCCTTGGTGAATCCATGTTGACTGTTCCTAGTCACCTTCCTCTCCTCCAAGTGCTTCAAAACCACTGGCAGAGGGGTACAGGGTTGGTGGAAAGCAAAAACACTGATTTATCCCTGAGGAATAAATGTCCTTGGCTGAGTGGGAACAGGCAGCAGATAACACGTGAGGCTGCTGTTTCTCAGAGCACAGGGGTATCTCAGGCTAATGCCTCTTTCCACACAGGATTTGTAAAGGATGCTTCTACACAACCAAGCAGTGAGCATATGCATGCTGTTAAACTTAATGGCAAGGTACTCCTAGGATGGAGGGACACGGGTGCAGAAATTTCTGTGGTCAGGAGGGACCTGATCCATGAGAAGGATTTGTTGCCAGGGCAAATGGCAGAATTAGAACTGGTGGGAGGTTACAAAGTCCTTGCACCTTTAGCTAAGGTACACATGGAAACTGGTGATTTGCAGCCTGAGCTGACTGTTGCAACAGTGGCACACAATTTTGCACCGTTTCTACTGAGGAATGATTTCTTTGATGTGGCAGAATCTGTCCCAGGGTTGGTTAGCAGCAAGAAGGAATCTTGTGCTGAAAGTTCCAGAGGGGAGGGTGAAGTCACATGTTCTGCTGGGGGAAGAGGAGAGTGTCTCTTTAATTCCTCTGTAACAGTGGAAAATGCAGCTTTGGGGGAAGGGGCGGTCGAAAGCAGTTCCTGTAGCCCTGGGACTCAAGGCAAGTCCCTGCGGGAGGGGCTGGATAGAGTCAGCTCCTGTCCTGTTATCATCTGCCTTGGGGAGGAGATTTGTTCCACCTTGTAACGGGGAGGCCGTCCCAGCTGCTGACTGCCAGGAAGTTGCAGGTCTGCAGGGGACAGGTCCTGCCCTGGGGTGCACAGAGACATGTATCCCAAAGATGGAAGTTGGGGTCCTGATGACTACTGCGGTGGGAATGGACCCCAAGGACTCTGTAGCTGGAAGCAAGCCCAACCTGAGGGAAACGGGGGTGATTTTGCTGGCCAGTGAAAGGTCTGTCATAGCCGGTAGCTGTGAGCCCACAGCTGGACCAGGGTCATCTTCCCTTTTGGAGGACACAGGAGTGTCTGACACAGAGGGGAGCCCAGAGAAGGAAGTCAGGAGGGGGGACAGGAGGGTCTGCCCACCTTTTGTAGGGAGGCTTTTTCCCAGGAGGAGGGTGAAAAATCTGCATCTAAAATGCCAGACCCCTCTCCTGTGGTTCAGGTTTTAAAGGAAGACTGGGGGTCAGATCTCCTGGAGGGGACAGTCCACCCAGCTGACCTGTTGGGAGCAGAGAGTGGGGTAACCAAGGGAATCTTACCAATCCAAAGCACTCCATTAAATATGTTATTCCTGCTACCCTTATAAAAGATAATACTATCTCTTCAAGGCTGGGGGGAGAAAAACTTTGCATTTGGGAAGCTTCACAAGGGGGTGGGGTCCAACCCAAAGAAATTCCGGAGGGAGGGACCGAGGGCAGTCATGGTTGCAGTGCACCCTTTCCGTGCCAAAGCCTCAAATACATGCCTGAATTGAAAGCCCTCTCCAAAGAAGCAGAAGAATCTGCTTCAGAGTGCCTACCATGGTACACAAAGGAATGGGGAAATGCAATAGACACTAAACAAGCTAAATTGAGTGAACAAATCCTGTCCACCGTAGATTTGCTGTTAATCTTGTGTCTTTTGCTACTTCATCTATGGGTCAAGATAAAGGAGTTAATACTAGTGGTAAACCCTTTAAAGATATGGGACATACCCGATTTGTGGGAAAAAAACATTGCCCTTAAATTCAAAAAATGATCTTGGCCGTAAAAAGGTTGGAGGCCACTGGTCTAAGGGGTTTGTGAAAGATTGAGACTGAAAACTGACTGAACAGAATTCAACTATCCAGAAAATAGATTTCCAAAGGGGTCCACACCTCCATTTGAAATTTAGTAGGGGTCTGCAAATGAGAACCACTGGGCCCTACAACTCTGCCTAGGACTTTGGGCATGTCTTCAGGTGGCTACGCTGCCACCCATTGTTTGAGCTGGGCACGCCTACTAGTGTTGCAGTCATACCTCTGATTGCCGTGTAGACAGACCCTCAAACTAGAGGAATGATGCTGCAGTGGTTCGGACTTGGGTGACCTGGGCCCGCTTCCCTTTTCTGCTACAGACTTGCTATGTGACCTTGGGTAAGTCACATAGCCTCTCTGTGCCTCAGTTTCCCTTTTTTACATTCATTTGTATGATAAAAAGTGGAGCTATCCGCACGGTCCTATCTTGCAGGGCTGTGAGTGTAAAACCATTAAAGCTTGCAGTGTGCTTGGAGAGCTAGCGATGAAAAGTGACTTTTTACATTTTAAACATTTTTATAATACAAAATAAAAATCAATTTTGAAATGAAAGGTCACCTGGAAGTGTTACATTCCCAAAATGGTACATATCCTCAGCATCAAAATGCCTTCCTCATCCCCGCAATTTTTTTTAAAAACAAAATTTCATTGGAATTGACACATTCCTGCAGAAAGTTTGGGTTTTGACAATTGGCATTTTCTGGCAGACTAATGGGCCATTGGACCCTCTAGCTGCTCCTGGGGTCTCCAGACCCTTCATGCAGCCCTGACCCCAGGAGTGTCTTCCTTCCTGCAAGAGAGAGATGGAGCAGCTGCTGGAAGGAGAACCATGCACGCCCCCTTGTGTCCTAGCGGTTTCCATTGGCATGTCACCTGCCAGAGAAAGTCACCTGGTCTCTGCAAGTTGACTTGAAAGTCACCTGGCCAAGCATCTCTCCTTGGTCTTAAATGTCCAACAAGATCCTTGGCACCTTCTAATCCTGTCTGGTCCTGAGAACATTGAGACCAATTGCCTGCAAGGGGCTGCAAAAGTTCTTACTTTTCTACCCATGAAGAAACTTCATCCCTAAAATTTCCCAGCTGTCAGATATTGGGGTCCTTCTGGCAAGGAGGCGTAGCCTTCCCACCCCACACTGCTGTGCTGTGGACATCTTGTTTTAACGGCTAGTTTCCAGGATTCCCAGGCAATGAACAAACCAGCGCATGTGCAGCGTGGGGCCTATCAGGGCAGTGAAACCGAGTATCTAGGATTGTGAAAGAACAGTTTTAAAGAGAATGTTTGTTAAGAAGTGGACTGGTCACTACAGTCCAGACATGCACGCTACCCCTCCCTCCCTCCCTCCCTTCTTCCTACCAGTGGACCTCAGCCTAGACCATGAAGGATTTAGGATCAAGAAAGGAGTCCAGTTCCCATGGCCATTCAAGCTTTGGTCTCTCTGCCTAGACTCACAACATGAGATGCCAGTTGTTTTTGAGATGTGTCCTTCTGGGAGCTAGATAGAGAATCTCCATCTCATTTCACAGAGGCCAGCAAACAGCCATCACACAATAAGAGTTTGGTCTCTACAGATCTGGGACTAGACTGGAATCAATGACCCTAGCACTGGATGGGTCAGTATCCCATTCCCCAGAACCCTGAGCCATCTGGATTGCCCAGGGGCTAGTCTGTGTCAACAGTGAGTAACACCAGAACAAAGGGCCATTCAATGAAATGGAGAGGTGACACATTCAAAAAGGACAAAAGCAAATATTTTCCCCACACAACACATAATTAGCCCATGGAACTCACTGCTACTGGATGTTGCAGATGCCAAGAATTTAGCAAGATTCAAAGAGGGACTGGAAGTTTATATGGGTAACAAGGATATCCAGATAGTTAAGGCTAGGGGAGATAGGGAAGGGAGATTAAGTCTCATGCTTTGTGGATTAAACAGATCAGACTATTAGGGGTAAGGCTGAGCCTTCATGGGGGATCATCCCAAATCTGCCTGCCTTGGGGTTTCTTGCACCTTCCTCTAAATCTTCTGGTACCAACCACTGTTGGAGACAGGAGACTAGGGCTAGATGGATCACAGGTCTGACCTGGTACGGCAATTCCTATGTTCTTATTAAACAGTGTTTTTCCCCAGTGTGTGCACACATACAGAAAACTTCTGAAGTGTGGGGGGCTCCTTTGGGGGTGGATGGTGCGATACATGAGGGGATAATTTTGAAGGATACAAATTGCCAAGCTGTGCCACTCGCTCTGCCGCTGAGCAGCTCTGAGCAACAACTTTGGCCGCCTTCTTAACTGCCTCTGCACCATGTGCGTCACTCACCTTCAGCACAAAGTGTGTGCAAAGAGCTGCCGTTGTGATCTGGCAGCGTTTCACCCTAGCTTTTCACAGGGGTAAGTGATGACATAAGGTGCAAGACCAGGGAGTCTCTAGCTCTTTGATTGAGGTGACTGACTGTGTTGTGTACTTGGGAGGAGAATCCAAGGGGCTCATCTAGCCCCAATATGAAGCGCCTTAGGTGAGTCTGTGATGAAAAGTCCCAGCGTCTCCACAGGTCAAGTTGGTCTTCAGACATCTGTCCAAGAACAAGAAGGGCAGGAGTTTCTATGCAAGGTGGGTCTTTAGCTGCTTGGATATCACAAGCATCCTCTCCTTTGTAGATTTGCCTTGTGCCTTGGTGCTGACAACCAGGGGAGCTGGGAATCCACTCGGAGAATCATCTGTTGTTGTCTGGCTGCATATAAAATTCTGTCTCAGTCACAGGTATTGGTTACTGCACCTACCTATGGCACTTATATGGCCTGCATCACCACAGTATCTGAGTACCTCACAATCATTAATATATTTACCCTCACAACTAGAGCCAGATGAATAACTGATTTTTCAGTTTGCTGGCAGTTCAGAAAGAAAATAATTGTTTTGGATTGTCCCGAAAAAGAATTTAAATCTTTTTTCAGCAAATTAAAGAGTTGGAAAAAATTGTCGTGGGTCAAATGAAACATTTTGTTTCAATTCCAAGCATTTTAAATTTTTTTCCTTAAAAATTTAAATGAAGTTGATGGAAATTTCAGAATGATAGGAAATTCGGTTTTAATTGAAAAAAAAATCGAAAAATTATGATTTGGGGGGGATTTTGTTTTGTTGGGTTTTTCCTCGACTGAAACAATTTGGCTAATTTCCCACAAATTTGCAAAATGTTTCGGTCGACCTGAATCTGCGTTTTTCACTGAAAGAAGGTTTTGTTGAAGACTGTCACCCAGCTGTATTCACAACCCCCTCTGTGGCAGAGGGGGAACGGAGGCAAAAGCTATGGGCCAGATTTCTAAAGGTGATTACGTACCTCAAGAGCCTCAAAAGCCCCTACACATCTAACTCTGCACCTTGAAAATCTAGCTTTAATTGACTCACACAAGGAATCTGTGGTAGAGCAGGGACTTGAAGCTGAGTTTTTTGGACCCTAAGCTAGTGCCACTGGACCAACCTTCCTTTCTGCCTGCTTTCTTTAGGATAGGTGGGTATCTATGGGCAATGGGACACAGTTATGCACTTCCAAGTAAATTAACTCCACTGAGATGTCCTGCTCAACTAAAACTTAAGAGCCGTTCATGAATGCAGTTGAGTCTTCCCCAGTCAGTGTGCTGGGCACCAGACTGCCTGAGCCTGAATTTGGTTCCTGAGTGACATTGGTCAGCTCCAATGGTCTAATCCAAGGCCCAGTGGAAGCGCTTTGGGGCAAAAGACTGTCTTTTTTATTTTGTATTGGTACAGCGGCCGGCATAGTCCTGCCACAATGCAAATACAGAATAATGATCATTATTGATTGCAGTCCATATGAGGCTTTTTAACTGACTGCAAAGGGCTCCAGCCATAGAACCATAGAATCATAGACTATCAGGGTTGGAAGGGACCTCAGGAGGTCATCTAGTCCCACCCCCTGCTCAAAGCAGGACCAATCCCCAACTCAATCATCCCCGCCAGGGCTTTGTCAAGCTGGGCCTTAAAAACCTCTAAGGAAGGAGATTCCACCACCTCCCTAGGTAACCCATTCCAGTGCTTCACCACCTTCCTAGTGAAATAGTGATTCCTAATATCCAACCTAAACCTCCCCCACTGCAACTTGAGACCACTGCTCCTTGTTCTTCTTGCCAGTAGTAAGTGGATCTTGATTTTTGCCAGTTTAAAGATTTGGAGCTTGATCCAAAACTCATTGAAGTCAGTTGAGAGATTCTTTTTGATGTCAGTAGCTTTAAGGTCAGACCTTTGTGCCTCATTAGTTTGTCTTTCATTTTCAGTAGCTTCAGCCTTATTTTTGTCCTGACCAACCTTAAAGCACCGTCCTCTGAAGATGCTGTCTGGCTTAGCCGCGATTCCTGGAACATGGGGCTGAGTCTGTGAGCTTTGTGCTCCCCCTGGAGGCTGAGTGGGCTGCGTTGTCCCGCCATTTTGTTCGACAGCTGTTGAGGGCACCAGGTTTTTTCTTTTGCCTTCCTCTGGAGCAGCAGAGAACGTCCACAGCTGAAGATGGGAAACCAGATAGGGTGGACCAATGAAGTGGTACAGAGAATTGTCTTTCTCGGGCATCTGGCTGGTGTATCTTGCTTGCACGCTCAAGGTCAAACTAATCCCCAAATTTGGGGTCAGGAAGGAACTTTCTCCCAGGTCAGATTAGCGGGGACATTGGGGTTGTTTTGCTTTCCTCTTCAGCATGAGGTGTGGGTCACACCTGCTGGGATCATCTAGGCATACTTTACCTGATCAACGCTCTGCCATTGCAGGGGCTTCAGCACTGCTGGCATTTTGGTCTTACCTGTCCTCTGCCTGTGGCACTTAATAGTTTAGTCTCCTGAGGACTGAAATGCTTTGACCTAACTAAAGTCTTTGAGCTTAATATGAGGGTGGCTGAATGAAAGTTGATGGCTTGTGTTATACAGGAGGTCAGACTATATGATCACAATGGGCCCTTCTGGCTATAAACTCTATGGAATGAGATTGGCGGGGGAGGGGGGGCAAGGCCAGTCCCTAGTTTGCCAAGCATTCTCACCTCGACAGTCTCAGTCAGAACTGACTCCAGTTGGCTTTCCTGCTAGCAATGGTGATCGGCAGGCCAAGCATGGGATGGGCCAGAGACTGAACCGACTCTTGCCTCTTACCTCAAGGTGAAGGCACATTGGCAGGGTGTGTCTGAGAATGAGTGGTGAGGTGATCAGCACGCCTCCCGCTGCCCATGTTGTCCCTGTTCTGTGGGCACGGGGGCTGGGACTCCAGCACTAACCATGTACTGTGTCTCACTGAAAGGTGTGTAATGTCTGCTCCCCTCGGCAGGTGAAGCATCTCAAGGTGATGGCTGCTGGAGGGAATGACACCGCTGTGACCCATTTCATCCTGCTGGGCCTCACGAACCGTACGGACCTGCAGGGGCTGCTCTTTGGCTCCTTCCTGCTGATTTACATCATGACACTGATGGGAAACCTGGGCATGATGGCCTTGATCCACGCTGACCCCCACCTCCACACCCCCATGTACTACTTCCTCAGCACGCTCTCCTTCGTCGACGTCTGCTACTCCTCCGTGGTCACCCCCCGGCTGCTGGCTGATTTCCTCGCCACCGACAAGTCCATCTCCTACACTGGCTGCGTGGCACAGATGGCTTTCTTCTTACTCCATGGCACAGCCGAGTGCCTGCTCCTGGCCACCATGGCCTATGACCGGTTTGTGGCCATCTGCCGCCCCCTTCTCTACCACACTCTCATGTCCCGGGGGATGTGCATACGGCTGGTGGCTGTGGCCTACACCCTCAGCATGGCCAACTCAGCCGTGCAGACCAGCAATGTCTTCCGGCTGCCCTTCTGCGGCCCCAACCACATCAATCACTATTTCTGTGATATCCCCCCTCTGCTGCAGCTTGTCTGCAGTGACACCACCATGGCCAAGGTAATTCTCTACATCTTCTCCGCCCTGGCAACCATGACCACCTTGACCATCATTCTGGTATCCTACGGCTACATCTTGATCACTGTTGGGAGGATGAGCTCAGCAGAGGGTCGCCGGAAGGCCCTGTCCACCTGTGCCTCCCACTTCGTGGCCATCTTTCTCTTTTATGGCACGGTCTTCTTCATGTACATCAAGCCCAGAGCGGGGGACTCAATGGACCAGGACAAGGTCATCTCAGTGTTCTACACCATTGTCATCCCCATGCTGAACCCCCTGATCTACAGCCTGAGGAACAGGGAGGTAAAGGACTCCCTGAGAAGGAAGGTCTGTGGGAAGATATTTCCTTAATGACCTCGATAGAGAAAGGTGGTGGGAATTACCAGGGGGGCAGGGAGCGCACAGCCCCACATACACGGTCATTTGGTCTCATAAGGAGGAGCTGCTAACCACTACAGTTTGGGCGCAGAAGGAATTTGCTAAACAGCAAATGTGACTTAACATATTAAAAAGAAAAAAATCTTCCACCTATTTTGTGTTCAGGGAAATACAAAATGGCTTCAGTTTGGCCCTTCTGTGAGGAGCAGAGTCTCCTGGCCGGACTGAACACCACTGTGCTTGACGTTCATAGATTTCACAGATTCATAGATGTGAAGACCATTAATATGAGCTTGTCATAGGTGATGACTCTGGACTATTCTGTTATAGATTTCAGAGATTCATAAAGTTTAAGGCCAGAAAGGAAAATTAGATCCTTTAGTTTCATCTCCTGCATCATACAGGCCATTACATTTCACCCAGTTACCCTTGTATTGAGCCCAACAACTTGTAATTGGCTAATACAAATCTTCCAAAAAGGCTTGATTAGAAGATTCCAAGAGATGGAGAATCCACCAATTACACTGGGAATTTGTTTCAATGGTTAATCAACCTCCCTATGTACCTTACGTTCAGTATGAATCTCTCTAGCTTTAACTTCCAGCCATCGGTTCTTGTTATGCTATTCTACACTATTAAAGGGCCCTTTTGCAAATGGGTACTATCGCTAATTGCTCAATCATACTATTACTAACAGGAAAGTACTGATGTTGGAGAATGGTAGAGTGAGCATGAGCAGTGTGATGCTTTGATGAACTGAAATAAAGTTGTTCTGACAGTGTTGCCAATCCCGCATGTTCAGAAATTATGAGTTGCCCCTCCACCCCCATCCAGAGATCACCTTAAAAGTCTTGAGATTTAAAAAAAAGCATAAATTTGGGATTCTTATTCACCTGCTGGTTACCGAGCCTTCAAGGTCCCCTGGCTTTGCATTTGTAAGCGTTCTTCTGTCACCACCGGTGGTAGAAACTGGCATTTTATATTGAATGGAAGCTGTGAGTCTTAGCCAATCTTGTGAGTCCAAGAGCTGGGGCTTGATGAAAAACATGAGATATTACAAGATACATGATAACATCTCAAGAGTTGGTGACATTGTCCTGAATTCTTGTGGACCCTTGGCTGGCTTTTGTTGACCTAGAAATTGCTGATTGTAATCCTCCTCTGCACCCTAGTTAGCCCTTTGTGACACTGCACCCCATATTCTTCATAGTGATATTAGTATAATATGATTATATCATAATTATGATGTATTTTATGCAAGATGAGGCATGTGAGATGTCACTGGAAAGGTTATGATTTGCTGAATATGATTATCCTATTTGTATGCATGTATCATTTCTGTATCTAAAGTTATTAATAATGACTATGTATCTGTATCTCACATGTAGTTACATCTGGGTAACACCCACTAGGCAAAATGCTCTCAGTTTAGACGGCTGGCTGGGAAGGGCCCATTCAGGTTAATGAGCCATTAGGAAGAAACAATAGCCTTAGGATAAGCTTATCTTACTACGGACAGCCTCCGAGTAATGGCTGCTGTGACACTTCAGGGACACGTGACCAGATCACCTGGTGCTGGACTCCATCTTGGGATGTCAGTATTTTTCCACTGACTGGCATGGGAACCAAGCTTTGAAACAAAGGGTTCCCGCCATATGCAAAAGCTATATAAGGCAGGGGAGCGACATCTTCTTGGTTCTTCACTGACTCCCCACCCAAAGAGACTCCTGGAAACACCCGAGGAACAAAGACTGAACTGGGGGAAGTGCTGGAGCCAGGCTAAAGGGATTTTTGGCCTGTAAATGGAACATCTGGGGATTCCAAGCTGTAAGCAAGTGCAGCTGGCCCTTAAGAATCTTCAGCCTGCTTGTATAATCACTTAGGGTGAGGATCTGCTATTCATATCCAATCCATTTAGTATATTAGCTTAGTTTGCATTTTTGTTTATTTGCTAGGTAATCTGCTTTCATCTGTTTGCTATCCCTTATAATCACTTAACGTCTATCTTTTGTAGTTAATAAATTTGTTTTTGCTTTGTCTAAAACCACTGTGTGGGAATCATTACTCAGGGGGAGAAAGCTGTCGCATATTCCTCTCCCCATTGAGGGAGGGGGCGAATTTTATGAGCTTATGCTGTACAGTTCCCTGTGCAGCGTAAGACAGTATAATGTTGGCTTTATGCTACAGAGGGGGTGCGTGCCTTAGGAACTGGGAGGTGCCCCAAATGGAGCCTTCCCATGGTCAGAGCGTCTGCATGTAACTGCAGCTGGGTGTGTCCCTACCTGTATGTATGCTGGTGAAAGTGAGGCTGGAGCCTGGAGAGGGCTTAGCAACTTGTCACAGCAGCACAGTGTGAGAGGGAGCCCAGGATGGTGGGTCGGGGGGCTCATTGGTATCCCAGTTCAAGGTGACACCCCGGGGGGAACCTGTCACACCCTTGATGACCTCTAACTCTTCCCTGTCTAATTCTTCCTGGCCTTTAACCTTCCCCTGTCCCTAGGGTGATCTTCTCTGACCTTTAATCTTCTCCTGGCTAACGCTCACTGACCTTTAACCTTTCCCCTTCTCCTGGCTGACCGTTGCTGACTCCTGGGTTCTAACCTTGGCTCTGAGAAGAGAGTACAGTTTAGTGGCTTAGAGGAGGTTGGGAGGGCTGGGAGCCGGGACTTCTGGGTTCCAGCTCTGGGAGGAGAATGGTGTCTAATGGTTAGAGCAGAAGGCTCCTGGAATCTGGTCCCAGCTCTGAGAGGGGAGTCTGGCCTAGTGGGTTAGAGCCGAGGGGTTGGGGGATGGGAAAGGCTTTGGGGATCTATTCCCCATTCACAGACAAACACACAATCTGTTTTTTTGCTGCCTCATTCTCCCATCCTCCTCCATCCCCATTTAATCTCAAGTGTGAAACCATGACGGCAGCCACAGGCGAAAGGCCACGCAACATGGCTTCACTGCCCAATAATGTCAAGTTATGAGTTATAGATGTACAAACATAATTAAAACCCTTTTTACCTAAAGAAAAAACTCCCTAAGGCCTGGTCTACACTACGACTTTAATTCGGATTTAGCTGCGTTAATCCGAATTAACCCTTCACCCGTCCACACTACAGAGCCAGTTAATTCGAATTAAAGGGCGCTTTAAATCGATTTCTGTACTCCACCTCGACGAACGGAGTAGCGTCAAAATCGATTTTGTTAATTCGAATTAGGGTTAGTGTGGCCGCACACCACCGAATTAATGTGATTAAAATAAATGGGGTAGTGTGGCCGCACACCACCGAATTAATGTGGTTAAAAACCGAATTAATGTGCTTAGTGTGGCCGTGCACAATCGAATTTATACAACCTGTTTCCCAAATTCGAATTATCTAAATTCGGATTAATCCTGTAGTGTAGACATACCCTTAGCATCAACACAAGTCCTCACTGAGGTTCAGTCCCTTCTGTAGTTTGAAAATTAAAACTCAAACCACCCATGGAGATATTTGAACAGAAACAATGGAGGAGATTATTGCAAAGTGGAAATAATATACACCTCTACCCCGATATAACACGACCCGATATAACATGAATTCGGATATAACGCGGTAAAGCAGCGCTCCGGGGGGAGGGGCGGGGCTGTGCACTCTGGCAGATCAAAGCAAGTTCGATATAATGCGGTTTCACCTATAATGCAGTAAGATTTTTTGGCTCCCGAGGACAGCGTTATATCGGGGTAGAGGTGTATTGTGTTCAAGCTCACGCAACTCAAAACCAGGGGGTACAAAGTGTGATGCTCTATGATTGAAAATGACCATTTGTATCATTGCTGCTACCACTGTTATACAATTGCAACAAGGTGTGTACCAAGTATGTCTTGTAAGCAGGGCTGGATTAAGACCTTTAGAGGCCATAAGCACTGAAAAGATTAGGGTGCCTCCCCATATGTAATTCAAAATAAAAACAATACTATACCGTAAAATAAAATTTTATTTTTCGAAATGACACAAAACTTACATGTATGCTGAAATTAAAATAGCTTCTTTCTAGATTTTCTGATTGCAAAATTCTGGATAAGTTAATCGAAGCTGACTCGACGAAGCATGTCCGCTTCCATACACAATAGGGAAAGTGAATCAAGTCTGTCCTGACACATTGTTGTTCTCTGAGGGTTTTTTATTCTTTTCAGCTGAGAAAAAGAGCGTTCTGCGGAGCAGTTAGTAATCATCAATGTTAGAAAAATACGTAGTGCGATCTCTACATTTGGAAATCCACATTGTATTCCGTCTTTCAATCTTGTGTCATGAAGATCAATGTGACTGAATTTCATTTTTCTTGTTTCATTAAACTTTGCGCGCATATAACAGTGGAACTGCCATACTTCTCCACAGAGATTCATGTTCAAGTCAACAAGGTATGAGTCAACTAGCTTTTGGGAACCTTGTGAATATTGTTCGTCAGATAAGTCCATATCGTTTAGAAAAGAAAATCTACTTGATACTTCTTTGTACACTTCACCTCTCCTCTTCATATGAGCTTCAAGTGTATCAATTATAGCGTAGTAAGTAGATACGTGAAATTTGTCTCTAGGATTCAATGCTGTTTCTGTTGCACTGCTATCATTTGCTTGTTTTTTCCTGATTCGCTTGCGGGAGTGGGCTTCTTTGTAGTTAGTATCAGGCAAGATATCTTTTGATATGTCTTCAAAACTTTCAAAATCATTCCTCAAAGTGTGTAAGTGGTCTGCTAATGATTGACAGAGGTCTGCACATGTTTTCAAATCCAATTCTTTCTCTTGGAGAGCTTGACTTGTGTGGTAAAAGTGTTGTAAAATTTCATTCCACATGGTCAACATGAATACAAACTCTAGTTCTTGCATCTTGTTTGCAATCTTTTCTGCCTCTCATATAGTTTCTCCCTTTTATGATTGGTCTTCAGCTATACTTTCTAATGCATCCACAATCTTTGAGTAGGACTCCAGAATTGCACTTGTTGCCACTGCATGTGCCTCCCAGCGAGTATTAGAAAGAGATTTCAACACAGGATCATTGCCCAAATATGTTTTAAGAACTACCCATCGGTGTGTTGAGGCAGAGAAAAATGTATAAAGTAACTGGACTGTTGAGAAAAACCTTACTGCCACCGGACAACGATCAACAGCACTGTGGCCAACAAGATTGAGAGAGTGTGCAGCACATGGTATGAATATGGCATATTTGTTCTGTTCTAAAAGCTTCTTCTGCATTCCTTGATAACGCCCTGACATGTTGGCAGTGTTGTCATAAGATTGACCTCGGCACTTCGAGAAATCTATTTTGCAAACTTGGCACAGATAATGCAGTACTTGATTTGCCATTTTTTCACCAGTGTGGCTTTTCAAATTGAGGAATGTTATAAATCATTCAACTGGTTTTCCATCTGTGGGAGACACATATCTTAGTACAATACTCAATTGATCAATATGTGAAAGATCAGGTGTAGAGTCAACTGATAAACTGAAGTACCCAGCAGTACTTATTTCATCCACAATAGCTGAACAAATGTTGTCCCTCATTAGACCAATGAGTTCATCACATACACCTCTACCCCGATATAACGCTGTCCTCGGGAGCCAAAAAATCTTACCGCGTTATAGGTGAAACCGCGTTATATTGAACTTGCTTTGATCCGCCAGAGCGCGCAGCCCCGCCCCACCGGAGCGCTGCTTTACCGCATTATATCCGAATTCGTGTTATATTGGGTCACGTTATATTGGGGTAGATGTGTATTGTCTTGGATAAGTATGATGGGTTACCTTTGCCAGCATTCCCATATTTTGAGATATGGCCTGCTAAAAATGGTCAAACTGAGCCACAAGCTCCAACAATCCCAAGAAATTTCCATTCTGCAATGATCCAAATGTGTCATTTGATCCCCAGAAAGGCAGATCATGTTCAGCTAATGTTTGAATAACAGCTATAACACACTGCAAGACATGTTGCCAGTATTCACGCTCCCCTTTAATTTGTTCTTCCAATTTTTGTGTCAATCCAAAGCCCTGTCTTTGATTTAAATATGTCAACATTGAATCTCTGTGAGTAGTGCTATTTTCATGTTGTTCAATTAAAACAGTATTCTGCCAGTCACTAAATCCATCTGCAGCAAACCGGGATGTTGAAGGTTTATATGCAAAAAGTTTTCAAAGAAAACAGTACACAGACCCTGTTGATGGTGAATACAGTAGCCATTCTTGAGTGTATTTCTCACCATTTGCTTTCATGCCGAAAAATATTTTTTGTGGACAATATTTTGTTTGTTTGCCATTGGTAAAAGTCCGACGTGATTTCTCAAATGGCCCAGTGTGGTGTTGACAGTCATTTGGTCCACGATCTATCCAGTAAGCTACACCATCGATACCGAAATCAACCCACATACCAGGATCTTTTCTCCGATTATTTATAGCATGAGCAGGTTCAGTCTCTGACACATCCAGACCTTCTAAAACAATGTCTGTTTTACCACCAGGAGTAGGATGATCAGTTACAGTCTCTGATTTCCTCGTATTATTTCGATCTACGTTAGTAGGACGCCCCCCTGGTTTAGGTGGGGAAAAGAGAACAGAAAAACGGGGGGAAAGTGTGTAGTGGAGTGTAAGGAAGTCTAACAAAGTTCTGATTTTTCCCATGATGACTACTTTGATGCTTTTTTTGAAATATCAAATATCAAATTAAAAAAAAAATCTCATTTTTTTTGGTGCCCCCTGCTTTGCTGGTGCCCTAAGCATGTGCTTAGTCTGCCTATTGGATAATCCAGCCCTGCTTGTAAGGTGTTAATGGAAAAGTTACAATCTATCAAATATGATTATCCTGGTTAAATCCATGTATCATCTTTGTGTCTAAAGTTATAAATGTTGCCTATGTACTTGTATTTTATACATGTGTTGTATTCCTGGGTAACACCACCAGATACGATTGCTATTAAGGATAGACAGCTATGTGTTGATGGCCCATTAAGGACACTTCACTTCACTCTAACAATGGGCCATAGAAGAAACTCATCCTGCCCAGTAAGTCTTCCTGCAGAGACAGACACCGAGGGGCAACTGATCACCCTCTCTGAGTCAGCAGCCACGTAAGGGCATGTGATCCTGGACTCCATCTTGGGCCAGTAACTTTCCACAAACGGGGGCTGTGGGCATTGTTTGGGACAGTAAATTTCCATGCACATGATAGAGGATATAAAAAGGCATCCAAGACAGTTCCATTTTGTCTTCATTTCCTGCTTCACTTCTCTGGACTGGATTTCTAGCAAGGAAGCGCTAAACAAGGACTGATGACTCCCAATCTGTTTGGGTGATTCCAGAGAGACTTTTGCAAGCTAGCAGTTTGTTCCATCGCTGCTACAAACCTGATATAAGGACTTTGCAATCACTTGTATATATATGATCTATTAACCATGTGTAAACAGAGTCAGGATGAGCTCTACCCTGACATCTGGTGGTGAATTGTGGCGAGTTGTTGAAAAGAATTTCAGGGGCTGATCTTGTTGGCATAGGCACACCCACCCCGCCTAGCATGAACCCACAGCAGCCCAAAGGGTCACTTTGGCTGCTGTGGGATCCCCAGTTTCTCTGTTATTGGGGCAGGAAGAATAAAGTATTGTTACCCTGATTATGTGAATCAAGGACAATGAAACTGTTTTATGACAGAGGGACTCGCCATCAACTAAGTAGCACTCGCTAGACAAGGGACATGGGTTCCAAAATCTAGTGAATTGAGAGAGGCTGGGGACAGGTACTTGTACCTCACAGTGAGGCCCTGAAAGACCACCACCACCACCACCACTCCTCCTCCTCCTCTACTGTAGAATATCAGAGCTAATTTTAATCCTATTAGGAGTCTAGTTACAGGCTGCTGAGCTGATTTCACTTTGGGCTAATAGTACACCAGCATTGAGGCTTCCCTACTACAAGCTGAAATCACTAAAGAGCAAAATCACTAAGAGCTGAAATCACTGAGTGCTGTGGGGGGGGCCTGAAGCTATGTTGCTGAGCAGCTGGTGGAGCAGAGCAGTTTGCGGGATGACTGGAGCGGCTTACAGGACAGCTAGTGGAGTGGCTGGCGGAGCAGAGCAGTTCATGGAATGGCTGGAGCGGCTCATGGGACGGCTGGTGGAGTGGCTCGCAGTGAAGGCTGCAGCAGAACCCCATGGAGAGGCAGGGCAGTCGGCCTCAGATCACGTAAAGTGCCCCTTAACACCGCTGCGCAGCCTCCCCCCACCACCCACGGCTGGGAGGTAAAACTCTGCAGACAAACTTTTGAACTCTGGTGCTGCACTGACCAGGGACAGAGACTTTTGGGTTGTTGGACTTTTGGGTGATTTTTTTGGGTCGCTGGACTTAAGACCCTGAGGGGAAAAGGACACTGCCAAACTTACTTGGGGGTGGATCTTTTGTTCATGGTTTGTGTTATGAATCCTGTTTGTGGTGTTTCCCCAACATAATGCCGCATTGTTTCCCTCCTTTATTAAAAGGATTTTGCTACACTCAGACTCTGTGCTTGCGAGAGGGGAAGTGTTGCCTCTTAGAGGCACCCGGGGGGTGGTATGTAATTGTCCCAGGTCACTGGGTGGGGGCTCGAGCCAGTTTTGCATTGCGTTATTGAAACGGAACCCCTAGATACTGAACCGGCCCTTGTGCTGCCAACTCAGACTGGCAGAAGGGTTACACATGTATAATTCTCTTCTTTTCTTTTATTATTAAACCTTTACTTTTTAGTTACTGAAGGATTGGCATCAGTGTGATTATTGGGTAAGAGCTGAGTTATATATTGACCAGGCGAAGTGGCTGATCCTTTGGGATTGGAAGGACCCTAATTCTGATTAAACTGGTTTTCAGTAACCATGCATCATAAAACCCAAGTGTCTGGGTGGTGAGCCAAGGGCTGGAATGCCTAATGGAACTGTGTTTTTGGCTTCTTGTTAACCAGTGTTGTGTTAACA
Organism: Terrapene triunguis; assembly: GCF_002925995.2. Taxonomy (NCBI): domain Eukaryota; kingdom Metazoa; phylum Chordata; order Testudines; family Emydidae; genus Terrapene; species Terrapene triunguis. Next base: position 5,862,747 of record NW_020665277.1, read on the forward strand.
GAAACTCATGTATGTTACTGGTTTGGTAAACTCTGATGATAGAATAACCACGATTTTGGGACATGTCTGTCCTATTTCTCAGCAGTCTGTCCTGAATTTGGTATTCTCAGCTGTGACCCACTGCAGCACAGTGACACCAAGTTTGCTCAAATGTTCCATGGACATGTGCTCTGGGTTCAGATTGAGGCCATGTCTACACTAGCAGTGCTTTGCTGGTAGAGCTATGCTGATATACTATACTGGCAAAGCACTCCTAGTGTGGGCCCTGCTTATGCCGGCAAAACTGGACTTTGTATCAATTGTATTTCAGCTCTCCTCTTCCACCCACTGAAACAAGCACAGTTTTGCTGCAATAGCTGCATCTATAGACTCATGGATTCCAAAGCCAGAAAGATACCGTTGTGATCAGCTAGCCTGACCTCCTGTCTAACACAGGCCATAGAACGTCCACAAAATAATTCCGAGAGCAGAGCTTTGAGAAAAACATCCACCATGAACCTTGGTAAACTGTTCCAATGGTTAATGACTCTCACTGTTAAAAGTTATGCCTTATTTCCCATCTGAATTTGCCTAGCTTCAACTTCTGGCCATTGGATCATGTTATACCTTTGTCTGCTAGATTGAAGCATCCATTATTAAATATTTGTTCCCCCTGTAAGTACTCATAGGCTGTGATCAAGTCACCCCTTTAACCTTCCCTTTGTTAAACTAAATAGATTCAGCTCCGTGAGTCTCTTAATATAAGGCAGGTTTCTTAATTCTTTAATTATTCTCGTGGCTCTTCTCTGAACACTCTCCAATTTATCAACATCCCTCTTGAATTGTGGACACTAGAACGGGATGCAGTATTCCAGGAGTGGTAGAACCAGTGCCAAAAACAGAGGTAAAATAACTTCTTTACTCCTACTCGAGATTCCCCTGTTTGTGGATCCCAGGATTGCATTAGCCGTTTTGGCCGCAACATCGCACTGGGAGCTCATGTTCACCTGATCCTCCACCATGACCCCCAAGTCTTTTTCAAAGTCACTGCTTCTCAGGTTAGAGGCTCCCATTCTGTAAATATACTAAGGGTGTCTGCTAGCACAGGTCTGTTGGTCAGGGATCAGACTGTGTCACACCCATGGCAACATCACTATGAAGGCAGAAATCTGTAGTATAGATCTGGCCTGAGCCTGGGAAGTTTCATCTCAAAGGACATATCTTTGAGGCAGTCATGAGAAACTGAAAAGGACAGTGGAGGAGTTTGGCAAAGGGCAGCCATTGTAACCTTTCTCTCCAGCATCCTCTACTGTAGATATTCAAGCAAGAGTCTATTTTATGAATCTTTCTGTCATCTGAATTTTTTAAATAAAACATGCTTATACTTGCATAAATATGGTGTGACGTTACACTCCATATTCTTCATAGAAATATTGTTATGATATTACTAAGATATGTTTTATACAAGATGGGTCATGTGAGATATCATTGGAAAGGTTATGAATGTGATTATCCAATTTGTATGAATTTATCATTTCTGTATCTAAAGTTAGGAGTGTTGACTATGTAACAATTACAACTGTGTGTGTACTTGGGAAACACCCACCAGACAGCAGGCCATCAGCGATGATGGGCCATTAGGAAGAAACAATAAGACTTTGAAGATACTAATCTCTCTCCTTCCTGAGACGTGTCCTGGGATGTTGCGTTGACACTACAAGTTCATGGGGTCATGTCACCTGGTACTAAACACCATCTTGGACTTTTAGTGATTTTCCACTAAAAGGATGGGGAGATCAAGGTTGGGAAACAAAAAGTTCCCGCCTTATGTACATTCTATTTAAGACTGGGGAGTAAGTTGATCTAGGTTCACTCTTCACTGAATCTCCACCCAGGATGACAGCTGGAAAGATCTGAGAAACAAAGACCAGGGGGAGGGGGACGTGGGAAAGAGTTGAGCCCAGGCTGGAAAAGGGATCTGGTCTGTGAATATGGTGTCTGAAGATTTAAGCTGCAAGCAGGGTAGCTAACCTTCAAGAATTTCTTCATCCTGCCCCCAAAACAACATTTAGGGTGAGAAATTACTTCTTGAAACCAGTCTCTTTAAGCTCTTAAGCTTAGTATGCATGTTTTGTTTGATTTGTTTGGTAATCTGCTTTGTTCGGTTTGCTATCCCTTATAATCACTTAAAAGCTGCGTTTTGTAGTTAATAAACTTGTTTTGTTTATTATAAAACCCAGTTTGTGCAACCCCCAAAGTGATGGTCTCAAATTGCAGTGGGGGAGGTCTAGGTTGGATATTAGGAAACACTATTTCACTAGGAGGGTGGTGAAGCACTGGAATGGGTTACCTAGGGAGGTGGTGGAATCTCCTTCCTTAGAGGTTTTTAAAGCCCAGCTTGACAAAGCCCTGGCTGGGATGATTTAGTCGGTGTTGGTCCCTTCTCTGAAGCTCTCTGTGACTTTAGAAAGCAATGCTCCACCAGTTACTGTTACCCTGCCCGTGTGATATAGTATAAGTAGACTGAATGGCTTCCAATTGTTCTTCCCAACAGAACCTAGAGAGCAGTGCTGGGTACCTGCCCCTCTTTTTCCACGGTCCTCACTGCCGTCCTGGTGATTACAGAGGTGCTAACCTAGCAGAGAGCTCATCATCTGCTCTTCCAATGGGTTTAAAGAAAGATGTGTGGCTGAAATAATTCGTTATTCTTCCCCTTCAAAATGAACTCTTCTCTATTATGGATTTTTTGGGGGGGCCACTTAGAAAGCTCAGTGCTACACAGGACTTGGGCCCGGAAGCTGCACGTGTACTTCTCCTCTGGGACACAATGGTACACATGGTAGGTTGCCTTAGCTAGTTACAAAGCACTTGGATGCACCCCTTAATTCTACAGAGAAGAGGAAAGATGGGCCAGTAGAAGTCCAAGATGAGAGCCATCAGGATGGTCCATTGGGATCCTAGCATTGGATGTGGAAGACCCAGGTTCAATTCACTGATTTCCTGTGTGCACCTTGGGCAAGTCATGTAGGTCCAGATTGTCAAAGGTATTTAGGTGCCTAACTCCTATTGAAATAGGTGTTTTAATACCTTTGAGGATCTGGGCTTTAGTCTCTGTGTGCCTCACTTCCCCACTTGCACAATGGGGATAACAGCACTGCCCTACCTGACAGGTGTGTTGTGAGGGCAAATACATGAAAGATCATGAAGTGCTCAGATGCCGAGGTGATGAGGCCATACAAGTAGCTAGTATTCAAGTACAATTCATCCTGAGATCTTCCCCATGACATATTCAAAAGCAAAAATCCTATCCCAGGCAGAGTTATTAATCCTAAAAAGAAGTGCCAGAGACTCCATGAAGTCTACCAGGGACTTCGCTGTCACTGTTAATTTTACATGGATGGCACACAGACTCTGCGGTGAGGGGCAGCAAGATGAAACCCTAAGATTAGTCCCTGACCTATGTCCCAGGGAAGCCACCGAAGGTGCAATGCGGGTAATCCAGGATAATGCCAGGTCCAGTTGCTGAACCATCAAAGGTTCAATAGGAGGGAATTGGGAGAAGAAAATCCATGGAAACATTTCAGTGGCTGAACAGAGATTTTTTTGAGACAGCTATCAATTTCCAGGATGCTTTTACTGAGGGAATAAATATTTTAGGGGATGAAAATATTTCTGAAAGGAAAGTAACTTTATTCCTCGTCTCCCCACATTGCACTGATCCCTAAGCCACCATATCCAGCCTTTAAAATAATCCCTTGATATGGCTACCTTCCAATTAGTCAACAAGAAGATAATTGTTTTGAGGCTCTGTCACACAGGCAGCAAAAAAGGGTCCCCAAGGTCCCTGGATGGAGTTAAAGGCAGAGCAGCTTCTAACAGAGACTTTAGTGCAACAGCTGCTGTCTCCTTCGGTTCATCTGGTGTGGTGGCTGCAGATGGCACCCCACAAGGGTCCCTTGGTTCTGTTCGTGTGTGTGGGGATGCCCATCCAGCAGCTCGCTCAGGTCCGAGGACCCCACTAAATATTCCCCCTTGAAGCACCTGGCTGCTGGTTCTAGAAAAACCAGACATCAGCGAGCATCTTTCCTCCCTCCAGAAGAACGTGACCTGCTGAAGAACATGATTTTGGAGTGATCCCTTTCTTAGTGGACCGGGGGAAGCTTGGCAGGTATAGTATGGACTGTCTATGTTTGCAGTGGTTGCATCTCTATGTAAGAGTGATGGTCTTGCAATTAGGCATGGAGCTTTGTTCATGAATTATGGCAGTGCCGCAGTGATTCGATAGTTAAGGCTGAGTTTGGAACTCCATTGCAATCTTCTTCTGACACCCGCCCCTTCTCACCCTACTTTTGATCCCCATGAGACATTTATTTGCAAATTTTTCTGTGTAAGAGTGAAAATTTGGTGCCCAACCTGCTTAGGCGCCTTTGAAAATCCCGCTAGGTACCCAAGTGCATCTTTAGTAGCCTAAATACCATTGGAAAACTGGCCCTAAGTCCCGTTGAGATCAGTTGGAGCTGTTAGGGCTGAGAAGTTTTGAAAATCTGGCCCAGTGTTTAAAATTCTCACATGAAATCCTCAGCTGATGTAAATTAATGCACTCCCATTCACTCCTCTCTCTCTGTCTCTCTCTGTCTCTCTCTCTTGGCCCTCACAACATCCTTCCATCTTTGCCAGTCTCCTGCTGCAGTCTTAGCTTCTTCCCATGTCATTTTGATAGCTTTCAGTTCTGCTTCATTGTGCATGTCCATGTTATCCTTGGTCTACCTGGTCACCTCTTGCCTTGGGGGTTCCAGTCTAAAGCCTGCCTTATTACGTTATTCGGGTCTTTCCTCCATGGGCGTCTTAGCCATCTCCATTTTCATTCCATAATTTCCTCTGCTATCCGTTTCTGTTTTGTCCTTCTCCATAATTCTTGGTTTGTGATCATTTCTGCCCATCTGATATTGAGGATTTTTTCTAAGACAGCTGTTTATGGAAACTTCTGGAGTTTAGACAGTAAGATCTTAATAAGTCTCCAAGTTTCAGCACCGTATAAACACCATTCACTTCCTTGGAGCTATTGTGAGAGGAGGTGAATAGAAATGCCTGAGCAACCATGTCATGTCCCCATCTCATTCCTCTCCTCTGTAAGCAAACCTCAACTTCGATTATTCCTTTTGTACAAGCATATTGGTTAGTTGGTGTTGAGTAACAACATGAGAAGACTTAATGTTATTAAAACTAATCTAGCCATTTATTAAGAGAACTATTTACAGAAACGCTGCAACTACAGATAGCATTCCAGCCATGTGCACACAGACTAATTCTCTGGTGTCTCCTCCAAACTCTTCCCTCTGCAACCTGGGCTTCTCCCTCCCAGTTCCATGTAGGTAGCTATGTGGTGCTGAGTGCTTTCAACTCTCATTGGCTGCTGGAGGTTTTGAGACTGCTCAGCATCTCACAGGATTGGGCTTAGTCCCTGTTGAGCAATAGGGAAGTTCTAGTATCTCAATATTCATAGATTCTAAGGCCAGAAGGATCCATTATGATCATCTAGTCTGACCTCCTGTACAACATAGGCCATAGAACTTCCCCAGAATAATTCCTCTTTGAACTAGAGCATATTATCTAGAAAAATATCCAATCTTGATTTATAAATTGCCAGTGATGGAGAATCCACAACAACCCTTGATAAATTGTTCCAATGGTTAATTACCCTTATTGTTAAAAATGTATCCCTTATTTTCAGTCTGAATTTGTCTAGCTTCAACTTCTAGCCATTGAACATTTGCTTTGTCTGCTAAATTGAAGAGATCATCATCAAATGTTTATTCCCCAGGCAGATACCTATAGACCGTAATCAAGTCATCCCTTATCCTTTTTGTTACGCTAAATAGATTGAATCCCTTGAGTTTATCACTCAACTGATCGCAGAGACAGCAGAAGGACTCATAGACTCATAGACTTTAAGGTCAGAAGGGACCATCATGATCATCTAGTCTGACCTCCTGCTCATTGCAGGCCACAGAACCTCACCCACCCACTCCTGAAATAGATCCATAACCTCTGGCTGAGTTACTGAAGTCCTCAAATCATGAAATAAATACTTCATGTTACAGAGAATCCACCATTTACACTAGTTGAAACTCCATCTAAGTGAGCTGGGTGATACCCAGAATGGCTTTGGTCCCTTATAGCTAGCTCATTCACCTTTCCTGAGTATTGTATTGTAGTTGAATCATTCTGTCATTCTCACTTAGGCCTTGTCTACACTGCAGAGTTTTGTCGCCAAAAGGTAGCTTTTGGTGACAAAACAGTGGAGGTGTACACACTGCAATGCTACTTTTGGCAACAAAACTCTTCAGTTTCAGGAACAAAACCACCTCGATGAGAGGCATAAAGCTTTTTGTGGCAATCTTAAAGCGACAAAGCATCCGTGTAAATGTTGCTGTTCATTATGTCGTCATAACTGGCCTCCCCCAATATCCCACAATGCCTGCTGTGACTGTTCTGCTCACTGTTTTGAACTTGGCTGCCCTGCAGGCATGCACCCTTCCCTTTCAAAGCTCCGAGAAGCTCTGACAGCTGAGCTTGCTGCTCTGCTCCACCAACAAAGAACAAATCCTTAAGGTGGAATGTTTCTCTCTTCCACACCGTGAACACAGAGGCAAGCAGGGCTGGATGTGTGTGTGTGTGTGTGAGTGAGAGAGAGAGAGAGAGAGATTGCTGTGCTGTACAGAGCCAGGGATGGAGGCTAGGAACGTAAGCAGCTCGCATATACATCCTTCATCCATCCTCCAACCCAATACAGGATGCTGGCCTGGGGGCTCAGATGTATGAGTACCTTGTCTCTCTCTAGGGCTCGGGAAGACATTTCCCTTGAAAGTTTCTGATTATTGCTGTTGGTACTGCAGGAGAAAATGCACCTTTGTACCCATTTGCTCCTCATAGAAACTAGGGATGAAAAAATCAGTCGGGCCCCTCCAGCCCATAGGGTATGTCTACACTGCAGTTGGACACCTGGGGCTGGCCTATGCCTGCTGAGTCAGGCTCACGGGTCTCGGGCTAAGGGGTTGTTTCATTGCGGTGCAGACGTACGGACTCAGGCTGCAGCCCGAGCTCTGCGACCTTCCGAGCTCGTAGGGTCCTAGAGCCTGGGGTCCAGCTTGAGCCTGCACATCTACACTGCAATGAACAGCCCATTAGCCCGAGCCCCCTAAACCAGAGTCAGCTGGCACGGGCCAGCCCCAGGTGTCCAACTGCAGTGTAGACATACCCTTAGTTTGCTCCCTGCAGTGAACTGTGCAGTTAGTTTTAAACAGGGCCGCCCGGGGGGTTGGGGGGGGGGGCAAGTAGGGCAATTTGTCCCAGGCCCCGGGCCCCGCAGGGGCCCCCACGAGAGTTTTCAGCGGGTCTTCAGTGGCAGGTCCTTCAGTGCCGCCGAACACATCCGGAGCGAGTGAAGGACCCGCTGCCGAATACCCGGAGCTTCTTCTGCTCCGGGTCTTCGGCAGCAATTCGGCAGCGAGGGCTCCTTCCGCTCCGGGTCTTCGGCGGCAATTCCGCGGTGAGGGCTCCTTCCGCTCCGGGTCTTCGGTGGCAATTCGGCGGCGGGTCCTTCACTCGTTCCGGGATCCGCTGCCTAAGTGTCCTGAAGATCTGGAGCGGAAGGACCCCCACCGCCAAAGACCCCAGGCCCCCTGAATCCTCTGGGCGGCCCTGGTTTTCAATGATTCAAGAAATGTGACTCCCCGGGTTTCTGTGTTACACAGGCTGGCTGGCCAGGATATCAGGAAATGTCCCTGATCTTCTGCCTACATTTTCCTTTTATCAGATTCAGCCCACCACCCCTAGGTATGTATCATCCTTGGAGCATCCTAAACAATTCCTCACCATCCTGGATGTGTCTATTGACTCGGTCCCCAGCTGGTGTCAATTGGCTGTAGCTCCACTGGAGTTAATAGTTGCACCCATTTACCCCAGCTCAGGATCTGGTTCAATGATTCGATCATATTCTCCTCAATTCGGCCCTTTACTAAGCCCTCTCTTCATGCTTAACTCTGCTAATATTTCCTCATAACTTAAGGTTACCATATTAAAACATTTAAAAAAGAGGACACTCCACGGGGCCCCGGCCCCACCCCTTCCCCGCCCCTGGCCCCGCCTCAACTCCACACCTTCCCCAGCCCTGCCCCAACTCCGCCCCCATTCCAACCCCTTCCCCAAAGTCCCCGCCCCAACTCCACCCCCTCCCCTGAGCGCCCCGCATTCCTCCTCCTCCTCCCTCCCAGCCACACGAAACAGCTGCCCGAGCGCTACTGGCTTCATGGTTTGGCGGGCAGCCCCCAGACCTCCAGACCCTGCGCCCCCAGCCGGGCGCTTCCCCAGCGCAGCCGGAGC
>NW_020665277.1:5871507-5911041 GCF_002925995.2 Terrapene triunguis
TGAATAGTTTTGGTAGCTCCAAAACTGCATATTTCATCGAATAAACTATTCCTCTGAAAACATTGCACCTTGCTCTTTCCATATCTCTGTCTCCAGGGCCCTCCACTTCACCGGCATCTTCCTGGTATCAAGGTGCCCAAAACTGAACAGAAGACACCAGAGATCCCTCTTCTCCCCTTGCAGGATGCAAATAACATACTAGGAGCATCTTGTATCCTGCAAGGGAGAGAATATAGCACTCGGTTTGGTCACAGCAGAGACACAGAGAGAGGCACCAGCCCTTCCCTGATCTCTGTGCCTGCTGTCCCTGAATTCTCTCTCTGCTTGCCTCTTGCCCTTAGCCCCCGTCCCATTCCTCCTCCTTCTCTCACACTCGCTGTTCCTCTGAAGGTAACACCCTTGGCCAATATGAGCATGGAGAACCGAACGTCTGTCACCGAGTTCATCCTGCTGGGCTTCCCTCTCCCGCGGGAGCTTCGGCTCCTCTCCTTTGCCATCTTTCTGGCCATCTACCTTGTCACACTGCTTGGCAATGCGGTGATCATTGTCCTCTCCCAGCTGGAGGCTGGCCTGCGCACCCCCATGTACTTCTTTCTCAGCAACTTCTCCCTGCTGGAGATGTGCTACACCTCGGTCACGGTGCCCCGGCTGCTGGGAGATTTCCAGCACGGCCATCGTGCCATCTCCTTCCGCGCCTGCATCACCCAGATGTACTTCTTCTTCTTCTTCGGCTCCACAGAGTTCTTCCTCCTGGCGACCATGGCTTATGACCGGTACCTGGCCATCTGCCACCCGCTGCGCTACCCGGTGCTCATGAATGGCCGAGCCTGTGCCCGGCTGGCCCTCGTCTCCTGGGTGAGTGGCTTCCTTATCCCCTTCCTGCCCACAGCCTTCATCTCGCAGCTGCCCTTCTGTGGCACCAACCGAATCAACCACTTCTTCTGTGACACAGGGCCCCTGCTGAGGCTGTCAACCGGTGATACCCACGTGGCTGACATCTTGGTCTTCCTGGTCTCGGCGGTGGTGGTGCTCAGCTCCTTCCTCCTGACCCTCACCTCCTACACCCTGATTGTCTCCGCCATCTGCCGTATCCCGTCAGCCACGGGGAGACACAAAGCATTCTCCACATGTGCCAGCCACCTCACCGTCGTCACCATCTTCTACGGCACGGTCATATTCATGTACATTCGTCCAGGATCTGGCCAGGCCTCCGACATGGACAAGGTGGTGTCGGTCTTCTATGCCATTATCATCCCGCTGCTGAACCCTGTCATCTATACCCTGAGGAACAGGGACTTCAAGCGAGCCCTGGGGAAGGCCCTGAGGAGAGTGAAGGCTGCCTTTACTGTCCTGACCTGAACCTCATCACACCCCATCAATGGGATCAGGAGTGGCCAAGCCGGCTGTACATCTGCAGAGAGGAATGATCTTCATGGAGCCGACTCACCGGCTGGGACTCATTTCCAGACATCTTTCATAGAGCTTAAGGCCAGAAGGGACCATTAGATCATCGAGTGTGATCCCAAAAGCTACAGCTGGAACTGGGACATGAATCCTGGACCCTCAGATTAAAAGTTTGTTACTCTTCTGACTGAGCTATCCAGGCAGGGATGGAGGTCAAGCAATAAAACCAATGTACTCAAGGTGTGTTAAAGTGTCTCCCTTTCTTTTAAGAGCAGAACTTTCCTGTTATTATTATTATGGTCCTATCTAGAGCCCAACTGTTCTCCCTTGCACTGAGGGCTGTACATGCACAGGCAGATCGTTTCACAAGGAGGGGTTTATACATCTATTTGTGACAGTACAGGTGGGCGAGCGTGCCAGAGTTTAAAAATCCTAGCGGTCAGAGAAGGTGCTACAGGCATCGGGCTTTCTGAGGGCTAAGCTCACTGCTGCTATTGATTTATGTGCCTCTGGGCAAGTGGTTGCAGTGCGGTGCCTCAGTTTCCCCTGTTGTGAATGGGAACGATGATAATGCTCACCTACCTCACATTCCCCCATGGAGAACCATGAAACGGCTGATCTATTTTTATAGAAAAAATAGGTGTGACTCAGTTTCCCCTCTTACCTTGTATTGCTCTCTTCCCCCTCCCTTCCACGCCGGGGAGGGTTTAAAAAGGTCCCAAGCAGTTGGAGCCAGCTGAACCTAATTAGTTCCCTGGTAACCCCTTGCCCAGCTGAACCTTATTTCCCCATGGTTCTCTCTCCTCAGTGGCTTGGGAGAGGCCTTTTTAACCCCCTGGGACTGATTACTACCCTGCCCTTTTGTAGCTGTTTGTCCTGGGTTTGCCACACTCTGCGTTCCTGGCTCACTGGTGGGTTACCTGTGGAATCTAGAATCACTAGTGGGGAATTAAGGCAAGTCCCTAGACAGTTAAACAAACCTGTAGAAGTACCAGCCCTGGTGACTCCATGTGGCAGATGGGCGATGCCTGCCAAGCTTAGCATGCATGTAGAATATGTATTGTTTTATTATGTTTCCTCTGTAATGCCTGTGTCCTAAATAAATGTACTGTGCTCTGTGTGAAATGGCTGTTCACTAGTAACCCTGTAACCCTAGTAAGCCTGAATTTATCTAGCTTCAGCTTCCGGCCATTGGATCTTGTTATGCCTTTGTCTGTAATTTAGGAGCATAGGGGTTGCCAGATGGGATCAGAGCCCAGCTCCAGCTAGCGCCGTGTCCTGTCTCCGACAGTGGCTGGTATCAGATGCCACAGAGGGAGGTGTAAGGACCCCACAGTAGATGATGTGGGATAATCTGCCCCCACACTGGGGCTCATTCTAGTCTCTGATAGCCAGAGATCAGCTTAAACTCTGCAGCAGGAGGTTTAATATCCCAACCACAATATTTGTTAACATTGACTGTTATAACTCTGGAGAGTCTTGTCATCCATAGAAATGACCAATCCCTTCTTGAATTTTGCTAGGTTCTTGGCCTCAGCAACATTCTCTGGCAGGGAGTTCCACAGGTTAATGAAGTACAGTGTGAAAAAGTGCTTCCTGTTATCAGTCTGGAATTTGCCACCTCCCGATTTCACTGACTGTCCCCTTGTCCTTGTCTTAGGAGTCAGGGAGAACAGCAGCTCCTAATCTCCCTTCTCAGGGTCAATCCGGATTTTATAAACTTTCAACCTGTCCCCTCCTCCCCCCCCCCCCTCGCTAAGGTGACAATTCTGATCTTTTCAACTGCTCTTCATAGGACAGTTTTCCCAGCCACTTGATCATTCTCGTCGTTCTCCCTCTAGTCTGTGATAGCCTTCTGGAGATGGGATGCCCAGTCCTGCACAGTATCCAGATGAGACTGCACCATTGAGACTCCCACCCAGGAAGAGGCATGCTCCCCCCCCATTCCCCCTCCCCCCAGGCCATAGCTAGCTCTGAGACTACACTGCCCTTCGTGCCTTATATAATGGGTGCGAAGGGGGCTAAGGGTGTAGGTTGGGAAAGGAGGGAGGGAAAGTGGTTTCACCCTAAGACAGGGTGTGAGCAGCCTAAAGTCTGTGCACTTTGCAAACCTCCCCACATGGGCCAAACTGGATAAGAACTGGATGAGTAAAGAGCTAAAATGGTGATTCAGCCTGTCAGCTGGGGACAGTTAAAAGAGCAACTGGAAGGGAAGGGCTAGAGAAGCCCAAGATCTCAGAGAGGTGAGATCTCTTGCCCTACATCTGGGGAGAAGGTAAAAGCCTTTTGTTGTGGGGGACAAGCACTTGTATAGCACATTATAAATAAAGCACACGGTGTTCAACCTATGCAGCAGTGTGTGAGGACTCTTTGCAGGGAGGAATTCAGGGTGAGGGAACCCCACCCTGTGACACACCCCAAAACCTGGGTCTCATCAGCTTCCTTTTAGGCAGGTACGATGGATCCATAATAATAGAACCCCCAGTGAGTTTTTCACGGAGGGTGTTGTCAGATGTTCGGCTGCGTAGGTGTGTTCTTTCTGCATGTTGCACTGGTTCTGGTCAGTTAGCCCCTGAAGGAGGAAGAGAGCCTAAAATATAAGCCCTTGTATTAGAGGCCTGGTATAAGGCCTAAGTTAAAGTAGTGGGCAAGCTTTGCTGATATAAAGCAAAGTTAGCAAAAAAGTTAGGCTGTAAGCAAACGACAGGCTCTGCCTCCTTGCAAGTTCACAACGTTTGGCAAGAACAGGGCTGATATTACAAAAATACACATTCCTAAGAAGTGCTAGGCATAGAGTACTCATGCAAACACATTCCAATATCAAGTGATACCAAAATATCCCAATAGCAAGAATGGCACAAAAACATTCCCCAAGAATAACAGGAACACACTAACCCCTCCTAAAAGATAATGTCAGGATAACAGTACGTAATAAAAATGTTTCATCAAACCAACGTGTACAAGGTGATGGGTAATAACTAGCCATGTCAGGGGGCAGCAACTAACTATGTCAGAGGGGCAGTACTAATTTGTTTGTACGAGGGTATAAAAATGTACATCTCAGAGGGAGTATCTTTGTCCATCCGAGGGGGGAATGGAAAGTCCCGCCATTCACTGAGCTGTGTCCATTGTCATGAGCACATGTCTTAGTATCCTCATAGAGTCTGACAGGTGCTATTACCATGCTTCGTTGACAATAAACCTGGCCTGGTGCCTTCGTACCTTAACAAATCTTGTGGTCATTGGGTAGTTCGCTCAAGGTCTGCTGTGCCAACTGTCTGTGCAGCGCTGGGGCAGCACACAGGGAGAACACACACATGCAGCCAAACATCTAACAACAGCCCGTACAGCAGGCTCTGATCGAACTGCCCAATGAGATCACAAGACCCATTTTAGTAGTGAAGGAACTCGGTCAGGTTTGTTGCCGACGAACCATGGTCCTAGCTCCCTGGATCAATGTCTACAGGTACACTAGCACATGTATGCCCCTGACAATGGATGCAGCTCAGGCAATGGTGGGACTTTCCAATGTCCCCTGGCTTGGACGAAGGGTTAAAGCGAGGTATCCCAACGTATATAGACTGAGACAAACAATCTAGGATAAACAACTTACGTCTCACCTTACGCGTTTCATGACACGCTTGGTACCTCCCCTTGTACTTTCACTCCTGATGTTTCAGACAAAACATCACTATTCATCACTTTTGTCAAACCATTTTATCACGTGCTGGGTTGGGGTGTTCTTGTGCTGGCCTGCTGGAATGTGTTTACGTATTCCGTGTTTTAGCAATGCAATGTTCCAGGTGGGCCTTGAGTGGGCCTGACTGTTATAAAAAGGCAGTCAGCCGCGAACCAGCTGAGCGGCGAACAGCGGAGAGGCTGACAGAGGGAGTTTGACTGGGAGTTCACCTGGGGAGAGCCCACTGAGGCTTTCACCTTGCAGGCTTCTCTGAGTGGCTACTGGAACAGCCGAGGAAGCTCTTAGAAGGAAGGTAATATGGATGGTGAGCAATCAGCTGTTGTGACCTGCACAGGTTGTGCCATGTTTGTCTTTCTTCCACAGGACAGAAGCGACTTTGTCTGTACAAAGTGCAAGCTGGTCTCCATATTGGAAGAGAAGGTTCAAGATCTGGTGAAACAAGTATCAACCCTGCGTTGCATAAGAGAAAATGAAGATTTCCTGGACAGACGTCAGGAGATGCTTCTACGGGCACAACGTTCTGAAGAATCAGAGCAGGCTGCGCAGCGGGGACAGAAGGACGGTGAAGAAAATTGACAACGTGACCTCCAGAAGAAGAAAGAGGAGCGTCCATATACCAGCAATGCAGATACAGGTGAGCAACTGTTTTTCAGGTTCTCTCCACAGGTACTAATGCGGAGAGTGGACTAGATGATACATCTGAGGGAAGGGAGCAGAAGGAGACTCCACGGATTGGAAGGCATGAGATGCACTGTCCTAGGGATGGGGGTTCCACGACCACCGCTCCCCAGAGAAGGAGGCGGGTGGTGGTGGTCGGGGACTCCCTCCTCAGGGGGACTGAGTCATCTCTCTGCCGTCCCAACTGGGAAAACTGAGAGGTCTGCTGCTTGCCAGGAGCTACGATTCACGACGTGACAGAGAGACTGCCGAGACTCATCAAGCCCTCGGATCGCTACCCCTTCCTGCTTCTCCACGTGGGCACCAATGATACTGCCAAGAATGACCTTGAGCGAATCACTGCAGACTACGTGGCTCTGGGAAGAAGGATAAAGGAGTTTGAGGCGCAAGTGGTGTTCTCGTCCATCCTCCCTGTGGATTGAATTGTGGAAGTCAACGAATGGCTACGCAGGTGGTGTCGGAGAGAAGGCTTTGGATTCTTTGACCATGGGATGGTGTTCCAAGAAGGAGGAGTGCTAGGCAGAGATGGGCTCCACCTCACAAAGAGAGGGAAGAGCATCTTCGCAAGCAGGCTGGCTAACCTAATGAGGAGGGCTTTAAACTAGGTTCACTGGGGGAAGGAGACCAAAGCCCTGAGGTAAGTGGGGAAATGGGATACTGGGAGGAAGCACGAGCAGGAGAGCGCAAGAGGGGAGGACTCCTGCCTCATACTGAGAAAGCAGGACGATCAGCGAGTTATCTTCAGTGCCTATACACAAATGCAAGAAGCCTGGGAAACAAGCAGGGAGAACTGGAAGTCCTGGCACAGTCAAGGAATTATGATGTGATTGGAATAACAGAGACTTGGTGGGATAACTCACATGACTGGAGTACTGTCATGGATGGACATAAACTGTTCAGGATGGACAGGCAGGGCAGAAAAGGCAGGAGAGTTGCATTGTATGTAAGAGAGCAGTATGACTGCTCAGAGCTCCGGTATGAAACTGCAGAAAAACCTGAGAGTCTCTGGACTGTTTAGAAATGTGAGCAACAAGGGTGACGTCGTGGTGGGAGTCTGCCATAGACCACCAGACCATGGGGATGAGGTGGATGAGGCTTTCTTCTGGCAACTAACAGAAGTTACTAGATCACAGGCCCTGGTTCTCATGGGAGACTTCAATCACCCTGATATCTGCTGGGAGAGCAATACAGCGGTGCACAGACAATCCAGGAAGTTTTTGGAAAGTATAGGGGACAATTTCCTAGTGCAAGTGCTGGAGGAACCAACTAGGGGCAGAGGTCTTCTTGATCTGCTGCTCACAAACAGGGAAGAATTAGTAGGGGAAGCAAAAGTGGATGGGAACCTGGGAGGCAGTGACCATGAGATGGTCGAGTTCAGGATCCTGACACAAGGAAGAAAGGAGAGCAGCAGAATACGGACCCTGGACTTCAGAAAAGCAGACTTTGACTCCCTCAGGGAACTGATGGGCAAGATCCCCTGGGAGAATAACATGAGGGGGAAAGGAGTCCAGGAGAGCTGGCTGTATTTTAAAGAATCCTTATTGAGGTTGCAGGGTAAAAAACCATCCCAATGTGTAGAAAGAATAGTAAATATGGCAGGCGACCAGCTTGGCTAAACAGTGAAATCCTTGCTGATCTTAAACGCAAAAAAGAAGCTTACAAAAAGTGGAAGATTGGACAAAT
The DNA here is from genome assembly GCF_002925995.2 of Terrapene triunguis. Lineage (NCBI taxonomy): Eukaryota > Metazoa > Chordata > Testudines > Emydidae > Terrapene > Terrapene triunguis. The sequence goes on from NW_020665277.1 coordinate 5,878,973, forward strand.
GACCAGGGAGGAGTATAAAAATATTGCTCAGGCATGCAGGAGTGAAATCAGGAAGGCCAAATCACACTTGGAGTTGCAGCTAGCAAGAGATGTTAAGAGTAACAAGAAGGGTTTCTTCAGGTATGTTCGCAACAAGAAGGAAGTCAAGGAAAGTGTGGGCCCCTTACTGAATGAGGGAGGCAACCTAGTGACAGAGGATGTGGAAAAAGCTAATGTACTCAATGCTTTTTTTGCCTCTGTCTTCATGAACAAGGTCAGTTCCCAGACTACTGCACTGGGCAGCACAGTATGGGGAGGAGGTGACCAGCCCTCTGTGGAGAAAGAAGTGGTTCAGGACTATTTAGAAAAGCTGGACGAGCACAAGTCCATGGGGCTGGATGCGCTGCATTAATGATCTGGAGGATGGCATGGACTGCACCCTCAGCAAGTTTGCAGATGACACTAAACTGGGAGGACTGGTAGATACACTGGAGGGTAGGGATAGGATACAGAGGGACCTAGACAAATTAGAGGATTGGGCCAAAAGAAACCTGATGAGGTTCAACAAGGACAAGTGCAGAGTCCTGCACTTAGGACGGAAGAATCCCATGCACTGCTACAGACTAGGGACCGAGTGGCTAGGCAGCAGTTCTGCAGAAAAGGACCTAGGGGCTACAGTGGACGAGAAGCTGGATATGAGTCGACAGTGTGCCCTTGTTGCCAAGAAAGCTAATGGCATTGTGGGCTGTATAAGTAGGGGCATTGCCAGCAGATCGAGGGACGTGATCATTCCCCTCTATTCGACATTGGTGAGGCCTCATCTGGAGTACTGTGTCCAGTTTTGGTCCCCACACTACAAGAAGGATGTGGAAAAATAGGACAGAGTCCAGCGGAGGGCAACAAAAATGATTAGGGGGCTGGAGCACATGAGTTATGAGGAGAGGCTGAGGGAACTGGGATTGTTTAGTCTGCAGAAGAGAAGAATGAGGAGGGATTTGATAGCTGCTTTCAACTACCTGAAAGCATAGTTCCAAAGAGGATGGATCTAGACCGTTCTCAGTGGTAGCAGATGACAAAACAAGGAGTAATGGTCTCAAGTTGCAGTGGGGGAGGTTTAGGTTGGATATTAAGAAAAACTTTTTCACTAGGAGGGTGGTGAAGCACTGGAATGGGTTACCTATGGAGGTGGTGGAATCTCCTTCCTTAGAGGTTTTTAAAGTCAGGCTTGACAAAGCCCTGGCTGGGATGATTTAGTTGGGGTTGGTCCTGCTTTGAGCAGGGGGTTGGACTAGATGACCTCCTGAGGTCCCTTCCAACCCTGATATTCTATGATTCTATGAATGTTTTCAGAATGGAGAGAGGTAAATAGTGGTGTCCCCCAGGGGTGTGTACTGGGACCAGTTCTATTCAATATATTCATAAATGATCTGGAAAAAGGGGTAAACAGTGAGGTGGAAAAATTTGCAGATGATACAAAATTGCTGAAGATAGTTAAGTTCCAGTCAGACTGCGAAGAGCTACAAATGGATCTCTCAAAACTGGGTGACTGGCAACAAAATGGCAGCTGAAATTCAATGTTGATAAATGCAAAGTAATGCACATTGGAAAACATAATCCCAACTATCCATATAAAATGATGGGGTCTACATTGGCTGGTACCACTCAAGAAAGAGATCTTGGAGTCGCTGTGGATAGTTCTCTGAAAACATCCACTCAATGTGCAGCGGCAGTCAGAAAAGCAAACAGAATGTTGGGAATCATTAGGAAAGGGCTAGATAATAAGACAGAAAAGATTATATTGCCTCTATATAAATCCATGGTACGCCCACACCTTGAATACTGCGTGCAGATGTGGTCGCCCCATCTCACAAAAGATATATTGGAATTGGAAAAGGTTCAGAAAAGGGCAACAAAAATGATTAGGGGTATGCAAGGTTTGCTTTGAGGTTTGGTTTTAAGCAGTCTCAGGGCCTGAGCCAAAACCCACTGGAAACGATGGGAGATTTTCCATTGACTTCTGAGGAATTTGGCTTAGGTCCTAAATAATAACAATCCCTAGCTTTTCATCAGCAGACCCCAAAGCGCTTTACAAAGGACATCAGGATCATTAGCCCCATTTTATGGATGAGGAAACTGAGGCACAGAGAGGGAAAATGACTTGCTCAAGGTCACCCAGCAGACCAGCAGTGGATCCAGGAATAGAACCAGCGCTCTGGTGCTATACCCTCTAGAAAGCACATAGGACAGGGATAGTCAATTATTTTTTGTCAAGATCCACATTTCTTGGTCAAGGTATAGTAAAGATCCAGACACCAGAGAAAATAAAATAATAACAATAATGATAATAAGTAAATAAAAAGATTTTGAGATCCGTTCAAAAGTGTCTGGTGGTCCGGATTTGGCCCACGGTCCGCCTATTGACCACCCCTGACATAGGACTACGTGTGGACTAGTGGGCTGAGCACCGGGCTAGGAGCTGAAGACTCCTGATTATATCATCCTGGCTTTGGCTCTCACTTCCTTGCACATGTCAGTTCCCCCCATGCCTCAGTTTCTCCATATACCTACAAAACATGGAGGGCAGATTTCTCAGTGCATTTCTGTAATATGTTGTGTGTGCGCAAAGGAGCTGTATATGTTCGTTAACAGAGCTGGGCAAATAACAGGTTTATTTCTTTGTTGGCAGTTTTGAAAAGTTAGAAAAAAATAGTTGTGGGTCTGATGAAAAATAAAACGCTTTTGAAATGTTTGTGGAATCAAATATTTTTTTTCAATTTAAGTTCAGGTCAAACAAACTGTTTTGTCTCACTTTTGACCATTTAAAAATGGGTTGGAATAAAAAAAAAAAAAAAGAAAAGGAATTTTTGACATGAAAAGTAATTTCAAAGTGAAAAATCGAAACAGTTCAATTTTTCCCATTCCCTTTCCCACACCCACCCACACCAAAACAAACAGTTTGGCCAAATGATCAGGAATTCATGAACCGTTCTGGTGTTGAGGAATCTGCATATTTCACAAAAAAAGGTTTAATTTGAAAAATATCACCCGGCTGTAACCACGAACCCTGATGTCTGCGTTTCTCTTGTGTCTTCTTTGGAGCAGAGGTGAAAGTAAGCCAGTCCGGTCCGGTACAGCATACCGGCAAGAGCCAGTACGCCGTGCCGGACTGGACCGGCTTCTCCAGCGGTGATTTAAAGGGCCCGGGGCTCCAGCCACTGCGGGGAGCCCTGGGCCCTTTAAAGCGCTGCCCGAGCCCCGGGCCCTTTAAATCACCGCCGGAACCTTAGCATCTGTTGGTAGAATGAGTGAAATATAATAGTCACTTGAGATCCAGTGTCAAGCACGGCTTTACACTCCGCCCCTTGAATCCTCACCGTGACCTCTGCTCGAGGCCCTATCATTCCTGAGGGGATCCCAGCTGGACGGTCTCTTCTATGGGAGCCTTCAAGTCCTTTGGATCTGGGTAGCCCCTGTCTCCAGACCCTTCGGCAGTTCCTCAACCCCTCCCCACTGATCCTCAGCTTTCCATACACTAAGGAGGGATTGTCTTCATTACGACACTTGGCAGCACTGTGTCCATCCTGACCACAGTGGTAGCAGAAGAATTGTCCTTTCCCCCTTCGCCCAGGTGGGATGGTGGCTCTAAATGCTGACTTCTCCATCGCCACAGTCAGAGGCTCCTTATGCCTGGAAGTCTTAATTCGGTCAATGGTGCTTTGCAGCCCAGCTATCTGTTCTGTCAGGACCTGCATTTGTTGGGCAAGTTCCTCTCTGGTGCTCTCCATCAGGACACTGGCTGTTCATAGGGATGCTGTGCTGGCTGGCTCAGATGTTTGGGCTTCCCAAAACTCACTGGCAGCCTGCCTTTCTTCCTCCTCTCTGACCTCTTTTATCAGCCGGGAGTAACTTGGGGGATGTTCCTGTCGTTCTCTGAACCGGAGATGAAATAGAATCAGGTTCTGACATTGAGTTCCTCTTACAATTTGAGCCAGTCTGGTCTGATCCATCTGCTCAGCAGTCACTGCTCCCCTCTGGATAGCTCTCTGAAGCAGCCTCTCCAGCCTCCGCATATAGACCTTCGCTGTTGGGAATTAAGGAACTTACAATAACTGTCCTCGGAACCCTCTGTGCTCCCAAAGGTGTGATCGAGGGCCTCTAGAGAATCCTTCCCCCCAACCCCAGGGTTAGTGAGCTTCAGGGTGCAAATCACGTCTAATGCTGGGCCCCTGAGGCTCTCTACTAGACATCTTCGCTTTTCTGCGTCTGGTACGGCCCACTCCTGCAGCATTTCAGTGGTATGTTCCAACCAGGTTTCAAACTCCTCTTCTTCAGGTATAGGGATGGGACCCCCAGCAAATAACCTTAACTTACGATAGGAGCTTGATGTAGCATGGAACAACACAACCTTTTTCAATGTTTGCCCCAGGGCTTTTGCCCAATCATCGGCCAAGGCTGCAGCCTCTGAGCTAGAGGCTGCAGGGCTGGGGCTCAACAAACCTGACACATTAGCAATTATACAAACAGTGATTTCCCCAAAATATAAGCACGCTTGTTTCCCCAACTTAGTGGATCACTCAGGAGGTGCTTGCGACCCAGTATCCCTGACGAGCCCCCCAAAATGGAACCCTTCTGCTAGGTGGAGCCAGCAGCAATCGGGGCCGGGTTCAACAATACAGCACCGAACTGGTTCGAGCCCTGTGACGTTATTGACATAACCTGTGACCGTATAGATCATTGTTGCAACCACTGTTATATATTTGCCGCAAATACTGTACAAAGGTTGTCATGTAAGGTGTCTATGGAAAGGTTATGATTTGCTGGTTATGATTACGCTATCTGTATGTGTGTATCATTTTTGTAGTTGAAGTTATGAATATTGGCTATGTCCTGGCATTTCAATGTGGTTTGATTCTAAGTAGCCTCAGTGAAGCATTTGGTCAGCTTCTTGAGAAAGGACTATTCTCAGTAAGTGCCCAATCAAGAAACACTGAACTGACAATGGAGTTTGGGAGACGCCAATCCACATCTGAGCTTTCCTGGGAATGTTCAAACTAACATGTAAACAATGGTGTCAGCCTGTAAAGAACTGAGTCATGCATGGATATGTGACTTGCCCATGTGTCTCCAAACTCCATCTTGCTGCTGTGACCGTCCACGGGCAGAGGATATAAAAGGCCCTGAAAACCCTTCCATCTTGTCTTCGATCCTGCTTCTTGCCTCTGGAGGAACCTTGCTACAAACAGAAGCTCTGAACAAAGGACTGAATGACCCATCCCAGCTGGGGATGTACTCCAGAGACTTGATTTGAACCTGCAATTTATTCCATCACTGCCACAAGCCTGAACCAAGAACTTTGCCATTACTGTATGTAATTGATTCCATTTAACCGATTCTAGCTCTCATCAGTATTTTTTTCTTTTTATGAATAAACTTTTAGATTCTAAAGGATTGGCAACAGTGTGATTTGTGGGTAAGATCTGATTTGTATATTGACCTGGGTCTGGGGCTTGGTCCTTTGGGATTGGGAGAACCCTTTTTTCTTTTACTGGTGTATTGGTTTTCATAACCATTTGTCCCCATAACGAGTGGCACTGGTGGTGATACTGGGAAACTGGAGTGTCTAAGGGAATTGCTTGTATGACTTATGGTTAGCCAGTGGGGTAAAACTGAAGTCTTCTCTGTTTGGCTGGTTTGGTTTGCCTTGGTGTGAAAAAGGAACCCTGCCTTGGGCTGTAACTGCCCTGCTCTAAGCAATTTGTCCTGAATTGGTACTCTCAGAAGTGTCCCACCAAAGGTAGCATCGTTACAAGCCCCCACCCAGTAACCTGGGAAAATTACACGCCACTACTGGGCGCCTCTGAGAAGCAATACTTCCCCACTTGCAAGCACAGAGTCTGAGTATAGAAAAGAAACTTTTAATGAAAGGAGAGAAGTCACCTGACATTAATTAGGGAAAATGCCATTCATAATCATAAAGCCGTAAGCAGGACACCCACTCCAGAGTGTGTGGGGCAGTGTCTTCTGCCTCATGTTTGTGAGTTCTACAACCAAAAGTTCCTTTACTGCACCCCACTCTGCTCCCTCACCATACCCCGCTCACAGTGGTTGTCCTTGGTCAGTGAGGACCCAGGGTTCAGAGGTGCATCTGTGTGAGTTCTCTTCCCACCTGGGGAAGAAGGCACCTTGCTTGCTCCACCATCTGAGCGCCTGAAGTTATATATATGTTGATATATGCCATCATGTGCCAGCCATGCTCCTCTGCCATGTACATTGGCCAAACCGGACAGTCTCTACGCAAAAGAATAAATGGACACAAATCAGACATCAAGAATTGTAACATCCAAAAACCAGTAGGGGAACACTTCAATCTCCCTGGACACTCAATAACAGACTTAAAAGTGGCAATTCTTCAACAAAAAAACTTCAAAAACAGATTCCAACAAGAAACCGCAGAACTGGAATTAATTTGCAAACTGGACACCATCAAATTAGGCCTGAATAAAGACTGAGAGTGGATGGGTCAGTACAAAAAATAATTTTCCCCTCTGCTGATACTCACACCTTCTTGTCAACTGTTTGAAATGGGTGATGTCCACCTTGATTGCATTGGCCTCATTAGCACTACAAAAGTAATTTTCCTCCTTTGAAATTCACCCCTTCTTGTCAACTGTTGAGAAGAGGCCACTTCCACCTTAATTGAATTAGCCTCGTTAGCACTGACCCCCCCCCCCACTTGGTAAGGCAACTCCCATCTTTTCATGTGCTGTAATATTTATACTGCTTTCTGTATTTTTCACTCCATGCATCTGATGAAGTGGGTTTTAGCCCACGAAAGCTTATGCCCAAATAAATGTGTTAGTCTCTAAAGTGCCACAAGGACTCCTCGTTGTTTTGGCTTAACAAAGTCCTTTCAGCTGAGGGTGACCCCCTCATTTGGGACAGGTTGAGCACAGTTCTGCTCCCCTTTATTCATACAATAATGACAACAATATTGATAACAGCATTTCACTATTCCTGCATTCAGTACTAAAGTGATTTGTAACCCACCACCAGCCAAAGTTGATTACTTTGAGCAACACTGCTCTATCTGCCGGATATCTGAGCAGAGTAGGTGTGTTCATTTAAATACAGTTTGCTCCTGAAGTCTCTCCCCCTCCCAGTTAGCTGTCAGGGGAGAATTCATTCAGACCCTGCTTACACAAGAATCTTGAAGCTCTGCATGCTAAAAGAATTTTCACTGGAGACATCCAAGTCTCTCTCAGAGAGAATCCACCTAACACAGTGAAGTAACTTAGTTAAGCGTCAGCAGAATCTTACGACTAGCATCTGCTGTGAATCCAGCCAGGATGAAAATTCAAAGGGTTCCAATTTGTATTCTCCACAGCCGAAATGAGTTAGCCTATGGGGCTGAGAAAAAAATCCCACCCTGTCACCTACAGTACACAAATCTAGATGAGTCCAGATGCATTATTCTGTAGCTTGGATTGATTTTTGCTTTCCTCTGAAGCATCTGTCCAGATCCCAGACTGGATGGATCGTTAACCTGGTCCAGTGAAGCAGGAAGTGGGCTGGGCTACTGGTCTGCAGGAGGCAGGATACTCAGTGAGGTGGACTAAGGGCAGCTACTCACTGTGGGAGATCCAAGATGTCATTTCCCACGCTGACCTGTATCCTCTGCAAAGCTGTTACCCTGTTCGTCTCCTGAAGACTTTTGCAATGGCCTCCTTGAGCTCCTTGTTTCTCAGGCTGTATATCAAAGGGTTGAAGATGGGGCTTCCAAATGTGTATCCCAGTGAGATCAACCGGTCCAGTTCATCCGACCAGCTGCCCTTCGGGTGCAAGTAGACCAGGCTGAGGCAGCCGTACTGTAGCAGCACCACCATGAGGTGGGAGGAGCAGGTGTGGAAGGCCTGGCGCCGGCCCTCAGCCGAGCGGATGCGCAGGATGGTGGTGATAATGTAGACGTAGGAGACACAGATCAGGAGGAAGGGGAGGATGACTATCAGGACACTGGCAATGAACTGGGCGATCTCCTCGAAGTGGGTGTCGGTCCTGGCCAGCTTCAGCACCTGGTTGACGTCGCAGAGGAAATGGTTGACCCCACTGGAGCCATAAAAGGGCAGGCGGAAGATCAGCACTGTGATCTGCAGAGAAAGCAGTCCTCCAAGGGCCAGCGAAGCGGCCACCAGCCACAGGCAGAGCCGCCGCGTCATAATGAGTGTGTAGTGCAGTGGGTGGCAGATGGCCACGTACCGGTCATAGGCCATGGCCACCAGCAGGAAGCAATCTGAGCTGCCCAGACCAAGGAAGAAGAACATCTGGGCCCCACAGGCCCCAAAGCTGATTCTCTTCCTCTCCTGCAGGGCATTCACCAGCATCTGTGGGAAGATGGCTGCAGCGTAGCCAAGCTCGATGATGGACAGGGCCTCCAGGAAGAAGTACATGGGGGTGTGCAGACGGGCATCCCCCCGGATCGCCACCAGGATGAGCAGGTTCCCTGTCACAGTGGCTGTGAAGACCAGGATGATGCCCATGAAGAGCAGGGTCTGAAGATCTGGATGAGTGGGAAAGGCCAGGAATACAAACTCCATCACCACTGTGCGGTTCCCTGGGGGCATTGGTCCCGCTGTCTCATGCTCTGCTGGGAGACAATGAGCAACATTGTGAGATGGGTAAGACGCCACCCATGGGGCCAGATGCCTCAAGGCACCCAATCCCACTCCTTTACCCCATTGCGTCTCATAGCTCTCCTCAAATCCCACAAATCTCCTCCCACCTCTCCTCTTCCAGCCTGGGAGACCTCGCCGGTTCAGAAGACATGGGCTCTCCAATTCAGCTGTTTAAAAAGAGGACGCATGAAGGCTGGTGTCACTATCTCTCATGAGGTTCACACACACACACACCAGGCATCATTCGCACCTCAGCACACACACACACACACACACACACATCATTCATGCCTCAGCTCAATTTGGGCAGCCTGGGAGGCCTTGCTAAATTAGCTACTCACTCGGAGTCCCCTGAACTGGATCAGAATTGGACTCTGGTCTCTCTTTCAAACGTTTCAGGCATCTGTGGGCCAGAAATACTCCCTAAAAATGCCCCCCCCTGCTTAGAGGATCACACCTGTATTAGCACTGAGGATCTTCTAGCTCTTCTTTTCCCCTGAGCGGTCTTAGTTATTCTCTGCTCTTCACAGAGCGGAGGCACCGGACTCCTCAGAAGGAAGGGAGCAGGTATCGTTATCCCCACTCACAGAGGTGGAGCTGGGGCCTAGAGAGGTTTCGACCTGTGTTCTCAAAATGGTCTCTGAGTTCGGAGAGGAGGAAGCCAACCCGGGCTGTGGATTATAGCACCTGCCATGCAATGGATGAGAATCCCTGAGGATATACAGGCGGAGATGGGATGGAAGGGTTGGTCGGCACACAATGTGAGATGCTGATAAATTGGGAGAGAAGGTACCCATACTAATGGAGCTTTCAGTGCTACCCAGGAGCCAGTGGGACCCATGGGCCAGCCCCTCAGCTGGAGTCCTTGGCACTATGTTGATTTGGGAGCCATGTGGGGAATATTTGGTGTCTGGAATGACAGGATCATGGCCACAATAGTTACATCTGAGTGTAGGGCAGGCCTGGGGCCCATTGACTCCATTGAAAGTTGCACCCGGCTTAAAGTTAAATATGTGCCAGGGTGCTGTCCTGAAAACGGACGTTTAGCTACATCAGGGCCTGTAGCAGTAAAATCTGATTAACTTCAGGCACCATGATACCTGGGAGCCGCTGCATCATGAAGCCATTTGCAGTGCGACAACTGCACCATGCAAATATCCCATGTGCCAACTCCACAGAGCAGGAAGTCACCAGAGAAACCCTGAAAAGTCGCTAGATGTCGCTATTTAAGCATTCAAAAAATGTCAAAATTGTCAGTGAACAAACTTCCCACCGAATTCGAAAGTGAATTTCTATATCCCTGCCCGGGCGAGAGGACACTCGCAGCTGCTGAACAGAAAGCAGCACAATGATGGGTGCTCCCTCTCCGGCTGGATAGTCCTGGCAGCTGAGATTATGAAGCTATCATTGACTGGCTCTGTTGGTGTCTCTCAGCTGGGAGGGGGCTGGCAGGGGGTTTCTGGCTGTCCTGGTTACACAAGACGATTTCAGGCAAGATAAGAGAAGGCTGGGGGAACCAGTGCAAGGAATCAAACGCCGCTTTACGGGGTCGCCATTTCCACGGCACCAAACTGCCCAGCCTTTTGCTCTCTTCCTCTCCTTCTTTTTTCTGTGGATTGTCTTTCCTTGTCTTTCTTCCCCCTATTTTTAACGTTCTTCATTTTTTAAATTTTAATCCCCCCCCTCTCCTTTATGTAAAGGGCTAGTCTCTTTCTCCGGTTTCCCCCTGAATGAATCTCACGGAGAAGCAAAGTCCCTTTGCATCTCACTCCTCTGAATGTTTGCTACCAGGCTAGCTGGCGCGGTCTAGAAATGTGCAGATTCCTGTTCCATTCCCCGCCCCCCCCAACCGCCTTCCTCCCCAAACAACTAAACCCCAAGCAGACAAAATGCGCACACGGGCTGACGGAGAGAATTGAAGGGAAGTTCAGAGAATTCAGAGTCAACAATTGCAGCAAAGCCCTTAGTGATCCCAGGTACGGTTCGGGGGTTTCGTTGGCTGGGACCTGAGCCTTAGGATCTAGGGGAGGAGTGACCCTCTGGTGGGATTTGATCGGCACAAAGAGTCACCTGTTCTATGGCTGGAGAGACCAAACTGCCCCTCTTGGGCAGCACGGAAAGAATTCCAAAGGAGCCTTTTCTCAAGGCAACATCTGCCCAGCACAGCTCAACCCCGCAGGGGCTAAGGGAATCTGAGCTGCGCCCCCAGACAGCAGAGCTCCGAAGGGTGGACTGGAGGGGCAGCCAAATGCCAGGGTAAGAAATAGGGGGACCCCAGCCCTGCCCCGTGTAGCCAAGACAGCCAGAAACCCCCTGCCAGCCCCCTACCAGCTGAGAGACACCAACAGAGCTGGTCAATGATAACAAAATAAACTCAGAAGCTAGTACCAAGGGCAGGTTCAGCAGAGGCCCAAGGAATTGCTGAGCTAGACAAGCCAGCTTCCCACTCCTGGGAGAGGGATTTTGATCAGGTAATATTTCAATGGGCAAAGGCTCAAAGATCTGTGGACAAATGTTTTTTCCTGCATCTGCCTCGCCCAGGGAGTGGTGCCTGCCCTGGTCACTAATCGTTTTTATTCAGCAGAAGATCATGACCTTTCCCCTTAGTGTTGGATCCTTCCCTCTTCCAGCCTCCCCTCCCCGTTAAATCTGGCTTTTCACCCCCTCCCCGCCACCAAGGAATCAAAACTGAGCCTGTTCTATGCTAAGCATTTATTCTGCCACCCGGAGCTCTAGTCAAACCCAGCCTCTCATTCACAGCCTCTAAGCCCAAGAAACCCTGGAATGCACTTCCTTCGGGGGCCATGCCCAAGTGAGCTGGAATGACATTGACTTGGTATGCAAAAGAGTGCAGTAAGAAGAGCGCGGAATGGATTTTATTAACACTATCGAGCTGCTTGTGAATGATTTTGTGACTATACAAATTGGCGACTTCTTTCTCTGAATACCACTGTAATTGGCAGTGAAAGTCACTAGATTTGTCACTGGTCGCTTTGACGCTTATTTCCTCGCTAGGGAAACCAAAAAGTCTCTAAATCTCGTGACAAAACTCACTAAGTTGGCAACTGGGGGGGGGGGGGGAGTGGTGGTGAGGGAATGGCATATAGCGCATCCCCTGACGTCTAACCATTGACAGCCGCGCTGGTGAGGTGTAACTGGATTGCAAACACAGTGGCAGAGAAAAGGCCCATGTGTTTATAGGCGAGTTCCTGTGCCTACCGAGGCACCTTTCAATGTTGTGTGGCGTGGTTTGTCGGACCTTGAGCACGCAGACGGATCTGCGGAACTCCATCCAGAGTCACATTTTAAAATAGCTAAATTGGCAACAGGATCCCCGATAATAACAATCCCTGGGTCTTTTGTAGCCCTTTTCATCAGGAGAGCTCAAAGTGCTCCACAAAGTAGGCCAGTATCATTATCCCTCTCTGTAAGATGGGGAAACTGAGGCACAAAGAGGAACAATTAATAGCCCCACAGCCTTCCACCAATACCCTCTGCCCACCCCCTGCATGGCCTTCCCAGCATTCACCACCTCCTGAGGAGGGAAGGGTGGCAAGGAGGGAACAGTGTCCTTCAAGCCAGAGGGGATAAATCTGCACAGCCAGGACTCTGAAGGTACCTGCCTTACCTAGATGGGTGGCTTCTTCTGAGCGGTCCAGCCTGCCCAGACGGGAGTCTCCGTTGGATCTCAGCCCCCAGGAGAGGACACGGGAGTCAGGGGGACCGGGTCAGGTGGCTCAGCCCGGAGCTCAGCAAGTGGAGATGGTGGGGAAAACTGGAGCTGCCCAGCAGGGAGGGGTACTTATCTGCCAGGCAAGACCAAGGGCTCCTCCCCTCTGAGCTGTCAGGAGGAGCTGCGCTGAGAATAGGAGAGGATTGGAGGACCTGGCTCCCTGGAGCCTACGTGGTCTCAGCCCCTGGAGTGAATCTTGTGCCAGGCTCCCCTTTGGGGGGACTTGTTCTCCCATCTACATTCCATGAGACTCAGATGGATGCTGGGGAAGGCCTGTCTGTCACTCCAATGTCAATGGGCTGGTTAAAAAGGCCCAGTGGCTGAACTAACCCTCTCTCCAGAGCTGGGGAAAAGGTGCAGTTCATGCCAACGCCCCCCCCCCCCGCCCCCCCGGGACATTCTAGCCTCATCAGCCGGCACTTTGACTGGAGTTGTTTCAAGTGCCCCAGAGCTCATCCCTCTGATGTGGAACTGAGGCCCCCGGAGGTGAAAGGCTCCACATCCCCTCCCTCCCCGCACCAGCCCCTCACCCTCAATCGAGTTTGGTGGATTGTAAAATCTCTGGGGTGTCTTTTTGTTCTGTGTTTGTACAGCACCTAGCGCAGTGGGGGCCTGCTCTGCGTCTGGGGTTCCTGGGCAACAGCAGAACACAAATAATGATGGAGGTGAGACACTATGGATCCCGTTCTCCCACACCTGGAGTTATCCAGCCTTGGGCCAGGTTAAAACCAGTGACTTAGAGCGCAAGAGATCCTGCCTCGGTCTCCTGAGCAACCCATTCTCCGTGCCCTAGCCTACATGCAAACCACTGAGCTACAAGTGAAATAAAAGGATGGAGAAGGCGATGTCACATCTGTGAGGGCATCAGTGCTGAGTCCTTGGGAGCCCTGGGGCATTTCCTGTGCAAACCCTTGGAGAGGCCGGGGCAGGTGAGAGAAAGGTGGGAAGTAGGTTGCCCTGGGATGGTCAATTTGGCTTTTCTCTTGTGGAATTTCATCGCTGCTTTCCCCGCACCTACCACTGGGCCCATTCTAAGATATCCCTCTGAGCCCCGTGGCAAATGTTCCCTTTGCCACTGGGAAATGGTTTAGGTGGCAAAGGGGCTCGTTAGGGAGAGACGACAGGTCTGATCTGAGAGACACAAACTTGGCAAAATGGCAGGTGAGACACAGACAAGGGCTGTGCCCAGCAGAGACAAAGGGGCCATCATGAGTGGGAGGGAAGTAACTCCACTAGGTGCAGGGTCAGCTCCCCACACGCAGCTCTGATGATGCACCTCCATTCCCGCTGCTAGTGCAGCCCCACAACAAGTCCAGCGACAGCTCCTAGCCTGCAACACCCCTCACGGCTCTGCCGGTTCCTCGCAGTCCCCTTTCCCTGTAGCACCTTGTGCTACTTCAGTCCTGTCCCTCGCCCACACACGCAGCTCTACCCCAACATCATCCTTGTCCTCTCCACTACAATCTTCCTCCTGATCAGTCACTGAAAATTGACCAGGCTTAAGAGTCTGACACACGCCAAGCCGAGTTGTCATCCAGGTCTCTTTAGGCCCTACTTTGATGGACCAAAAGAGTGTGGTTCTAACTAGTTGGCATTATCTTGACTTGACTGAAAAGGCTCATTAGGAGATAGGCTGACATATGAGAGGTGACTAAAGGTACTTGGCTTGTTGGTTAAGCCTGTGTGAAGGACCAGGACATGGGTGGTCTTGCCTAATGGTCAGGGCAGGAGGCTGGCCTAGTGGTTGGAGCAGAGGTGACCAGAGTCCAAATCAGGAGCCACTTTACGGAGCCCAGGGAGTGAGCTGGAGCCAAGAGCCAGGAATCAGGAGCCCGGGATTGGAGCCAGAGTATCAGCTGTAGCAGGAGTAGGAGTGGAAGCAAGGATCCCAGAGCGGTGGGGAAGGAAACCAGGCATGAACTACAGGACCAGAAACACAGCTGCAGGTGTGGAATGCCACTGAGCAGCCAGAGATCCATGCCTGTACCTACTGCCGTCATTGGCCAGTCAGAGGGCCAGGTGTGTTCGATGAATCAGCTGAGGGCAATGAGCTGTGTCTGGGCTCCGCTGTGGGTCCCTGACAGCCTAGCAAACCGGCAGCTGAGAGGGGATCCGATTGCTCTCTCTACATACACCAGGGAGGGAGAAGAGCTGTTTAAGCTAAAGGATAGGGTTGGCACAAGAACACATGGCGATGAAACTGGCCTTGAGTAACTTCAGGCTGGAATTTGGAAGTCTGTTCTGAACCATCAGAGGAGGGAAATTCTGGAGCAGCCTCCCAGGAAGACTAGCAGGGACAAACAACCTAACTAGTTTTAAGGTAGAGTTTGATACATTTATGAACAGGCCTATATGACGGGGCTTCCTGTGAGAGCAGGGGACAGGACTCAAAGACCCAAGAGGGCCTTTCCTTTGATGCCTAGCTCCCTTCTAGGCTATAAAATGGCCAGCTAACATGGCTACACACATCAGCCCGTGTGCTAGGGGAACTCCTTTGAGCTAGCACATTTGAAAAGCACTTTTTTGGGCCCATGAAGAGAAGGCCCTAGCAGCTCGTACTGGCCTGCAGGAAGCATTGCTTTGACTGCATTTCCTGGTTTTCTTACATTTGTGGTTTGGGTTTTTTGTTGTTGTTGTAACACTAGTGTTCCTTTAAAGTGTAGATGGGGCATCATGACTGAGCATTTTCTCAGGGGAGATTTTCCAGCGGCTGAGTCTGGGGTACAGAAGTCTCACATAGATCATATGGCCAGAATTCAAACTGGAATAGGTGCAGGGAAGGGCTACCGCGATGAGCAGGATAATGGAGAGCCTATTTTATGAGAGGAGACTAAAAGATTCATAGATTAAGTGACCAGAAGAGACCATTGTGATCTGACCTTCTGCATAACACAGACTAGAGAACTTCCTTGACTTAATTCCTGGTTGAACAAGCACAAGAAAAACTTTCAATCTTGATTTAAAAATTGCCAGTGATGGAAAATCCACCACAACCCTTGGTTCACTATCCTCACTTAAAATGTTGCACCATATTTCCAGTCTGAATTTGTCTGGCTTCAGCTTCCAGCCACTGGATCGTGTTAGACCTTTAGCTGCTAGATTGAAAAGCCCATTCTCAAATATTTATTGCCCACGTAAATGCTTATTAACCAATGCTCTGGAAGGCAGCCACAACTTTAACTCCCCTCCACAAAGTTTTGTGTAAATGAATAGTGTCTCGACAGGACAGACTGGGCAATATCCGTATCATTTCAGGTGAATGAGGTGCCTGCCTCTGTGTGTGTGTGTGTGTCTGTGATGGGTTATTTGTTATGGAGCAGACTGCCCAACGCTGGGCATCCCAAGATTTCCTGGCTCCCCGCTCTGGGGCAGCGCTTCCAGCCTTTTCCTTCAGCTGGAGAGATCAATGTCAACCCAGAACATTTCTGAATCAACGTTTTTGGTAGTTTTTGTTGCGTGAAAAGTTTTAATGTGTTCGCATTTCATCCCACTTTGGGATGAAAACAATGAACAAAATATTGGATTCTCCCACAGGATGGAAATTCCAATTTTTTGACCCCCCCCCGCCCATTATTCTTATTTATTAGCCACTAACTTTGGGTGCCTCCATGGCTGGTGCCCAACTTGAAAAGGGCTTTTCAGCGAAGCTGAGCACCTGTAAAACTAGTCACTGTCCCTGGGAGCTGCAGGTGCTCGGCCCCTCTGAAAATCAGGCCAATACCACTCAGGTTGGGCACCCAGACATGTAGGGACCCAATATTAGTTGCCACTTTTAACAACCCAGACACCTTAATCATAGGTTCTAGTAACACATGATGCCAGAGAGAGGAGAATCATTTGTCACATATTTTATTAACCACATAACCAATAATTTCTTCTCCAGGCTGAAGCAATTCCCTGGCATCGCTATCTGGAGCTGACTCTAGGAGGATTCTTGGCCTGCCCCTTTTTTTATTCCCCCTTCCCATACAACCAGTCCAGTAAGAGTCGTCAAGAACAGGAAAATCAATGATCGCTTAGTTCTGGTGTATTGTGACCCTTCAGCCAGGTGTTGTCAGCAGCAGAAAGGGCCAGGTACAAATATCTAAGGGTTCCCCTTAAAATCAACCAATACACCAGCTCGAGCACCCATAAGAAGCCTGGGAAAACCCTTCCCTAGGAGCCCTTAACAGGCAACAGTTCCCCTCTCACGAGCAATGAGTCTGTGTATAGAAACAAGGAAACGTTATTAAGGGGGAAAGGAACACAGCATTCATTTGGGAAAACACAACAAATCAACTGTATATTTATGTGAATAGTAAGTAAAACACAATATCATGGGCAGTCGTCCTTTGCCTCAGTTTCCCCACAGGCCAGTGTGCCTGTCTGATGGACAAATGTCCCTTTCCCACACCCCTTTCTCCCCTTCCCCTCCAGTCCATGGTTAGCGCAGTCCAGCCCAGCGTGCACTCAGACCGGTCCATCCCCAGCCCCCGGGGGCGGGGGCGTGGTGCTTGACTTCTATGAAGAGATGCTTTGCCTCTGCCTCTGTCATGCCCCCTCTTCTATCTGCAATGCTAGCTTTGTATCACCTCACACCACACCACCACCTGTAGCCTCTATGCCAGATCTGCAGCCTGAAGCGCCAAACACAGCTATTGCCGTTATAACTTGAGTGGCACCGAATAGGCGCACCTTGCTACAGAGGGCTATCTGTCAGCGCTATCTTCTCAGGATCCTAACCTACACCCCTTCCCCTATTCACTCACTTCTATCGGAGAGCAAGTTAAAGAGCTAAGATGAGGATTAGACAGAATCCTTCCATGCTTGTTGGCATACATACATGCACTCGCTCAACAAACCAAACAAAAAAACCAACCGTACCCCCACTTCCATTTCCCAGGGGTGCCAGATGGAGATTTTGGTTAGGGTGACTCTCCACTCAGCGCACACTAAATACAGTCCCATTGCCTTTTTATCACCCAGTCAGGATGAAAACATTTCATATCCTTATCCCCCAAAGTTAATTGTATTTTAATCAGAATGACCAAAATGTTGTTCACATTGGAAGGGCCGGTAACAAACATGCAAATGAGGTCAGGCATTGTGCCTTTTCCTCCAGTTCACCAAGAGATGGCGGCAGAGAGCGCCTTATAGCAGCCACAGCCTGACACTAGTTTTCACCCTGCTCTTCTGATTTCTCTTGTCCTCTGCAGGTTTATACCTCATGCCCTGCAGCAACCAGGGCTGCATTTCAGAGCCTGTATGTTCCACTCCCAAATCGGGCATCCCTGCCTCCTGCCTGTGGCATAGAAACAGGTGGCTTCTGCTGCATGGAGTGACCAGGCCTAAGAGTGGAACCTGGGTCTCCCCATTGCAGAGGGCCAGGGGAGGCAGGGATGGGGCTGGCAGGCATGGCCTGGGTCTGCCCATGGTGTGGGGGGCAGGGACTGGTTGCAGAGACATGGCCGTCCGGCCCCTCACTGAGGATGGGATGCCAATGCCCGCCTCACGGCTCTGCTCAGGGCCTGCTTGACGTCCTTGTTCCTCAGGCTGTAGATGAGGGGGTTGAGCAGTGGCGTGACAAAGGTGTAGATCAAAGCGACCTGTCGGTCCTCGTCCTCTGTTGAGTCGGCCTTGGGGCGCAGGTAGACCAGGCCGCAGCAGCCGTACTGCAGCAGCACCACCGTCAGGTGGGAGGAGCAGGTGTGGAAGGCGCGGCGCCGGCCCTCGGCCGAGCGGATGCGCAGCACGGCAGCCGTGATGAGGGCGTAGGAGAGGCAAATCAGGAGGAAGGGGATGGCCAGCACAGCCACGCCCACGCTGAACAGCACAGTCTGATGGAGGCGCGTGTCGCCGCAGGCCAGACGCAGCACGGGCGGCACATCGCACAGGAAGTGGTTGATCCGGCGACTGCAGAAGGGCAGGGCAAAGACCAGGGCCGTCAGCTCCAGTGAGAGCAGCCCCCCGAGGAACAGTGAGGCCACCACCAGCCGCCGGCAGAGCTGTCGTGTCATGATGAGGGCGTAGCGCAGCGGGTGCCGGATGGCCACGTACCGGTCGTAGGCCATGACTGCCAGCAGGAAGCAGTCAGCACTGCCGAGTGCCACAAAGAAGAACATCTGGGCCCCGCAGCTGGCTACAGGGATGGTGGTGTGGGCATCCCAGACGCTGACCAGCATCTGGGGCACTACCACAGTGGTGTAGCACACCTCCAGCCCCGAGAGGCTGCCCAGAAAGAAGTACATGGGGGAGTGGAGGGTGTGGTCGGTGCAGACCACCCAGAGGATGGAGGCGTTGCTGATGATGATGGTCAGGTAGAGCAGGAGGAAGAGCACGAAGAGGAGCTGCTGTGTCGTAGGCACGGACGAAAAGGGGCGGAAGACGAACTCGGCGGTGAAGGACTGGTTGCCGTGGCCCAGATGCATCTCACCTGCTGGGAAACCACAGAACCAAGAGTTACACAAGGGGACGTGTGTCTCCCTGCGTCTATCGGCTCTCGCTGTGCACCACACTCCGACTCCTAGTGCTTAGGCACAGGGATCAGGGTACCCTGAGCAATGCGGCCTGGATACAGCACGGGGCTGGGAGCCTGCAGACCTAGGGCCTCATCCCTACGCTGCTGTGTGAGCCCAATGGCATCATCTCCGCTCATAGGGCAACTTTAAACTTCCACGGCTAAGAGTGTCAAAAGCAGCTGTTGGTTTTGGGACCCAAATGGACCTCTCTTAAAGGAGCCTGTTTTTTTAAGAAGGTGGGGTCAGATCCTCAAAGGCACCTAACTTAGGGTGACCAGATAGCAAGTGTGAAAAATTAGGACAGGAGGTGGGGGGTAATAGGAGTCCATATATAAAAAAAAAGCCCCAAATATCGGGACTGTCCCTATAAAATCGGGACATCTGGTCACCCTAACCTAACTTCCATTGAGTTCAATGGGAATGAGGGCTGAATACCTTTGAGGATCTGGGCCTGAGTACTCAGGACTTTGTTAAAATCACCCCCCGTTTGTGCTGTCCCAGGCTGGGCACCCAAAAAATCACAAGTCACTTTGAAAATGTGGAGCCCATCATTGTGATATTTCCTGACCTTTCTCCTTGACTTGGTTTTTACCATCCCAGGGCGGGGCTACAAGGCCAGCAGAACTCAAGAGCGGCCCAGCTTCTTCCATGTGTGAGTTAGCGGAGCGCAGATTCCGCTTGCAACGCGGGAAGGAATCAGTGCGTCGCTTCACCCTCGCGGCATTCTGCGGGGGCTCCCGCGCTCCTAAAACAATCATGCTCACTGCAAATGGAATGATCACAGCCCGCAGGGACTATCTGGAAATGTGGGGTTAGAATGGAAACCCGAACTCCAGATCAGCCGCACCCAAGCACTGCTGTCATGGATGGATGGATAGATGGGGTGTATTGAGCTAGCTAGCCTGAAGCAAGCACCCCAGATCTGGGAGTTTATGGAAATCAGCCAGCCCCACTCCTGAGGGCAGTGATGGGGCCCTTTGTTGCAGGTGGGTTCAGACCAGAAGGGTGGTTCCTTCTGATGGATTGCCCCCCCCCCCCTTGTCTCCAAGCCCTGGATCCTGATCGGAATGGCCAGGTTGCTTGTATCCCCCCACATCCTGGAGGCTGGGGAGGTGTCTTTGCCCCCCCTAGATTGAAGAGCAGCAATGAAGCTGCTGCCTAGTACCTATTGCAGCCCCAGGGCCATTGCACGCCCTGGGCCTGACCCTGCTCTCACGCACCCTGGTGAGAATCAGGAGTGACTCCGGGGAAGTCAGTGGGTTCACACTGGAGATCAGAGTCAGGTCCTGTCTGCAGGGTACACTGGCCAGTGGATCCAACAGTCCGGTGCCCAGACGAGGGCAGGGAGTGTTTGCAAGGCAGAGCTCCATGGCATTCGGTGGGGAGGGGTGCCCACAGCTGTCGCACACAGATCGGGGCAGGATGGCAGTTGGCACAGTACCCCTGATCCCTGTGGGAAGAGACAGGGTCCCAGATGCCTGGGTTCATCCAGCTCTCTGCCCGGATCCCTCCCCTCCAGGCCTGCTGAGGAGAGAGGACAGGACACAACCAACCGTCCCCTTGGAAGGGAGTCATGGGAACAGGCGTGGAACACATATGAATATACACCTATAGGTGTATATGCACACGTGGATACACAGACATGCACATGTACACACGCATACACATATACACACTCTCATGCATGTGCACACATACACAGGAACCCCGGCTGCCAGGAGGGACCATCCCTGGCAGGTTTAGTTCCTCTCAGGGCACCCAGGTACCCACAACAAGAGCCAGCCTTGGCCTGTCTCCCCACCAGCCCTATGGGGGAGCCGTGTGGTTGGGGTTGTGCCCATTCCCATCACTGAGGACACAGGTAAGCAGGGGCACGGTGTCCCAGCAGCCAGGACAAAGTTACCTGCCTCCCCATTACTACCCCCATCTCCGGGCAGCACAAGGCACATCTGCAGGCCGGACGCCCCAGTTCCCAATCTCACTGACAGACCCTGGGCTGGTATAAATCACCATGACAGTCAATGCAGCTCATTGACCCCAGCAGAGGGTCCCAGTAACCCCATGGGGGAGACAGATCAGCCATGCTCGGGCGAGAGCTGGGGAACGCACTGCACTGTAGGGAGCAGCCCTGAACGGGCTAGGGGGAAACCCAGTGGGGTTCCCCTACAAGAGCGGATGGTACATCTCACCTTGTAGAGAAGGAGGATGGCCCAGTGGTTAGACCACTAGCCTGGTTCCAGTACCCGTCCTGCCCGTGTCACTCAGGGTACGTCCGCCTTTGAGCCAGGAGGTGTGAGTCCCACTTTGAGTAGCTGCACCTGCTCGAGCTAGTGTCTAGAAATAGTTGCGTGTCTGTGGCCGCATGGGCTAGCGGCCCGAGTTATACACCTAGGGGGAGGGTTGGATTGTACTTGGAGCGTCTGACCAAGCCACTGGGCACACGCTGCTATCTTTAGGCACTAGCATGAGCAGAGCTAGCCCGGGTGTGACTCACCCCGCCCAGCTCAAACGTAGGTGTGCCCACCATCTCTCTGGGCTTCACTGCCTCCTCTGCCCAATGGGGATAACTGTTCTCCTGCACAAGGGATCTGGGAGGCACCCAAGTTCTCGGGGGGTGGCTAAGTGCCCGGGAGAGCTGGGCAAAGGGAACGGAGGGAGATGCTGCAGGATTGACTGGCCTGAGGTAGTGAGCCATGGCATAGGTCCAATAAACCACAGCGATAAATCAGTTCTCAAGGAAATCGCTATCCCTGGCCGCCTCTTCTCCGGTGGGGGCAGCTGACTGTGGCACGGGGTCAATGAGTCTCCAGCCTCGTGCTTCAGCACCCAAGCCGAGCGGGGAGGAGTCCTGCATCAGCCGCTGTTGGAGACCGGGCCAGACAGGCTGGCAGATGCTGGGGCCCCCCTCCCGTCACCATGTCAGTCGGTGCAGCTCTTTGAGATCAACAGAGGCAGGGCCGGCTCCAGGCACCAGCTGAGCAAGCTCGTGCTTGGGACGGCAGATTCTAAGGGGCGGCTTCCCTCAAATCCTTTTTTTGGTGTGTGTTTTTTTTTTGTTGCTTCGCCGCTTCGGCCACCCCGCAGGTTTTTTTTCTTTTTGGGTCGCCGCTCCGGCCGCCCTGTAGGGGGCGGCGGTGCGGAGGAGGGGAGCGCCCTGCTGGGAGTGGGCTGTGCACTCCGTCTGCCCCAGCCAGTGCCAGGTCTGTAGCAAGCCCGGCAGGGCAGCCCGCGTCCTTCCCTCCCCGCTGACCGGAGGGGCGCGGAGCCCTCCCGGCAGGCGGCACGGCAGGAGGGGCCGTGTGGCGAGTGTCCCGCTGAAGGAAGCCCTGGCCGCCCCCCTTCTTTCTCTCCCCCTGCTCCTTCCCCCTCCCCCCCCATTGCCCGGGGTACGTCTGCGGCGCCGGGAGTCCCCCGGCACCCGCGCTCCGGCCGCCCTGCACGGGTTTTTTTGCTCTGCCACTCCGGCCGCCCCGCAGGTGGTTTTTTTGTTGTTGTTGCTTGGGGCGGCAAAAAAGCCAGAGCCGGCCCTGAACAGAGGATCCCAGAAAGCTAACAGGGGAGCCATTAGTCACGCCAGGGTGAGAGCTGGGGAATGCACCACAGAGAGCAACCCCGTACTGGCTATGTGGGACCCAGTGGGCTTCACTCACAGGAACCCATAGTACGTTCGCCCTTGCAGGGAAGGAGGGTGGGCCAGTGGTTAGGTAGTCCTTCCCCCCTGGATGGGTTGTCATCATGGGGATCAAACCCAGGATCCAAAGACCTGAGCCCAAGGACCCATCTCTGCTCCCCAAGGCTCCAGCAGACTCAGAAGTATCTCCGTGGTGCAGTTGCTAGCAGAGGACAAAGTGCTACATGGAGTAAGCCAGGGTTACAGAAGCATCCGGGCTGCAGCTACGGACTGAGTCAAGTTATCAGACCCTAGAGATCATTGTTCTGCTCCAGCTAGAAAATTTCGGAGCGTACCCACTGCTGGTCAGGGGCTGAGCGTCCAGATCTTCTGACACCACTTCGCCAGTAATGCTGCTGCTGTTGTATTGAAACAAGCCAGCTCTGACCTAGTCCCAGTTCCCTCTACGCTGAGGCTTCGGGCATTTTCCTACCACCCACAAAGACTGGGGAGAGGCTTATATTAAACATCACAGTGCAGCCATGGAGGGTAAAACCTGGCGCTGGATGGAGCAGCAGTGAGGAGAGAGCCCCCACCCGTCCCAATCACAGCCAGCAAAGCCCAGGGAGAAGAAAGACGGGGGGACCGGGGGAATCTCTACTAAGTCATTGCCCCCCTGCCCCAAACTAGGACACTGCCATGAAACTGGTGCATTCTGGGTAAATACATATGCAAATGAGCATGCTGAGCATCTCCCCCCCACACACACACATTCTGGGCTTCCCAATTCCAGGTCCCGGGCTCTATGGGACGCTGAAGCAGGATTTGCTGGCTAAGCACAGGGGTTGAAATTACGTCCTTACCCTGCCGAGTCCGGTCAGGTTCCTGGAGCCGCTTGGGGTGGTGATGGACTGAGCTTCATGCTGTCACCTGGCTAGGAGGCCCGTCCCAAAGGCTGAGGATGGCCCATGTCCCAGCTGAGGCCTCTGGGACTATTGGGAAATGGAGGGCAGAGAGCTAATTAATCCGGCAGTGTCCAAAGACTCCTTGACAATGGGCTCTGGCTGCAGAGGGAGCCGGTATAGGGAATCTCAGAAAGGGGGAGTGTCTTTCTCTAGCAGCATCAGGAGACAACATCAAAGTGTCCCCCTCTCCCGTGGCTGCCTCCGCTTCCACCCTGATGCAGCTGGGGTATTTAGCTTCCTCCCCGAGATCTGTCCCTGGGGGGGCCGCCTGCCCTGCTCCCTCATCCAGCACTAACATGCACTTCCTCAGTCAGAAGCAATTGATCCTGGTGTCAGCCTACCTGTGCCATTCTGGGTATGGAGGCCACACACCTGCCCCCCTCCCTCCCCAGCAGGGTCTTTGCCAGGGTCTCACTCTGGGTTCAAAGAAGAGCTGGATAATTTCATGAAGGATAGATCCATCCATGGCTGTTAGCCACAGTGGTCAGGACACAACCCCCGGTTCAGGGGGAACCGAAACCTCTGCCTGCCAGAAGGGGATCGATCTAACTGCCCTGCTCTGTACACTCGCCCTGAGCTCTGGTACGGGCCACAGTTGGAGACAGGATACTGGATGAGACCATGGTCTGACCTAGTGTGTCAGCTCTTATGTTCTTCTCACTGTGGAGTACCCAACAACAAGGCTCAAAGGATCAGAAATTTGACAAGGGCCTCAGATTGTCCACACCACCCCTTTGCCTCTGGTGGGCACCAACTACTCAACTACCGAGTGCCCTGTTAGCCTAACCAGCACCTTCTTCATGTGCCTCTATTGTCTACCCACCACCGGACTCGCCGGATGCTACAGCTCCATTCCCAGCAAAACCTCTACACCCTCTCCCCACCTTCTCTGTACAACCAAGGCTTTCTTCCCAATCTCCAGCATGGTCCAAGGCTCCCAGTGCACTTGCTGGGTGGCACCAGAGCATTGTGGGTCATGGTATATTCAAATGAGCATCACCTGGCAGGCACCCCAATTTGGCAACTGAATTCATTTCTCTTGGTTCCCCTGAGCTCCCTAGCTGTGAGTAGGCAAAGCATTATGGGTAGAGTACATGCAAATGAGCAGCACTTAGGCATCCCCATTTGGCATCCAAATTCCTTGGTTCCCACTCAGCTCCCTAGCCAAGAGTTGGCAATGCATTGTGGGTAGTGTCTTATGCAAATAAACGGCACTGGGTCTCTCCATTGGGCCTCAGAATCCTCCAATCCTCTGCCACCCACAGGAGCTTCAGGGAGTGCTGGCAATATTTAACCCCAATAGAAATCATGGGGGCCTGGCTGCACTGGGAGTGGAGGGGTCCCTACATCCATCCATCTGCCGTGTGTTGGATTTCAGGGTATTTTATCCCAGGTAGAATGTGTCCCCTAGCAGCCAGTCCCAGGTAGCTCAGACCCCACTGCAGCCAGGCTGTGCCAGTCCCAACCAGTCCACCCCCGCCAGCCACTGCAACATGCCATTCTCATGTCACCCACCACAATGAGCGCTACCCACCCAGACTGGACATTCGGGCTATTTCCTGAATCATATCGGTCTTCACGTGTCTCTAGCAGTGCGCCAGATAGCAGCTCCACTGCCTTTTTATTGGTCACTGCCCCCCCCCCTCTGCCAGCCAGCGCCTTTGCACCCCCTGCTCTCCACTGGCACCCTATTGACCGAGGTAGATGGCTGTTCCAGATGCTCTAAGCTCAGACCCTGGGCCATGTTCTCAGTTGCCCTGTTCCTGTGCCCAGCGCAAAGGCAGTCCTAAGCCACCTATGACCTCCCTGCCTTCCATGGTCATGCATGGCACTGCCCAGCCCCTGCTGGATGGGGCAGTGGCTGCTGTTAAAAACACAAGCTCTCCATTCCCTAATGCAAAGAATGTGCCCAATGTGAGTTAGAGCAGTGTTGGGACTGCTCCAGCTTAGTCTCGGCTCTGCAGGCCCTGGGGAGCAGAGAAGACCTAGAACTCCATGCTCTCCAGCCATGCCACTGATCCATCCCCTATGACGGAGACTGAGAACAGGGCTGACGCAGGTTCTTATGCCAGTTCCACACCAGCCAGAGAGGCCCCTGCTCTGGGTGATTCTCAGAGAGACTTTAAGGCCCCTCTACTCTACCAGAATGATGGAAAGGGGTCTGCATGAAAAACCATGCTGCTATCAGACAGGTGAGGCCAAGACTGTCCCAGGAGCTGACAGCCTGGAAGCTAACTCCTCTCCAGCTCATTGGGTGGGCAGCCATGGAGCCTGGGAGTCCAGGGAAGTGGGTCTGCAATTTTCTAAAAATTCAGTTTGGAAGGATTTTTTGGGGGGGACAGGGGTCACCAAAAAGTTGAAATTTTCAACAATTTTTTCCCATTTTCCTTGAAATTTTTTTGGGGAATAAAACCCCATTTTTCAAACAACTCTAGAAGACAGAAGCAATGGACTGGAAGGAGAGAGGATAAATCATTGTTATGGGTGAATAAGTATGGATGAAAGGATGGATACAAAGGAAGGTTCCCTTCTGGTCTTAAAATGTATGACTGTAAGCATTGTAACCACTGAATATGGATGGGTGGACCAGTGGATGGATGGATGGACCACTGGATGGACCAACCACTGGACAGACAGACGAATGGAGCTACTATAAGGTGGGTGCATAACTGGGTGGAAAACAGAGAGTAATTATCAGTGGTTCACAGTCAAGCTGGAAGGACATATCGAGTGGGGTCCCGCAGGGATCAGTTCTGCATCCGGCTTAATACCTTCACCAATGACATAGAGAGTACACTTACAAAGTTTGTGGACAGTACGAAGCAGGGAGGGGTTGCAAGTGCTTTGGAGGATAGGATTAAAATTCAAAATGATCTGGACAAACTGGAGAAATGGTCTGAAGTAAATAGGATAAAATTCAATAGGACAAATGCAAAGTACTCCACATAGGAAGGAACAATCAGTTGCACGCATACAAAATGGGAAATGACTGCCTAGGAAGGAGTACTGCGGAAAGGGATCTGGGGGTCAGAGTGGACCACAAGCCAAATATGAGTCAACAGTGTAACACTGTTGCAAAAAAAGCAAACATCATTCTGGGATGTATTAGCAGGAGTGTTGCAAGCAAGACACAAGAAGTAATTCTTCCACTCTACTGTGCACTGATTAAGCCTCAACTTGAGTATTGTGTTCCGTTTTGGGCACCACATTTCAGGAAAGATGTGGACAAATTGGAGAAAGTCCAGAGAAGAGCAACAAAAATGATTAAAGGTCTAGAACGTGACCTATGAGGGAAGATTGAAAAAATTGGGTTTGTTAAGTCTGGAGAAGAGAAGACTGAGAGGGGACATGATAACAGTTTTCAAGTACATAAAAGCTTGTTACAACTACAAGGAGGAGGGAAACAATGCAGCAAGATCCCAAATAGTGGCAAACGGCTCAGGTTGAGGGGCAACACTAATCAGCCCGCATCAAGTCTCATCCTGGTGTCTAGTAGAGATCAGCGTAAGCCCTGAAGCAGTAGGTTTACTATCCTGCCACAAGTTTTTTAGTATTAACTATGATAATATTCTCAATAGCCATAGAAATATCAACAAAATTCTGTCAAAACTGGTTTTGAAGGCAACTTTGGTTTATCTAAACAAAATATTTTTGCAAAAACTGAGCAATTTTGGCTGAAAATCAATTTTTTTCTCTTCTTTGGGCTGGGCTCCCCTGCTGGACTACATCTCCCGTGATGTGTCACAGCAATGTAGCTCCCATGATGCACCACGATATCTCAGCAACAGGGGAAACCATGATGAATTATAGGAGATGTAGTCCAGCCAAGGAGACTGGTCCATGGGGAAAATGGGCAAATGGGCATGGAGCACTGAAGTTGCATTTCTAAATTAAATTTTTGGTTTTCAGCCCTAAGTTTTCCATTTGGGGGGGGGGAACTGCTTTGGCTCTAAATTTTTGATTTTTCACCAGAAAGATGACATTTTCAGGTTCCAATATCTAGAGGTTCCTCTTAAAATTAGCAAATGCACCACCTACTTTCCCTGGATGCCTTTAACAGGCACTACTTCCCCTATCACAAGCACTGGGTCTGTGTACAAAACAAGGAAATGTTACTAAGAGAAAAAGGCATTATTTTGGGGAAACACAGCAACAATAAATCAACAATATATTTATATGGTTGTCAACTTGTGGGAGCTCTAGGGAAGGAGCTCTCTGCTGCCATCTGTTGGTGAAACTGGAGGAAGAGACAGAGTTAGAAAGCCTTAGTTGCATGTTTATAATCCAACTCCTTGCCCCCCAGTGGGAGAATTTGGTTAAAATTCATCTACATTTTGGGTGTAGGGGTAATGAAATGTTATTATCCTGGTTGTAAGACAAAAGGGTCTCAGGACTGTACCTAATATTCCCTAAGAGAAAAGCCACCCAAATCGATACCTCCCTCTGGCACCACTGGGTAATGGAACTGGGACAACCAGAAAAATGAAAAAGCTGCTTCTTGGAAAGGAATATGATTATGGAGGTAAGGATTCTATTTCATGTTGCAATCTACTGTTGAGTTCTCTTGACAATGTCAGGGGATAACTGAGTGAACTTCAATAGGGAATTAGATCTAGTCCATGTCCAACAGTTCTAGAGTTGTCTCACTTACTAAAGAACCTGAAAACCTGGGCCTGGTATTTTAATAAGATGTGACAGCGCAGTGAGAGAGGGCAGTCTCGTGATAGAAGACAATATAGAAGCAGTCTGGTGATAGAAGACAATAAAGAGGCAGTGGTCAGTTGTCTTTTCATGGAAGAGGAGCAGCACTTCCCCTAGGGGCAGGAGATGGATCTGACTATGTGTACTCCTAAACTTTAACACTTCACCTACTACTGACACCACACCATGTGCAAGGGTGTGCCGAAGAGGAAAGGGGTGTTTAAAAAGGGATGTTTGTCCAGTGGTTGTTCACACTGGCCGGTGGGGAAACTGAGACAAAGAACGACTATCCATGATACTGTGCGGGCTACACATGCCCAAACATGCCCAGGCATGTGCTAGCAGGGATATTATATCTGTGTCCGACCATTTTCTTGCTGTTACCCCAAAGGAGCTCATGTGGGGTCTCTGCCGAAAGTGATGGTCGAGCTGATTGCCATGGTTATTGCAAGATGTTTGTCCGGGAAACAACTGTAGAGTTATGGAACACATAGGGCCTTGTGTTCCAAATCTGGACTCCTGGCAGTGAAACCCAGTGGAACCTTTGGGTGGGCTAGAATTCGCTAAATTGCCCTTCTCCAGTGCCCTCCAAAAACCCCCAAACCACCCAACCCCCATAGAAAAGCAACCGGAGACCCAGAATTTAGTCTCTAAGGATTTTCAGCAAGGATTGAACAGGGTCAACCTCCCCACATTCAAGTCCCCAAAGGAATGAAAGCAATGAATTTAATCAAGTAACAACTTTATAAAATCTTATGATAAAGAAACATAAAGTAAGATCATTTAATTTTTAGCAAAAATGATTAGGGGTATGGAACGGCTTCCGTATGAGGAGAGATTAATAAGACTGGGACTTTTCAGCTTGGAAAAGAGGCGACTAAGGGGGGATATGATAGAGGTCTATAAAATCATGAGTGGTGTGGAGAAAGTAAATAAGGAAGTGTTATTTACTCCTTCTCGTAATACAAGAACAAGGGGCCACCAAATGAAATTAATAGATAGCAGATTTAAAACAAATACAGGAAAGCATTTTTTCACGCAATGCACTGTCAATCTCTGGAACTCTTTGCCAGAGGATGTTGTGAAGGCCAAGACTATAACAGGGTTCAAAAAGGAACTAGATAAGTTCATGGAGGATATGTCCATCAATGGCTATTAGCCAGGATGGGCAGGGATGGTGTCCCTAGCCTCTGTTGCCAGAAGCTGGGAATGGGCAACAGGAGATGGATCACTTGATGATTTTACCTGTTCTGTTCATTCCCTCTGAAGTACCTGGCATTGGCCACTGTCAGAAGACAGGATACTGGGCTAGATGGACCTTTGGTCTGACCCAGTATGGCCGTTCTTATGTTTACAACATAATATGGCTACCTTATAATCCACATACATTATCTTCATGGTTATACACAAATAAAGAAAACAAATTAAATCTAAACAGGTCAGTCCCCACAGAAACACAATGAGAAGAAACTCAAAGTTCCCAAAAGCTTAGGTTGAGTTCGCCTGAGTCTCAGTTGGAGTCTTTGATCACCAAATCTATACAGTCTTCTGAATCTAAAACAACATCTTCCCTCCACTTTCTTGTAGGAATCTTCGGTTGGAATCCATGAAGACTCTTCCTCCTCCTCTGCTGAAATCACTTGTTAGCCAGCTACTGTAACTGATTAACCAACCGCTAAGTTCAGTATGTAGATTTTTTAAAAACCCTGTTACGAGAAAATACAAGAACTGTGAATAGCAAAATAGAAATGACTCTTTCCTCATTACTACATTTAAAGAAAAGTTGGTGAATCGCACTAGCTGAGACAATTTAACTAAAACAGTTTGGCTAAAATCAAAACCACATTCAAAGCCTACAATTAAAATAGAAGAAGTTATTTTCCCTCCCAATTTCCCCTGGCTATAATTAACATTGCCCGTGCTTCCCTGTTGAAGGGTAACAATATCACTAACCTGCTGCAAAATGCTTCAGAGTTAGGGGAAAGAGCCTGCTTTCTGCTCCGGGCTCCGCTTCTCCCAACTCACCCAGGGCACATGGCCTTTTGCAAAGCAGCTGCCCTGGCTGCTCGCCCTCATGGAGTCTGACCCCAGCAACAGGGAACCTATTGGAGCAGACCCAAAACTACCACACCCAAAATCCAGAAGCTTCTGGATGTGGAGTGCTAAATCTGCCTAGCAACAATGACCCAGCCACAACTCACTCTTACCCCCCAAATGGGTCTCTTGAAGAATTATCTCCGTATTGGGCACATGGGTTACACTAGCACCTGAAGAGGGGAGGTCTGAGAACTGATCCAATCAATCTGATAACCAGGGACACCCCTGGAGACAACTGCTGTTTACTGTCTGGAGTAGATGCAGGCGGGAGAGTTACAAAGACAAACCCAAGCATTCTAGGATTGCACGGGAGCAAAAGGTTGGTGATCCGTTCGTGGAGGGGGCTCTCTGTCAGCAGCAGTGGCTCATGAAAAGTCGGTCCCCGCTTTTTGGGCTGGTCAAGAGCATAGGTGCTGGAACTAAGGATGCTGCCACACCCCTGATACCAGACACCTCTGTGTTCTTGGGGAACCAGGGTGCAGTATCCAGCCTGACTCATGACAGGCACCCCTCCCCCCCCAGCCTCTGCTTAAACCAAAACCCATCAGAGGAAAAATCTTGCAGAGAGCAGTGAAGGGCATTGGAAGACACACCTGTCTGTTACAGCTGTCCCCCTGCTGCATTCCTTTTTTCCCCTCTCCTTTCTGTTTGTCCTGTGTGGCCGCCCCTCCCGGCCATTGTGCTAACTAAAGTCACAGCCCTATTCATAGGAATGGCTTGTACAGACTAACTGGAGCCATTGCTCTGCCTAGGGAGGGGGCTTCTTGCTTCTTTGTTTGGTTCCTTTGTTCAGACCCGGGCTCAGTGTGGGGGGCGCTGCCCAGAAATGCAAGACCTGAAGTGGCCAACTAATTAAGCATATGAGTCATACCTGTGGCTCAGAACATGCCCAGGCATGCCTATGCTTACCTGCAGCCTTTCCCTGCCTTCTCTCCTCCCCTGTATCAAGAGGAGCCAATCAAAAGTACTGGTGGGAAACTGCCTGAGTTTGCCTTTAAAGCCGGACATTTTCTGATCAGACCTCGGAGAAGGTCCTTGCTTTGCCACCTGGTCTGATCAGCTAGGGGTCTTTGGGGGGCCCTCTCCCTGCTCTCGTTTGTTTTTGAGCATACCCCCATTTTTAAACTCCCCTCCCACGAACAACAAATTTGTGCCTGGAGATCTCCTGATTATTGTAAGCGAATCGAGTCCTCTCTCCATCCTCCGATGCTACTGCCGTTCCTGTCTCTGTGCTTGCTGCTGTCCTGGGGAATGGTAAGAACTCCCTCTTGCAAACTCCCCCTGTCCTAGCTGCTGGCCTTGTTTCCCCAGCAGACAGACCCAAGCTAACTCCTTGGTCTGTAACTGTAATCTGTTTCTGGCTCCGCAGCGCCTTTGCTGCTAGAAATAAGCCTGTGCTGCTGCTAGGCTGTGCCTTCCTGGACTGTATCCTGGGCTGTCGGCTTGCAGCCACCCCACTGCTGCGGCCACCACTAGTTAACTCCCCCCCCCCGGGTTGTACCCTGGGCACACACCACTCTGGCCTCTGGAACTGCTCCCCCTCCCGATCAAAGAAGTGGCAGGGAGTGTAAGGTGCACCTATTAGAATCAGGTTCTTAGTCCAGATAAGTTGTAATTTCATTTTGCATAGCTGTGGTTAAGTTAGGTTTAAAGAATTGTTTGTATTGTGCTCTGTAAGTTAGGTTTAAAAAATTGTTGCATTGTGTTCTGTTACTTGCTAATTTGTGTAGTCTTGGTTAAGTTAGATCATAGATAAGATTTTGCTGTGTTCTGTATAATTGTGGTTAAGTCTGTCTTCCCGCTACCCCCCCCCCCCCG
>NW_020665277.1:5911141-5913047 GCF_002925995.2 Terrapene triunguis
GTTTATGTCTCTCTCCCCCCCCCCCCCCCCCCCCGAGCTTGCCCGTGTCTCCTCCCGAGCTCCCCAGTCACTCGTTGCAGACTCTCTGCTGTTTAAACTTGCAGCCTGTCTGCTCTCTGTGTCTCCCTGAGTTTAAATCTCCCTCCGCAGCGCCTCTGCCTTTGGTCTCTGCTCCACCACGTGCTCCTCTTCCCCCATCCCCCATTCCTCTACCACTGCCTTTCTCTCTCTCTCTCTCTTTTAATCCCTTCCCCCATGTGCTCACCCCGCTCCTACTGCTGCCAAACCTCAATTGTAGTACTAAAGTCTAGCATAAACCCCCATTGGTTACCCTTTTCCTTTCTAACACCCCTCACATTTTACATTTACACCACTGTGACATATTTTTACCTAGAGTTGTTGGTTATTTAACACATTTTACCCATAACTGTTAGTTGGTTATATGCTGCTGTGACACACCTTTTACATAGAAACTGTTAGCTACCTGTTACATTTATACTTCAGTGTTAATTGGTTACCAACTGTATTGTACCCCACTATTGAAACCCCCTCCCCAATTGTCTACCTTAACAAACCCCATACCCCTCACTATTGAATTTTCCCTGTTTTTGCATTTTCTTAATAAAGTTTATTTTGCACCCCACCAGTGCAGTAGTTGTCCCCCAAGATCCCCTACCTGCTGGCAGGGTCAACACTTAAACCCCTCCTGACAAGGGTGCCAAGATTAAGACATCTCCATTAGCATACGGAATGGAGAGCAGAGACAACTCCCCTAGTCTCATCTGCATGAAAGATGGGACAGAAAGACATCTCAATTTGCATACGGAA
Organism: Terrapene triunguis; assembly: GCF_002925995.2. NCBI lineage: Eukaryota > Metazoa > Chordata > Testudines > Emydidae > Terrapene > Terrapene triunguis. The sequence goes on from NW_020665277.1 coordinate 5,911,970, forward strand.
TGGAGAACAGAGAACCACACTGAATTCTGGGACCAGAAAAAGCAGGGAAGCACTGCATCCTGGGAATCTCTGCTCCAGATGCTAATGAACCTACGCCTGCACACACCCAGTTCAGCAGTGATCAGACCAATTCTAGTAATAAATCCTTAATTGATATCCAAATACTAAAGCAGCCTAGTTGCATTGTAAGCTCCCCGAAAAAAACCACCACCCATAGCCAAGAGTGATCAGCTCCTATTGTCTAGCCTAAAAAAACCCCTTGAGTCATCAGCTTACCTATAAACAAATCTAGTGTTCTCCCTTGAACAATTGTATTTTCTCTACAAAAATTCCTACTTACCCTCTAGTCAGGGTTCTGATGCTTAGATCCAAACTAGGCATCAGTTCCACTGGAACTCCATCTTCTCCTCACTGATCATGCTGGGGACTCTGCCTGCCTCTTGCCCTCAGGACCCTCAGCTACCACCATCATCTGGGAACCCCGACCAGTTCAAGCCTCATGGAGCCCTCACTCTTTCTCTCTCTCTTCATTTTCCTGTCTACCTTAGGTATTAGCCTTTAGTCATGTATGTTATGTTGGTTTAGTCCTCCTGGTGTAGTTATCACTATTATTCAATAAATAACTTTTATTGTTAACTTGGTTGCTTCTCTCTCTCTTGCTGAACTTTACTCGTTTGTGTTTTTAGCTTCCCCCATTCACTCTACAGCAACGCTTCTTTTACCTGAGCTAAAGATCCCTGCAGTGCCCAAAATACGGTGGGGTTTGCTCATCAAGTAGGTTACTGCCAGTACAATTGTGTTGGGGGAGTGGGGATAGGGACGTGCTGAATCTGGGACGCATAACGGTAACAGCTTGAAAGTGCTGCTTAACCCAGTCCATGGAGCCCAGGGGCATATAAGGAGAAACAGCTTGAAAGTGCTGCTTCCTCCAGCCCAGTGAGTCCAGAGACATATAAGGGGTCAGCTTAACAGTGCTGATTGACCCAGTCTGCTCAGACTTGCTCTGTTAATGTGTGTGTGGGTGTTCATCCGGTTCTGGGGCTGGAGTAACCCTGACCCCTGAACCCCCCCCCCCCCC